>NC_138777.1:32365912-32895912 GCF_965119305.1 Pelophylax lessonae
ACTTGACAGGTACTCTTGTGGAGGGATCTGGGGGTCTAAAAGACCTCAAACCCCTCCTCTGCACTTAAAAACATTCAAAACGCCAAGTTTGGCTGTTTTGGATGCTGTCATTTTTTTTAACCTCCCTGGCGGTATGATTCTTTGGATTTTAGGTGCTGAAAGCGGTACCATTATTTTGCATGTAATTCTTGAGCAGCCCAAACCAACTGTATACATTTATTATATATATATATATATGTATGTATACATATATTATGTATATATATATATATATATATATATATATATATATATATATATAATGTATACAGTTGGTTTGGGCTGCTTATTCACAAGAATTACGTATATATATATATATATATATATATATATATATATATATGTATATATATAGAGATATGTGTGTGTGTATATTTTTATATATATATATATATATATATATATATACATAAAAAGTACAGTAAAACTGCAGGAAAGGGCACTGGGGGGCAATGTATTGTAATTTTATTTTATTTTGAATGGTATCAGTGTGTTTGGTGTGTTTTACATTTGAATTTGCCGCCGGTTCCACCCCCTGGCGGACGTCACGTCGCCGGAGACGGAAGCCGGGGCTCGCAGACGATCGGGAGGAAGCTCCGCCGCCGCATACCGCCCGCATTCTTCGCTGGATCCCGGAGAAAAGGTAAGTAAAACCTCTACTAGGATCCAGCAATCTTCCTAGCGCTACCCCGAGTGTGGCTCGGGGTTACCGCTTTTGGCTCTAAAATCTAACCCCGAGTCACGCTCGGGAATACCGCTAGGAAGGTTAATCTGGTGCCAGTACCCGGAAGTGATGTCATGACATCACTTCATTGCTTATATCTTTAATTTGTACATATGTGAGTGGCGTATTCAATAACATTTGTAAACGGAATTATGCTATGTGACATCATTTTACCCTCAAATGAGCAATATTTGGAATATCAACGATATCGGCCAGTTCCGGGGCCGATACAGATATATCGGCAAAAGTCTACATCGGCCCTCAATATATCGGCCTTGCCGATAATCGGTCGATCCCTAATATATGTACACACACATATATATATATATATATATATATATATATATAATTAATTAATCATGATAAGCCTTTATTCATAAAAACGGATAATAAAGAGACAAGAGGATGGGGATCAAGGGTTATTGCCTAAAGTGTCCTACAAATTGCTTTCTTTTTTCGAGAGAATACATTGACTTTATCCTTTAGTCCCAGTTCACACTACTGCGACTTGTCAGGCGACTTGGTTGCCTGACAAGTCGCGGTCCATTCTGTGCTATGGGAACCGTTCTAATAGGAGCGACTCAAGTCGCTCCACCTTAGAAAATAGTTCCTGTACTACTTTTGACACAAGTCAGAGAGACTTGCATTGACTTCCATTATGTGAAGTCCATGCAAGTTGCGCTGAAGTCGCGGTGCACGGCGACTTCACAGGTCGCCCCCCGAAGTCGGATCGCCATCGTGTGAACCGACACTTAACAAAATCCAGTGCATTTCGAGGGCTCAACGCTCCTCCTTCACCTGGGCTTGTAGAGCAATTCCATCAGATTAGGGATATCGTCCTGGACTGTAAGTTAGAACCAATGTAGGCATAAATAGATCATGCAGGTTATCTTTGTCCAAGCGTATGCATGATCTGTACATGCCTGCTTGGGTACCAACTTACAGTAAAGGACAATATCCCTCACCTGAGACATCATTGATTGGATTTATTCTTCAACAAAATCCTATGCATTTTGGTGGCTCAACATTCTTCCTACATCAGGGCTTGTAAAGCAATAACCATAGGGTGATGGATACAATCCTGGACTGTAATCCTTGTCCAAGTTCCTGCATGATCTGTATATGCCTACTTGGCAGGGCTGCTGTTAAAAATCACAGGGCCCCATACAGCCTACCCGACAGGGCCCCATACAGCCTACCCGACAGGGCCCCACCCTGGCTAAAAGTGACTAACGACATAGATTTATCAGTCTTTCTCTACAACCTCAGCTGCACAGATAAATGAATAGGAAGCGCTCTTTGGCTTTGTTATAGCTGCAAAGGGTGGGCCAACTTAATATTGAACCCTACGGACTAAGACTGGGATGCCACTAAAGTTCATGTGGGTGTAAAGGCAGGTGTCCCAATACTTTTGACAATATAGTGTACTTAAAGTGCCAGCTCTGAGGGTGCTGGGCATGATGACAGCCCATCCAAAATAGGGGCACCCAGCAGCAGTCTCAGGGCTTTTGGCTGTCTACTTTAGAATGGCCTTTACAGACAAATACAATGCCTAAATAATCTATGTTAAATACACATAAAATCTTATGGGAAGAATAAATCTTTGAACACCAACTCATTGGGAACCAGGGGATGGCAAGGAGGAATATGAAAGGGACATAAATAAAATTGCCTTCAATTAAATGTTACAACAAACCCTCAAAGTGTGTGCTCTCTAAAAATACACGAGCTTCCCTTTAAGAAGCAAGCCATATCTTCTTAGATATAAAGTTCTTAATAGCTCAGCTGTATGATATCTAAAGTCTGTAGATAAAGTACACCCCATAAAATATTAAGAGTATCGTTTATGTATTATGAAGGAAAGGCTTTTATAGAGCGTTTTTAAGCCTAGTCGCAGACTGTGACGTTACGGTACAGTATGTACAAAATGATTACAGTCTACGGGTGGATTGCCGTGTGATGTGACTGGGAACATTAGACTGGCCCCGGCTGACATTGTTCATCATCTTTGGAATCGAGTGCTAGAAAAACTCTTTCGGGGCAGTGCTTCATTGCACCTCTAAATTCCACTGTGCGCTCCGTGCTACGCACCGATATAAATGATTTTTTATTTCACTGCAATAGGAGAGCAGGTTGAAATAGGCTTGGTATTCACGAGCCATCGGGCAAATCCATACAGCATCCTTGACTCCTGCTCTGGGGGAATTTATCTTTGTATGCACCTTGAAACAAATGGCCGGAGAGATTTAAGCCTCGGCCCCCGCCGTGGAGCGCTGATGGTTTTTCAAAGGTCTAGTAAGCTAATCCATCTCCTTAGGATCAGCAGGCCACATTCGGTATGGAGAATGGGTTTCCCAAGTGGGAGCTGCAGCAAAGTGTAATAGATTTTCATGGATTCTGCAGAGAATTGTCTGCCTTGCAATGGATGGGGTAGACGCAGAGTGGATGAGGAGCTGTGCTTTTTCCGGGGATGGTTTAGAATTCCTATCGGCGTTGATATTATTATGAAACCTCAGCTCGTGGCCTAAGCAAAAATTTACAAATGGCTAAGGGTCCTAAAGATAAACTCCAGGTAGGCATCAATTAATAAAGCATTATGTTTATTTTTTTAAGCGGTTACTAGTGTAAGTACCATGAATTTGACTTGGTATTGGCCTTGTGTATTCGACTGTGCAACACAAGGGGGAGGGGGGACGAAAAGTGGCTCAAGGTGCCAATCAGGTGTGTTGCAGTGCAAGGGGCAGGGCTTTTTTTCACCGAAATGCAGTTCCAGCACCTCCAGCAGTGAATGCATGTAATGGCAAGGGGTACTGGGGTGTGCTGGAAGGTCTATTGATGCTGGCTATTGGGGGATCTATTGTCGCTGGGGATCTATTGTTGTTAGGAAAGTCTATTATTGTTGGTGGGTGATCTACTGTTACTGATGAGTCATCTATTGTTGCTGAGGGGGTTTTGTGTTGCTGGGGGAGATGTATTTATTTATTATTTATTAGGCAGGGGTCTATTGTTGCTGGTTGATAGAGGGTCTACTGATGCTGGCTACTGGGAGGTCTATTGTTGCTGGGGGCATTTTGTTGGAGGGATCTATTGATGCGTCAGAGAGATTATTGTTGTTGGGGATCTATTGTTGCTGGCGGGTCTATTGCTGCTGATTTCAGGGGATCTTTTTTTACTGCTTTTCTTGGTATTATTAACAAATTCCATACAGGTTACCTAGAACCACAACATGATACTTGGTTCTGTATTCTCTAAAAGGGACAATACTGGGAGGCAGTGGCGGCCATCCATTGGGGACGCAGGGGCACCACCCCCCCCCCCTATCCATGCATCCAGCCCCCTAATCTACATGCAGGGCACTAGACTCATGGATTCCAATAGGAAGCACATAATTAGAGCCAGAGCCTCCACTGCCTCCCAGTATTTTCCCTTTTAGAGAATACAGAACCAAGTATCATATTGTGGTTCTAGGTAACCTGTATGGAATTTGTTAATAATACCAAGAAAAGCAGTAAAGAAAGATCCCCTGCAATCAGCAACAATAGATCCCCAACAACAATAAACTCTTCCCTGCAACAATAGACCCCCACAACAAAATGCCCCCAGCAACAATAGATCTCTCAGTAGGCAGCATCAGTGGCCAGCATCAGAGGCTCTAATAGGCTTCAAAAAAGGGTGGGACATCTTTTATTTGCTCTGGATAGAGTAGTGAAAGTTTAGAAGCTCTGTAAGGTTTTATTGCTGGAATATGTATATCAGAAGAACTGAATTTGACTTTTTCACTATTTCATGGTTTTAGAAAGTCATATATATATATACTCTAGTTTAATCATATAATAATATACTCAACTAATTATTACTTTAAATTAAGGAATCCACTCAGTTCTGATGTATGCTTTCACATAGTCAAGATGGAGCTTTGCCAGCGAGCTCATGCTTGGCTGCTCCCTTTTCCATCCAGACCTGCAATGCACTGACCAAGCAGAGTTGGTCGAGGTGGCAGGCAACCATTAACAGATAAAAAAATTAGTAGGCCTATAAGTCACTGAGATGGCTGTGTTCTAATATTTAATTTGTCACTTGGTACTTGCCTAGGCTAAAGAGCCAGTGCCACTAACGTAATCCATCGCTGACCATCTAAGAGGTGCCCAGGGTTTTGGGTCTGGTGTTCTGTGATTGGGCCTAATGAGTTGCAGGTTCAAGAGTTCCAACCACAAACAAAACCCTGGAAGGCTACAGCAGCACTGCTAATCTGATTGTTTGATCTACATGACAACCAGGGACTCAACTTGTCTTGGTACAAAAAGCGACATAAAGAGTCGTTTGAGCCTAAAGAGGAATTCCAGGCTATCTACTCTTAAATCTGTTCCCACCCCCCTAACTGCTATTCTAGCTACCCTGTAGAAAAAAGATGCTAGTACTTACTTATTCTCAGGGCACTTCAGTCCGGTCATGTGATCTCTCTTTGAAAACACCCAATAGGCGGGCGAAACGCGCTGACGCACTTCCGGTATGGCTCTGACGCATCGTCACTTCCGGCTACACTTCCTGGATCGGCAGTGGAATGCACGCTACCAGCGGAGTCCACCACCATTTGTTATCCTAATACTGCGTTTTTCATACTTATGTTTGTGAGTATGTTTTTTATCTTTTTGGGGAAATAAATTGTTTAAGCATACTACACTACTGTATATGCGGTCCTTTTGTTTTTTCACTTGGGGTCCACGGAGGAGACTCGGACCAGTTCCACATAAGGATATACTAGCTGTCTTGTGGCGTTCCATAGAAGGAGGTTTGGTGTAACACTTCAATTGAAATTTCAAGCTATATATATCTCTGCTATTGCGGTGAGTAGGGAACCGAGAGGGGTCACCTGTCACCTGGAGCACCTTGTATAGTTTTTATCTGCACCGGAGCACCTTTTGGATTTTATCACTTTTATAAAAGGACTCATTGTTTATATATTTTATATGCTATTTATGCTATTTTGTTCACAATCATTTATTTTCACTGTTTGCAAATTTTATATGCTAGCGCTGTTTTAAATTTGATCACATATGATCTCTCTAGCGGCTGGCTTGAGTGGAGAGGGGAGAACATTGATAATGGCTGGAATGCCTGGGCGGTGATGTCACGACAGGCTTACTATGGAGCATCTGCTGTCGGCTGTTCCTCCTCTACACTGAAGGCCCCACTGAGAGCCGATGATGTGACCAGACTGGAGCACCCTGAGCATGGTAAGTATAAGCATCTTCCTGCTACAGGGTAGATAAAATAGGGGTGGGAGTAGATTTAAGATTAGACAGGTATAGCCTGGAATTCCGCTTTAGGTTTCCGTCCTAACATGTTCAGACTAAACTTTAGCTTTTTGGGTGATTGGTGGGAGCCAAACATTGTGTGTAATAGCTATATTACTGCTGATATTATTCATAACAGCTTCCCACTGTAAGGACGCTGATGGGTGCAGGCACTGCTGGGTCCCTAACAACCAGTGATATCACCAGCCCCATTCACTTACATGGTCAGGAATTTCCAATCATGTAAGCAAAGGGGCAGGCTGGTGGTAAAAAACATGGCCAGTGCTATAGACCAAATCTGGCCATGTCCATATTTGGTCAATGATGTCATCACATCCCTGACTCCTTGCATATAAACCTAATGACAGCTCTGGAGAGCTGTCATTTGCTGCTGGAGTGTGGCATGAGCAGAAGGCCAGCATATCAACTTTTTTTTTCTTTTAACAATTGGTGAGGAATGTTTATTATGATGTTTGAGAGAATGGAGAAAATTGATTTGACAGAAGAAATTCCCATTCATTTCATTGAGGTTCGGATCGGATTCGGCATCCAAATTTTTGATATGTTCCTCCAAACCTCTATGAACTGAAACCAGATGTGTTTGGCTCATCCCTGAAAGGGAGTAATACACTATATACTGTATTTGTGGAACCTTGATGGGCTTGTTAGACATCCTGTTTCAAAATGATGGACGTTAATATGAAGGTGGCCCCCCCTTTGAGGCATTAACAACCCTCCACTCTTCTGAGAACCCTTACCAAAAAGCCTTGGAGCATGTTTTTGGGGATGTATGCCCATTCAACCAAAAAGGCAATTTGTAAAGTCAGATGCTGATGTTGAACAAAAAGACCTGGCTCGCCATTGGTGTACCAATTCATCTCATAGGCTCTGTGCAGGCAACTCTAGTTCCTCCACATAAAACTCATCCAACCATGTCTTTTTTGTAGAAGGCTTTGTACACAGGGGCACAGTCTTGTTGGAACAGATAAGGACTAGGGATGATCGAACTTTTGAAAAGTTTGGTTCGACCAGAACACCCGAATTTCCCAAAAGTTCGGTTCGGATTCCAGAACCCCATTGAAATCAATGGGACCCGAACTTCTGGAATCAAAAAACACAATTTTGAAGCCCTAAAACCCAATAAATGCCCCTAAAAAGTGCCCAGGGTTCTGGGTCATGCCCCAGGGACTATGAATCAGGCAAAAAAAAGTTCTTAAAAATTGTCGTTTTTGATATATATGTATGTATACCCCTAACCCAGAATCTGCATAGTGGGGTCACCCTGACATGGCAGAGTCAGTTCACCCTAAACTACACTACGGTCACCCTGACATGGCAGAGTCAGTTCACCCTGAACTACACTACGGTCACCCTGACATGGCAGAGTCAGTTCACCCTGAACTACACTACGGTCACCCTGACATGGCAGAGTCAGTTCACCCTTAAATACACTACAGTCACCCTGACATGGCAGAGTCAGTTCACCCTAAACTACACTATGGTCACCCTGACATGGCAGAGTCAGGTCACCTAAACTACACTACGGTCACCTTGACACTTAAAGCTATCCCTACAAAAACTAGATTTTTGAATCTAACTATAGTGGTATATAGGGTGTTGGCGCTGCCTATTTAAAAAACAATAAAAATGTACAAACTGTAAATGTAATAAAGTGACAGTGACAAATAATTTAGCGTAAATATTGCATGCTAAAACATAACTCAATACAAATGAGTGCTAATCTAAATAAAGGTGCTTAGCAGATAAAGTGCTTATCAAATAAAGTGTTGTAGTGCACGTGCAAAGAAATCCCAACTATATCATATAGTATATGGAAAGTGCTGTAAAGAGCTGGGGAAAAAACTAATATACAAAGGATAAATATACAAATACCGGAAAAAATGTAATAAAATGAAAACACAATCAGAGTGGTGTTGGTGTACAAATAGAATATACTAAAAGGAAACACAATCCAAATAGTGCTGGTGTGCAACCAATCTGTGAATAGTCCCAACACAATCCAAATAGTGCTGGTGTGCAACCAATCTGTGAATAGTCCCAATGATGGAATTTTTGTAGTCCAGTGACTGAGTATATTGTGCAGGAAAAAAAATATATATATGAGTGGTAGGTGACAATCACTGTATTCAAAAGGGTGACCCCGTGCCGTGTGGTAGGGTGCTGCGTGGTCCTTTCTGGTGAAAAAGGCTCGCTTACCAGAAGCACCCACCCCACACAGGGGTATAAGGCGGGTGTATAAGGATCAAGGGTCTCAGTGTCTCCCCTCCTCCTGGGTCGATGGGTCCCTGAAGTGGTCCCTGAGGTCTTAGCTGGAGGTATCCCTGGGGTATTAGTGGATCCTACTATTCTCCTATAGGCTGGGGATGATCCGAGAGGTCCGCCAGATATAGCTCATAGCCGTATACCAAGGGATGATAGATAGACAAGGCACATAGCGTAATACTGTCTAGGAGGTTTATTCAATATAAAACAGAGAGGTACTCACAATCAGAAATAAGTAAACAGGCACAGGTACGAGTGTGGAGCGCGGTGTGGTCCAAGCCTCGTTCTCTGTGTGCAGGAACCGGAAGTGACGCGACACGCCGTACGCGTTTCGTAATCAATACGTCCTCAGCAGCTGCCCCACTGAATCGCATGATTAAAGAGAAAATTCTACCTCTCAAGCTTTAGTCCCTTAATCTCTTATCAAATAAAAAGCAGATGGAAATCTTTTGACTGCAAGCACATATCTCTCTTTAATATGCCTGTGATCTTCCTGACAAAGCTGGGAATAACAGGGGCACAGGAAGCTGCAAGTTCTGCCATAGAATCAAAGGGCCCTCTGACCTACTGGAGCCAGCAGCACAGAGATGGATGCGGTCTGACCTGCTTCCCCCCTGCTTGCCGGCCTAACACAACACCTGACGCATGTTCAGAATAAATAAAACCAGCAGCTGTTTGTGTTTCTGAATTAAAGCCAGTATCCGCAGACACTGAACGATACACGGGGACAGCAGGTGATGCTCCCAATTGTTCCCGGCAGCCAAATTGCATTTGTCCGCCGCCAAGCCAAAAGAAAGAAAGTAGTGCGGCTTTCAATGGATGCATTAAAAGCCCCCTTTTGTGTCCAGGGAAATGTTGTAGTGAAGAAAACATATACGAGGACAAAAAGAAAACCATCTGCGTAAACAAGCAAAGAAAGAGACCAGCAGAAAAAGTTGACATTGCCACCACTTCCTCAGAATGCAAGCATCTCCAGAATACACATTTACCAATAGTCCTTTGTGACGGAACATAAATGTCAAACCCATAGCGCACCAAAACGAAATGCTGAAAAGGAGGTAGATATGTATTATTATTATTATTATTATGTTTACATAATTATTATTATTCATTTTACTATTATTATATTTACAATTTACTATAATTCCATTCCCCTGTAGGGGGATTCTCAGTCCACATTAGAGTGGCAACTCTGCTCTGAATTTAGGAGCAGTGCAGCATTGTAGTCACCACATCAGAGGAATCTGCATTAGGTGGATTTCATTGATAGGGTCAAAAAGTATTTGTAGTACTTGAACCCTATATACTCCTTCTTTTCAAAATAAGCAAACTAAAAGACACATTACCAGTTCATGCGCTGATCCTAGAATTAAACCGTCCAGGCAGGTGATTCTTTGAAATAACACGGTGATGTAGGCAATGGGGCGTTGCAGCTCACCTAACTGGATGGTGGACAATCACTAAAATAAAATAAAATAAAATAGAGGAAAGACCGCCCTAGCATAAAATCTTTTTTCGAGAAGAAAGTAAAAACAGTCAATGATACACTCACATGGAACAGATGAATATGGGCACATTGATTACTCAATCAACCCCAGGATGTCAGCAGCTTCCTGTAGTGTATGACCGCACTCCCACTCACTGTCCAGGTGCACTGTGCCTCCTGTATACTGAGGCTCCTGGAGATGGAGACTTCCATCTCAGGGTCAGCCGCTTGAAGTGCGCGTGCGCCCATGTGCCAGAAGACGGGAAGGAGAGCCGTCAAAGCCACAACCAGAGGAGCTTCAGAGAGGCTTCAGAGGAACAGCCCCCTGACGTCACTTTATCACAGTTGCTATGAATAAGCGTTTCAGAGGAGTGGCCTCCTTCTTCAGGTCCTGCCCCTACTGGTGTCCCTCCACCTTACAGTATATATGACAGCAACCTAATTCCTCACTCATATCTTAAAGGGGAACAGACATAATAATACCACTAATGGGAAAACAACCCCAGCAGGAGTCAGAATAAAGCAACCATATACAAGTTTAACAAATATTGAATATTAAATATTAAAAAATTAAAAATTAAAAAGAATTGGTTACAAAAAAAAAAATGCGGGAAAAACAGACCGGGGAGGGGGGAGAAAAAAAAGGGGGGGTTAATTGATGTATCGGTGTGCCCATGTTCATCTGTTCCATGTGATTGTATCATTGACTGTTTTTACTTTCATCTCAATAAACGGTGTTATGCTAGGGCAGTCGTGCGCACTTTTCCTCTATTTTCTTTTCTTTTCAAAATAAGCCTGCAATCAAAATTGAAAAATAAATCTTGAGTTTCATACACCCTACACCCAACACACCCTACGTGCTGAGCTTTTTTTTGTCAAGAGGTCACTTGAACATAAATGCCCAGGCCAATATGAGAAGAGTTAACCTGGCTATAAATATATGCCTAATTTGTCCACCTAAATCAATTTTTCATTTTGTAAGCTGAATTGTTTCCTACCCACACACAACAAGGCTATACTTACCTCATTCCCCTCTAACCCAACAGTCGGCACTCTCCTTCACTCTTTGATGCTCCAGGTTTGGGAGGACCCTCAATGACACCATGGACAATGTAGGAGTGCTGGTCCTCCATTATCCATGATGGTGTTGGAAGGAAGGAAGCCTGTGAATTGAGGAGCAAAGTTTTAATTAAAAACTATGTTCTGATATTTCTGCTAGACAAAAAAAAAAAGAAAAGTATATATACTGTATATATATATATATATATATATATATATATATATATATATATACAGTATATATACTGCCTGGCCAAAAAGAAAAAAAATCGCCACCTGGAATTAACTAAGCAACTAACTTAACTAAGCATGAAGTAACTATCCTAGATAGTTACTGGATGTGCCCAATGAATTAGGTCAGCTGACTACCTGAATATACTGAATGACCAGGTTATTGCCTCAATGAATTTTTTCTTCCTTGATGGCACGGGCATATTCCAAGATGACAATGCCAGGATTCATTTGGCTCAAATTGTGAAAGAGTGGTTCAGGGTGCATGAGACTTTTTCACACATGGATTGGCCACCACAGAGTGCAGAACCTAACCCCATTAAGAATCTTTGGGATGTGCTGGAGAACGCTTTGCGCAGTGGTCCGACTCTCCCACCATCATTACAAGATCTTGGTGAAAAATGAATGCAACACTGGACGAAAATAAATCTTGTAACATTGCAGAAGCTTACCGAAACAATGCCACAGCGAATGCGTGCCGTAATGAAAGCTAAAGGCGGTCCAACTTGTGTGACCTTTTTTTTTGGTGTTGACTTTTTTTTTTTGGCCAGGCAGTGTATTATATATATATATATATATATATATATAATATATCTTACTTGAATTCCCCTGCGTGCCCAGCATTCTCATCCTCCATGTCCCTCTGCCACCCCTGGAGAGACTGGAGGCTGATACCTAACTGGCAGCACCCCAACACAGGGTGGCCCTTGGCCCTGTCCAGTTGGGTAGTCAGAACCAGGGCTGTAGCCCAGCCACTCCTGCCTGTGGTCTCGCATTAATGTCCCATATCTATGCTGCCCTCTTTACATATACAGCCCATTTGTTCTTCCATACCACCCCAGGGAACCTCTCCAAGTTCAGAATCAGCGATGTAAGAGTAAATTCAACACTTCAAGAGTCAGTAGACTCCCCTCTCAGGGGCTCCAGGCCCACCACATCCTCCTGCTCAGCCACCCACCCATCACTTGTCTCAACCCTGCCCACTGGTACACAGGCACTAGCTATGTCCTGTCCAATGGAACTATCCTACCATGCTTCCATGTTTCAGCTATGTCATTATCCTCCATCTGCATCTATTCAAAGATGTCCATAGGCGGGAGATGTCACTCTGCCAGCTTATGACTATAGCCATGCCCCTTTTTACTAGTGTGCCCCACTGCACCCCCTGGGTGGCATGCCAGACACAGATCTCCTCTACAAGACACACGTAGCTGTCATTGCTAGGAGCTGTCCACTCTGCTGCTGGTGCTGAGCCAGGGCCAGATTAACATAGGGGCTATTGGAGCTGCAGCTCCAGGCCCCTACCTTAATATAGGCCCCGGGTTGGCCATATTCACTGTTACCGCTCTTCTGTCACTTGTAAACACAGAAGTCTGGCTTCTATGCTCGCTTCCCCAGGCAGCTCCCTCAGAACCTCCCCACACAGCACGAAGGCCGGACAAGGAGGGACAGTTGCCGATGCATGGATGTGTTTATGGGCTTCAGAGACAGCATCCCATGTTGAATTAGGCATGCATGGCTGCACCCTTCCTCCTCTGGGTGCATGCCAAGGCACGGCCCTTAAGGCCCTTCAAAATCCTCAGCACCAAGCCCATGATGCTCTTAATCCGGCCCTGTGCTGAGCTATGGTCCACCTATCCCTGTATGGCTTTACTCTTTTGAAATTTTGTACTATCACAATTTTGCACCCCTGTGGCCTCGCGCACTTTGTGCCACTGCCCCAAGATTTTTTCATTTAAACGGAAGCTCAGCTAGAGTGTTGATAACAGAGCTATGAGATTGACCTAACAAAGTTGATGAGGGGGTTCCAATAGGTATGCCTATAGTCTTGTCAAGGTTTAGTTACAGGAAATGTTAAGCCATCCATGTTTTTATGTCACAGATACAGTTGGATAGGAGAGAAGAAGCCACACTGAAATCATTGTAACCATGCATGACTGCCAGGCAATAAGCATTTTTTAGAAAGGAATCAGCAATGCCAGTCTTTGACTTTGATCATTTCTGTCACAGAGCAGTCTGCAACATGACAGCCAGCAGTATTATTCATATCTGTTTTTATTCTGCTCAGTCCTGGCATGGATTGAATGCGGCCAGTCGTATAAGCTGTCCATCAAACGTCACTTCTGAGCAAGCATACATGATGAGATTACCTTCCTGATGCAGCCTGATTATCCAATTAGATCAGGTATTACGGCCCCGCTAATCCTGACGTGATATGGTATGAAACGCACATGACATTAACGTGGAACGGGATATCAGCTATTTCTGTCACACCACTGACGAGAAGCTGTGCAGAACACATCGAGAACACAGAAGATCCAAATTAAAGCTTTGAAAGTGTAGTAATCAGTTTTATAATTTTTTATTACAACTCCCTAAGGCTTGTAGATGCTTTGGAACTATCTCGTGAATGTTAAAGTGAACCTGTCATCTATTGCTATTACTGTTATCAACTAAAACATCCTTTACAGTGTCTTTGAATTCATCTCACTTTGCTACTAGAAGCCTGGTCCCCTGGAATCTGGGGTGAGACCTACTTATTTGCCTGCACACTGTTCAATAAGTAAATTGTTAATGGCCATCAAAGTAATAATCCTGGACTTAGACAAGGCCTGGCCTATGTAGGGACCGTGTCTGAAGCTGGAGTGCCCTTGGTCTAAATTTAGTATTGGCACCTGGGCTAATTTTTGGGGGGGTTTGAGTTTGTTGTGTTTTCCCTAAGCCAAGGACATTTTATTTTTTTTTTGCTTCTACCTTTTGGGAGTATTCTATGATAGATAGAGTAAGAATTACACAATGTTGCAGATTATGAATATTTATTTCACCCCATTCAATCACCAAGAGATTTATGCCATTGATGTAGGCTGAGAAAGAGTATAAAGATTTGGGAACACCTTCTGAAAAAGTCCTTCCCTCCTTGACTTTGCCTGGAGAAGTTTTGTGTGCGAAGGAACCGGTCTTGGCTTCCTAGGCCTTCTGTCTGTAGAGGGTATTAGTCTAGAGCAGTGATGGTGAACCTTGGCACCCCAGATGTTTTGGAAGTACATTTCCAATGATGCTCAACTACACTGCAGAGTGCATGAGCATCATGGGAAATGTAGTTCCAAAACATCTGGGGTGCCAAGGTTCGCCATCACTGGTCTAGAGGTTCTTGTTTTTTTAGGCCTGATGCCTGGAAATGGTATGAGTATAGAGGACCTAGTCTGATGCCTGGAGATGGTATAGCTCTAGAGCAGTAGTCTCCAAACCGTGACCCACGGGCCAGATGTGGCCCTTAGCTTGCCTTTATCCGGCCCTTGGGGCACTGTTCCTCCCACTGATCTGAGGCACCAGTTCTTTCCACTGACACCAACAATGGGGCACTATTCCTTCCACTGACACCCATGATGGGGCCCCATTTCTCCCACTGACACCAATAACGGGGCAATATTCCTTCCATTGACACCAACGATAGGGCACCATTTCTCCCACTGACACCAACAATAGGGCATTATTCTTATTTCTACTGACCACAGGTGCTTTGTAATTTTTTTCACTTCCACTGACCATTAGGGATGATCGAACGGTTCGGGTCGACCATCGGTTCGATCCGAACATTGGCTGTTCGAAATTCGGCCGAATTCCGAACTTTTACCGCAAAAAGTTCGGAATTCGGCCACCAGAACCGCCCAAAATGCAATGGGACAGGAACTGGGCTTTAAAAGCCCGTGATTGGCCCAGAAACATCAGTAAAAGCCGATTGGAGTGACTAGGGGGTCCAGAGGCCAATCAGGAGTGAATACGCCCCCCATACGCCCCCCAGTATATAACATAGCCCCGCCAAATCTCTAGCACTGTAATAGAAAGGCTGTGGAATAGAGTGGAAGCATTTCTGTTACTCCTGCTGCTCCAGTGCATTTAGCAATTATTAGTGTGAGGAAAGGGATATGCAGTGTAGTTAGGGTACTATATACAACTATAGTTAGATTCAATAATCTAGTTTTTGTAGGGAAAGTGTTAGGTGTCAGGGTGACCGTAGTGTAGTTTAGGGTGAACTGACTCTGCTCTGCCAGGGTGACCGAACTCTTCCATGTCAGGGTGACCATACTGTAGATATATATATATATATATATATATATGGAATAAAAAAACACCATTTTGAAGCCCTAAAACCCAATAAATGCCCCTAAAAAGTGCCTAGGGTTCTGGGTCATGCCCCAGGGACTATTAATCACACAAAAAAAGTTCTTAAAAATTGTCGTTTTTGATAGAGAGCCAATTATTGAAAAAATTATTGAAAAAAAAATGAGATTTCTTTGGATTTAGTGTCTGGGGGGTCTAAAAAGTGTACCTGTGAAGTTTCAGCTCTGTAGCATGTCCAGAACCAGAAAAAAAAGATAATTTTTCTTAGAATTTCAGTAGCGCAGGGATGGTGTAACCCTCCTTTAACACCTGGGCGTTTTTGTTTCAGGCGTTTAATTGGGCGTTTTTTGGGCATCTTTGGAGGCAGGCATGACATCTGAACTTGTGTATAGGGGTATATATATATATATATATATACCTCTATACCCCAATGAACTACACAGAAGTTCAGATGTCATGCCTGCCTCCAAAGACGCCCAAAAAACGCCCAATAAACGCCCGAAACAAAAACGCCCAAATTCTAAGAAAAAGTATCTTTTTTTTTCTGGTTCTGGACATATCTACAGAGCTGAAACTTCACAGGTACACTTTTTAGACCCCCCAGACACTAAATCCAAAGAAATCCCATTTTTTTAAAAATAATTTTTTCAATAATTGGCTATCAAAAACAACAATTTTTAAGAACTTTTTTTTTGCCTGATTGACAGTCCCTGGGGCATGACCCAGAACCCTAGGCACTTTTTAGGGGCATTTATTTGGTTTTAGGGCTTCAACATTGTGTTTTTTGATTCCAGAAGTTCGGGTCCCATTGATTTCGATGGGGTTCTGGAATCCGAACCGAACTTTCAGGAAATTTGGGTGTTCTGGTCGAACCGAACTTTTCAAAAGTTCGATCATCCCTACTGACCATCAAGCCTGTCTGCTTCCAATGATGCAGAGATATTTTCTACTCCCACTGGCCACAGTTTAGCCTCCTTAAAGTCTGAAGGACTCTGGCTCTTTGTTCAGAAAGTTTGGAGACCCCCCGCTCTAGAGAAAGGTTCAGATCAAGCGTCTTAGTTCTGCTGCTTGGGGAAGAAAGATGGGGTTGAAGAGCAGTCCTGTTAGTCAATTGTCAGTCTTGGCCTAAAGATCTACAACTAGCCTGTGAGATGGGCTAAGAAGATACTAAAGAGTGGAGAGAATTTTTGCTACTGTTTTGGGTATCCTGTAAAAACCCCAACCTCCTAACCCCTAGACATGCAAATCAATAAAATCCATCAACAGGTAAATGATGGAGTGGAAATCTGTCTGCCAGTAATTGTTAGTGTATGGATGAGTATTCAGATGCAGCTAAAGGGCAAATCACCAGTAGGAACACTAGAAGAGTCCATAACATCAAACAGGAAGCTAGGAAATTTAGAATTCTAGTAAGGTTCACAGAGGAGGTTTTTCTGACTTTTAATGGTTTGATGGCCTATTCAACTTCTACACAGTCATAGGCATATGGCGTTGCATAGCACTGGCATTCATTATGAAAGGCACCCAACGTACCACAACAGTACCCCTGCCCAACATTGCACTGCAATGCACATGGGGTGCGATATGTGGAAACAATAAGTTACACTTTGGTAGCAATATGGTGTGTTGACAGCCCATTCCCAATTATTGAGCTGCCTTAAAACAATGCACATTGAGGCTTTTGTGGTCATGTGTTAGGCTATAACACATGTGTCAAACACAAGACCCAAATTTGGCCTGCCACGCCATTTCATGTGGCCCACCGCTCCTGCCGCAGTGGCACCTCTCTCTTCTTCGCCCCCCTCATCTTAGCAGTCAGCAACAGAGAAGAGGACAGATGTTTTCCTACAAATCCTGTGACTCACTGTGCAGCCTGCAGCATCCCCTCTTCACCTCCCCTGGTTTCAGCATTCAGCAGACTCCAGCAGCTGACTCCAACCCTCCTTTGGTACTCCTTCAGACTCTGCACTTTCTGCTTCTTAAAAGAACATTGCGATGCTTGGCACCTTGCTCCTGCGCTCAGAATCTGGTTCTCAGACTGCCTCTATCCCGGGACTCTCACTTGGCATCCACTAATGGCTAAGCCTTGCTGCCCTCTACGACCGGGGTGGTTGACAAAACACTGTAGACATATACAAAAAGAAGGGCGCACCAGCCAAGCGCATTATCCTCAGTAGGCTTTTATTGATAAAATATTAAAAATGTCTACTCACAAACATGCTATGTAAACCAGCATATCAACTCCATCAAACACGTCCATGATGTGTGAGTCCAAAGTTCTCGTTAAGGTAAATGGCTAACGAGTTTCGAGGCAATGCCTCTTCCTCAGAGCCTTTCTACTATATATACACCAAGGGTTCAGTCATGGCCCTTAGGCTCTGAGGAAGAGGCATTGCCTCGAAACGCGTCAGCCATTTACCTTTAACGAGAACATTGGACTCCAACATCTTGGACGTTGTTTGATGGAGTTGATATGCTGGTTTACATTGCATGTTTGTGGGTAGACATTTTTTATATTTTATCAATAAAAGCCTACTGAGGATAATGCGCTAGGCTGGTGCGCCCTTCTTTTTGTTAATGTCTACAGCACTTTCTGCTTCTTCTCGGGAGCAGCACAAGGTAAAAAGGGTGCACTGTGATGTAAGGGAGGGTGGGGGACTCTTAACTTCTGATGTAAGGAGGTGGTGGGGTGCTCTGGATATCTAGTTTTACAGATATAGCCATTGAGGGCAACTATGATGCCTATGCGGCCTACGATAAAATTGAGTTTGGCACCCCTGAGCTATAAGATGCAAACGGGCCCTCAAAATCCGTAATGGCTGACAGGCTTCCTCTAAAGAGGCAAACAAAATTAAATTTGCTGCTTCCACTAATCAGGCAATGTTGTACCCGTGTCTAAGATATGAAATCTTAGATTTGGCCACTCATCCGTCACTTTATTCACTGAAGCATTCCAAGCGTTCCAAAACAGAATCAACAATATTTAGTAACATCTGGATTTTATAATTCTTTATGGGAAATGCAGCATAATGTAACATCTGTCATATTTTGTAAAGTGGTGAATCATACAACATCGACTTTGTGACACTCGCAGGAAAGTAGAAATGTAGGCGATAATTTTTGCTGGGTAAAAGCTTATTCATCAATTCACCTAGGTATGTTCTATAAATTCATCCTTCTTCGGCTCTCTGTAACATTCTTCATAAATCCTTTAATGGCATCTGGATTTTCAGAATTGCCATAAATATACACTATGTCAGTGGACCTAACACCAGATATATATTTTTCATACTAAGTGCATGTCCGCTAAGTAATGTGTCATTGTAACACTTCCAAGTATTTATTATGTCTCACATCATCTGCCTTCATCCGCTTTACTCTACAATAGGATGGCACCATCTTAATTTAGGCACCATCCATGGTCACCAGCTACTTCATGGATGGTAGGAAGTTTCTCACCTTGAGAGTTTCTACAATATTGCAGTCTTATCACTGGGGAGAGGAGACTAAGGAAATGCTTCCTCCTGCCTTCTATAGATTAAGTGCCGGTTCACACTGATCCGACTTGGACCGCGACTTGTCAGCTTGACAAGTCGTGGTCCGTCGCGCTCCCATTGTTCGGTACAGGAACCGTTCTAATAGGAGTGACACAAGTCGCTCTGACTTAGAAAAAGGGTCCTGTACTACTTCGGGGCGACCTGGAGCGACTTGCATAGACATTCATTTTATGAAGTCCGTGCAAGTCGCGCGGAAGTCGCGGTGCACGCGACTTCACGGGCCGCCCCCGAAGTCGTGCCGCTGCAGTGTGAACCGGCACTCATAGTATCATCCTAGGCTAGGCTAAGTCATAGGGCTGGAGCTTAACCACTTGCCAACTGCTCACAGTATATTTACTGCGGCAGTCAGCCCCTCACAGGCAGAGCGACGTAGGTCTACGTCGCTAGCCTGTGAGGCTCTGGGGAGCGAGCGCGCGCCCGCGGAGGCGCGCTCCCGCGCGGTCACGGACCCCCCCGCGCGTGTGACCGGCGGACCCGATGTCCGCCGGTCACTCGGCGATCGTCGGGGGAGAGGGAGAAAGTCAGGTGGCTTGTGTAAACAAGCTGCCTGTCATTCTCCTCGGTGTAAAAACACTGATCACACGGTTCTACAATGTAGAACCGTTGATCAGTGTCCCTACAGCTAAAGCCACAGCCAATCACAGTAAGAATCACGCCCCTAGGGACACACACAGCCCCTCCCTCTCAAATAAAGTTAACCCCTTCACTACCAGTGTATTTTTACAGTAACAGTGCATATGTATAGCACTGATTACTGTAGAAATGTCACTGGTAACCCCAAAAGTGTCAAAAATGTCAGTCAAGGGTCCGATCTGTCCGCCGCAATGTCGCAGTACCGCAAAAAAAAACGCAGATCGCCGCCATTACGCGTTAAAAAAAAACAACAAAAATGACATAAATCTTTCCCTTTGTTAGTAAACGCAATAACTTTTGCGCAAACCAATAAAAATACTTTTTTCGCGATTTTTTTTACCAAAAATAGGTAGCATAGAACAAATTGGCCGAAAATGTTAAAAAATTTTGATTTTTACATTTTTTTGGGGGGGAATTTCATATAAAAAAATGTGAAAAATATTGTTATTTTTGCAAAATTGACGCTATTTTTTTGTTTATAGCGCGTGATCAAAAAATCGCACAGGTGATAAAATACCACCAAAAGAAAGCTCTGTTTGTGGGAAAAAAAAGGACGTCAAATTCGTTTAGGTACAGCGTCGCACGACCGGGCAATTGTCCGTTAAAGTCACGCAGTGCCGAATCACAAAATACCCCCTGGTCGTTTAGCAGCCAAATCCTCCGGGGCTTAAGTGGTTAAAGAGTAACTTCACTTTTGTTGAGAAAAAAAAAAAGCATTCCCCTCTGGGTGATCTCTGTACATTGCAGGGATTTTAACAAACTTTGTTGCAGATTTCTACTTTTTGTTATTCTTAAGAAATAGATGTTTGTGTGTATGTGTCCATAAAAACACGGGTGAGCGAGTTTGGGGTGCAGCTATTTCCAGCTATAACAGCTTCAAATCTTCTGGGAAGGCTGTCCACAAGGTTTAGGAGTGTGTCTATGGGAATGTTTGACCATTCTTCCAGAAGCACATTTGTGAGGTCAAACGCTGATGTTGGACGAGAAGGCCAGGCTCGCAGTCTCTACTCTAATTCATCCCAAAGGTGTTCTATCTGGGTTGAGGTCAGGCCAGTCAAGTTCCTCCACCCCAAACTCGCTCATCCATGTCTTTATGGACCTTTCTTTGTGCACTGGTTCAAATCATTTTGTGGAGGGAGGATTATGGTGTGGGGTTGTGTTTCAGGGGTTTGGCTTGGTTCCTTAGTTCTAGTGAAGGGAACTCTTAAGTCGTCAGCATACCAAGACTTTGTGGAAACAGTTTGGGGATGGCCCCTTCCTGGTCCAACATGACTGCGCACCAGTGCACAAAGCAAGGTCCATGAAGACATGGATAAGCGAGTTTGGAGTGGAGGAACTTGACTGGTCTGCACAGAGTTCTGACCTCAACCCGACAGAACACCTTTGGGATGAATTAGAGTGGAGACTGCGATCCAACGTCATTTGTCAGTGCCTGACCTCACCAATGGTTCTGAAAGAATGGTCAAACATTCCCATAGACACACTCCTAAACCTTGTGGACAGCCTTCTCAAAAGAGTTAAAGCTGTTATAGCTGCAAAGGCTGGGCCAACTCAATATTGAACCCTATGGATTAAGACCAGGATGCCATTAAATTTCATGTATGAGTAAAGGCAGACGTCCCAATACTTTTGACAATATGGTGTATGCAAATCTTCCTCTATGCTTGGCATGGATTGCACAGGAAGGGAGGATTACCAGGTATGTCATAGTAAATGGAACTAATGGGTCACAGACACTTGTGTAACGAACAAATTAGTTTACGCAATATAGTTTTTTAGCTTTACATACGCTTTAACTATACACAGTTGGAGCATTGCATGTCTGATTTAGCTCTACTACATGCTAATTGTGTTTACGCCATATGGAGACATCTGTTTAGTGATCGATCGCTATTCTTGGCAATTTGAGCAGCGCAATTGAGCTAAAAATTGTCTTTATAGCTTCAGTATTACAGTAACATTCATGCCATTCATGGATGGGGCTGGGTCCCTCACTGCAAAGCTGTGCAAGGAAGTTACTGGGCTGTCAGGAGTGATGGTTTTCCGGGGTTTGGAAATGCAACATCAGATCACAGGACCAAATGAAGGGTGTGCATAGGAATGCGTCACTGTATCTTGCACCAGACCTTTGGTTTTCCTACACTGCTCTACATTGAGGGATCCAGCGCGTAGTGTCATTTAGCCTGGAAGTCTGAGGACATCTTGTGAGTGCAGAGTGTCATAGGCCCATTATGATGGCATTGAGGACTCAACACCACCATTTTCATTAGGGTTGAAGGATGTTGCTTGTCAAGTGACCAGTCCAAAGAGATTTGGAAAAGGTATATGTAACACCCTCCTAGTTTAGAGCAGGGTGCTAGGTAAATTTAGTTTGGCTCCCCTGTAGGGTTGCCACTGCCAAACCCAAACGCTTTAGAGGCACATGGCAAACTTTTCTTTTTAAGGGGGAACGCTGTGGACTCTGGTGTAAAGGGAAACTCTGATGTAGGGGGGTTTCCACTCACCAAAGCCCTCACTTACATCAGAGTTCCCAGCATCCCCCCTTAAATCAGGGTTCCAAAAACCCCCTTACATCAGAGTCTGCAGAGAACCCCTTACATCTGAGTCCCCCTTCCCTTATTATATTCACTCACTCAGAGGCAGGAGAGAAAAGGGAGAGAGGCAGGAGAATTAAGTCAAAGACAGTGGATGGTGAGCTCACTCATCCGAGGATGGGGGGGTCAGGCATCGGCACCTTTCATCCACGAAGTATATATCCAGCTGCTGGGTTTCAAATTTTGCGACCACACATCCATTTTCTGAGGAAAGACACGCCAGGGACTGGAGTGTGGGTGGGTGGGCAGACACAGAAGGGTAGGGACGGGAGGAGGAGAAGATTGAGCCCTCTCTCCTCTTCCTTCCGTGTGCGAGGGGGACTCTGAGCAATGTGAAAGAGAGTGTCACAAACACTCGGCTTAGACAACTGCAGCAAGCCCTCCAGACGGTTGGCAACCCTGGTGAGTAGGGTGTGCCCAGCCCACACCTGGCCTGTGCGCATGCATTTGCATTCAGCGCTTGTGGTACTCGGTTACTTGGACAGTCGCAGTCCAGTCTGAAAAATGTGTCTGAGTTTTAAGTGGTCTGAAACCCGGGCACATGATTCAAAAACCTGGACTGTCTGGGTGAATCCTGGATGGGAGGCAGTCCTAACCCCCTGTACTCAGTGGAGCAGGGGTTGATTAGTGTCTCACAGGCTGCTGCTATGCTGCTTTCCCCTGTCTTCTAGAGGATTCTAGAAGTATATTAGGAGGAAGAGAAGAACAGTCAGCCTAAATATTTATGGAATTCCAACCAATACCTGAAGAGGTGTACCCAGAAGGTGGAAGGATAGACTATAAATAATCTGAGACCTGGGCAGATGAGTACAGTGTTCCTGGGACCAGTCCTGCAGGAGGAGACCCATATAGTGGGGCTGTCAATGGTGCAGGGCCCCTAAGAAAACCTTGAATAAGACATTGAGATCCCAGCTAGGCTTATCTGGGGGAGGGGGGGGGCTTATTTACAAGTCCATTTCCAGGGATCAAGATTGGTCAGGATGAAGCTCAATGGAGAGAGCCAGGAGGAAGCTAATGGGAAAGAGCACAACTGTCCCATGGTGGTGTGAGTCTATGTCTCCTTCACTAGGAAGAGCCTGGTGGGATATCGGCAGGAGGTAACCGGTTATTCTGTGGTTATGTGAGTAAATGACCCCCAATGATGGCGAGAAGGGACAGTGTGTAGCTTTTAAACTCTTGAGGGAGTACAAGTCACCAGCAGCATTAGGAATCCCGTGGGACATTCAGTGTGTGCGGTGTAGCCAGCAGTGTGTGCGGTGCAGCCAGAAATTGAGGAGTCCTCAATGTGTTCAGCAGCAGCTTATCAGAGTATCCCATGTTCCCTATAGCTATCCAAGTTAATTATGCCGATGACAACCCTAAAAGGAACCCCTAGACTGTTTTCTGAGCCAGTGGAAGTGTTAAGAACATTCTGTGTGCACCCTAAAGTGAGAAAACAGACCAAATTCACCAACAGCTCCTTAGGGGATGGGTTACATATATCTATAAAGCATAACATATTGAGGAACTTTGAGGTGGGGGTAAAGGGGAAACTGGGTGGGGGAGACTGGAACCTGCAGTTGAGTTTATCCCTTTGAGCTTATCCCTTTTGATGCCACTGATGTAACTGTTCGTAAGACCAGGGCAGTGCTGGCATGTAAACAGACTCCTGGCCCCTATATCATCCAGGAGTTTGTTTTCCCTAAATTCTGGTATCCCAGTAGAAGTGATCCAAAGAGGGTGGAAGATCAGCAAACGTGAACACAGAAGCACTCAGCTCTGAGCTCTTTCGGGTTCACAGCTGTCAAATTCTGGCTTCTATGGTCAGGGAAGAAGCTGGTTCCGCACAATTTGTTCTCGGTCAGCTTCAACAAGTGCAGAGGTGACATTGAAAGTCTAATAGACCCCTGAGGTCTCCTTAAAGAGTACCTGTCACCTGCACTATGCTATCATAAAGGAAGGCCCCCAGTTCCCATGTACATACCAAAACATATGCATTCACTCTTAACTCTAAATTAACAGGCTGTAAAGGTTTTTAACCACTTAAGCCCCGGAAAATTTTACCCCCTTCCTGACCAGGGCCTATTTTGCAATTCGGCACTGCGTGACTTTAACGGACAATTGCGCAGTCGTGCGACGCTGTACCTAAACGAATTTGACGTCCTTTTTTTTCCCACAAACAGAGCTTTCTTTTGGTGGTATTTGATCACCTGTGCGATTTTTTGATCATGCGCTATAAACAAAAAAAGAGCGACAATTTTGCAAAAATAACAATATTTTTCTCATTTTTTTATATGAAATTCCCCAAAAAAATGTAAAAATCAAAATTTTTTAACATTTTAGGCCAATTTGTTTTATGCTACATATGTTTGGTAAAAAAAATTGCAAAAAACGTATTTTGATTGGTTTGCGCAAAAGTTATTGCGTTTACTAACTAAGGGAAAGATTTTTGTCATTTTTGTTGTTTTTTGTTTTTTTTAACGAGTAATGGCGGCGATCTGCGATTTTTTTTGTGGGACTGCGACATTGGGGCGGACAGATCGGACCCTTGACTGACATTTTTGACACTTTTGGGGTTACCAGTGACATTACTACAGTAATTAGTGCTATACATATGCACTGTTACTGTAAAAATGACACTGGCAGTGAAGGGGTTAACTTTTTTTCAGAGGGAGGGGTTAAGTGTGTCCCTAGGGGCGTGATACTAACTGTGATTGGATGTGGCTTGATGTGTAAGAACAGAGATCAATGGTCCTACATAGTAGAACCGTATGATCGCCATTCTTACACAGGGAAGAATGACAGGCGGCTTTGTTTACATTAGCCGCCTGCCTTTCTCCCGGTGTAACGTACGATCGCGAGTGACCGGCGGACATCGGGTCTACTGGGAATACGCGCGGGGGGTCCGTGACCGAGCGGGGGGGCGCGCACTTGCTCCCTAGAGCCTCACAGGCTAGCGACGTAGTCCTACGTCGCTTTGCCTGTGAGGGGCTGACCGCCGCTGTAAATAGTCGTGCGGCGGTCTAAATCAACACCTATAAACAATTTTGGGCACTGTTGTTTAATTGGCAAACAAAATTATGAGGCTTGACATATTTGGTATCTATAGTATAATCACAAGGAATAGTAAAATAAAGGATAAAGAACTGAAAAAAAGCAATGTTTGCAGCAATATTCATTTTCAATTTGAAAGGTTGTCCTGCAATACTTTTTCTTGCCAACAGATGTCCTCTGTATGATGGCCAGCATAATTCAACCCACTTTCTCTGAGCCCAGGTCATCCTGGATGTGCCCCTAGCTTGTGACTCTACATTGAAAAGAAAAGCAGCACTGTGATGTGCTCATCTCTCTGTCACTCTGCTCTCCCCTCCTATCAGCATGTTTCTTGTCAGCACATGAACTGATTGGCTTCCTGTGCTGCTTCTTCCTCTCACATTCCAGCCCTGTTCTGCAGAGATTGCAAGAGGCTAATACCAGGTTACATTTAGGTATTTACATTGCTTGTATTAAAAAAAATAATAATAATAATAATAATGTACTAATGATTACAGAGCTGCATGAATTTTTGTCCTTTAAGTTTGTCTTGAATTCAGCCCAAATACAAAGCTCTTGCTTTATCTCATGCGGCTCACGCCTGCGGTTTGGACGCTGCTGAGAGAAGGGATAACGGAATGCATTTAGTGAACAATTTGGAGTATCTCTTCCATCAATTTGTTTCATTTTTATATTCTGGGACAGTCTCACTATTCTTCAGAAATTAGAAACTTGCTTTTTAATGAGGTGTTTTTATTCTTTTTTTCTTGGGAGAAATCGATAAACCTGCCAGGTCTGCTTCATTCCAGAGAAGGGATCGAATTCTGCTACATCGCTGGGACAGGTCGCAATCATCTCCAGAGTGGGCTGATGGCTTTACATGGGGGGCCAGGAAAAATGAAAAAATAGTTCTGAGCTTTTAGTTTCCAAGTTTTTCCTCTTCTCTTAAAGGCATACTGTGCCCTCTTTATATTTTTATGGATATTGTATTTGTATTTCTCATGTCATTTTATCTCAATGTGTGATGAAGATATAAACCTGATCACTTATAAACTCTAACATGTTAAAGCGGTTGTAAACCCTATAAAAAAAAAAATAAAAAAAAAAAACCTGCAAGACAAAGGCATAATGAGCTAGTATGCATCGCCAGTGCCGGTTTAGGAGATATTATTTGTACCTACAGGTAAGCCTTATTATAGGCTTACCTGTAGGTAAAAGTGTCAAAAAGCGGGATACTACCGCTTTAATATCCTTTCTGATATTTTTATATATACAGTCAGGTCCATAAACATTGGGACATCGACACAATTCTAATATTTTTGGCTCTATACACCACCACAATGGATTTGAAATGAAACAAACAAGATGTGCTTTAACTGCAGACTTTCAGCTTTAATTTGAGGGTATTTACATCCAAATCAGGTGAACGGTGTAGGAATTACAACAGTTTGTATATGTGCCTCCCACTTTTTAAGGGACCAAAAGTAATGGGACAGATTAACAATCATAAATCAAACTTTCACTTTTTAATACTTGGTTGCAAATCCTTTGCAGTCAATTACAGCCTGAAGTCTGGAACGCATAGACATCACCAGACGCTGGGTTTCATCCCTGGTGATGCTCTGCCAGGCCTCTACTGCAACTGTCTTCAGTTCCTATTAGATGACTTAAAGTGTAAAAAGCATGCTTGTCAAAGATACTGCTTGATAAACACTCAAAAACATGTAGAGAAAAGCAATGTCCTTAAAAGTCCATAAATCCAGGAGTGCGTGAAGTATATAAATGGATCACCATCCACCACCAGGTGTCACACCGATAGATAGCAGAAATGGCAACTCACCAGAAAACGATGCTCAAGTGTTCTCACACCAGAGCAAACTGAGCAGGGATACCATACAGATGTAGGGAATACACGCATGGAAGACCAGAGTCTCTTCACCACTGCCGCATAAAAGTATCCTTCACACACTTTCCTCAATGTAATGGTATTATGGAAAAAGAGAAGGGCTCCAAATAGTGAAGTACCATCAAAACACTTGCTTTATTAAAACATAAAAATTTTGCACTCACATGTAAAAGCATATGGGGAGGCATTGAATATCATATCTCCGGTCAGAAAGGAAGCCTGTCTCGTCCAGTGTACTGGGCTAACTCCACGCCAGCCCAGTCCCTTCCGGGTAGCTCCTCTGCCGTGTCACGTGATGTCGGATGTGTCGTCAGGTCACGCCCCGACCGGTTTCGTCATGTCCGACTTCAACTGGAGGCGTGACCTGAACGACAACATCCGGCTTCTAAATAGCCCTGCTGGAACGCTCTGCGTCCAATCGGCAATGAGGTAAATAGACCGGAAGTGAACCAGCACCCCGCATTGCGGAACTTCCGACGTCAATAACAACAATAGGGAAACCTGCCATATCATAAAGATTCACTTTGGCACTGAAATATAAATAACAATCCAGATACTATAATATGGTAAAAAGGATAACATTGTTATTTCTTGGAGTTCTACCCCGTGCCGATATGGATCTGCAGAGCATTGCCAGTAACATTCTGCATAAAAAACAGGTAATCATGATAAACATTAAAAATGCAACAACCATCTACATTGCACTAATCAGTACCCCCATAGTGAAGGTGCCAATGTAATGTCTATTAGAAATAATAAAAAGCATATAAAAAGCATATTAAAAAAGCACACCAATGGAATCCCAAATATAAATTGAGACAAATCAATCATACTCCAATACCATTATAGGAGTAAATGGAAAAGGCAAGATCATGAATCGCTAATATAGCAATTCAAGTCTAACTCTATATTTAACCCCGTCGGTGCGAGGGCCTGGGTGAGGAAAATCCACTTAGTCTCACATTTGGATAATTCCCTCACCCAATTTGACCCCCGCCACGACGGGGTAACTCTCTCAATGCCCCAGAAGTGGAGGCTTCTAGGATCCCTCTGGTGGAATTGGCGGAAATGTGCGGACACATTGTGGTCGCGATTTCCTTTCAAAATGTTGGTGATATGCTCACCTATTCTAACTTTTAGGGCCCGCTTAGTACGGCCAATATAAACTAAATTACAGGGACACATCAGTCCATAGACCACATGTGTGGTGTCACAAGTAATTAAGCTTTTGATTTTGAAGGATTTATTGATAGCTCGAACCATGAAAGAGTCACTATTAAAAGAGAAGGCAATAGATTAACCACGAAAGTGTACTTCAAAATGACAGACAGGAACAGTTATTTGGCCATCCAAAGTGGACACCACCCTAACTGGCTTAGGAACATTCCTAGGGGCCAGTTCACCCGAGTCAGGCGGAACTGCACTTCTGTAAATGACTACATGGAACAAGCAGCAGTTTTGAGGGATAGGTTTATGGCCAAAGGTTATGATGAGACCAACTCAATGCCCCCAGACCATTAAGACCTGCGGCTAAACCTGTTAGGCTGGATGATGATCCTAAACAATGGAGCTTCTTGTCAGATTTTTCTAACGACTACAAAAAGGTAGAGGAAATCTTTAGACACCATTGGCCTATATTGCAGATGGATAGAACATTATGTTCAGCTTTACCAGCTAAACCATCGTTTATATATAGGCGAGCCCCAAATTTTGGTGACCAAATTGTAAAGAAAGTACTAGACCCTCCCAACGTCTCCTTCTTCCCGAACATGAAGGGGTCTTTCACCTGTGGAAGATGTAGAGCCTGTTCATTTACACCGACCAATTTCAGGAGGAGGGACTCTTTCATGGTTCGAGCTATCAATAAATCCTTCAAAATCAAAAGCTTAATTACTTGTGACACCACACATGTGGTCTATGGACTGATGTGTCCCTGTAATTTAGTTTATATTGGCCGTACTAAGCGGGCCCTAAAAGTTAGAATAGGTGAGCATATCACCAACATTTTGAAAGGAAATCGCGACCACAATGTGTCCGCACATTTCCGCCAATTCCACCAGAGGGATCCTAGAAGCCTCCACTTCTGGGGCATTGAGAGAGTTACCCCGTCGTGGCGGGGGTCAAATTGGGTGAGGGAATTATCCAAATGTGAGACTAAGTGGATTTTCCTCACCCAGGCCCTCGCACCGACGGGGTTAAATATAGAGTTAGACTTGAATTGCTATATTAGCGATTCATGATCTTGCCTTTTCCATTTACTCCTATAATGGTATTGGAGTATGATTGATTTGTCTCAATTTATATTTGGGATTCCATTGGTGTGCTTTTTTAATATGCTTTTTATATGCTTTTTATTATTTCTAATAGACATTACATTGGCACCTTCACTATGGGGGTACTGATTAGTGCAATGTAGATGGTTGTTGCATTTTTAATGTTTATCATGATTACCTGTTTTTTATGCAGAATGTTACTGGCAATGCTCTGCAGATCCATATCGGCACGGGGTAGAACTCCAAGAAATAACAATGTTATCCTTTTCACCATATTATAGCATCTGGATTGTTATTTATATTTCAGTGCCAAAGTGAATCTTTATGATATGGCAGGTTTCCCTATTGTTGTTATTGACGTCGGAAGTTCCGCAATGCGGGGTGCTGGTTCACTTCCGGTCTATTTACCTCATTGCCGATTGGACGCAGAGCGTTCCAGCAGGGCTATTTAGAAGCCGGATGTTGTCGTTCAGGTCACGCCTCCAGTTGAAGTCGGACATGACGAAACCGGTCGGGGCGTGACCTGACGACACATCCGACATCACGTGACACGGCAGAGGAGCTACCCGGAAGGGACTGGGCTGGCGTGGAGTTAGCCCAGTACACTGGACGAGACAGGCTTCCTTTCTGACCGGAGATATGATATTCAATGCCTCCCCATATGCTTTTACATGTGAGTGCAAAATTTTTATGTTTTAATAAAGCAAGTGTTTTGATGGTACTTCACTATTTGGAGCCCTTCTCTTTTTCCATAATACCATTACATTGAGGAAAGTGTGTGAAGGATACTTTTATGCGGCAGTGGTGAAGAGACTCTGGTCTTCCATGCGTGTATTCCCTACATCTGTATGGTATCCCTGCTCAGTTTGCTCTGGTGTGAGAACACTTGAGCATCGTTTTCTGGTGAGTTGCCATTTCTGCTATCTATCGGTGTGACACCTGGTGGTGGATGGTGATCCATTTATATACTTCACGCACTCCTGGATTTATGGACTTTTAAGGACATTGCTTTTCTCTACATGTTTTTGAGTGTTTATCAAGCAGTATCTTTGACAAGCATGCTTTTTACACTTTAAGTCATCTAATAGTGATTTTATGCGCTACTTCTTTTCCATTTTGTATTTCCAAATATTATCCAGTATTTGTTTAAGTAGCAGCAGTGTTTCCATACTATAGCAGTCAAGTGACTGACTCCTCCTAAAGCGCAAAGATATTTGGACTTGACAGTTGGTGTCTAAGTTTTTATATATATATTTGATTTTGTCTTCAGTTCCTGCTTGTTCTTGGGGCATTTTCCCTTCAGTTTTGACTTCAGCAAGTGAAATGCATGCTCAATCGGATTCAGGTCAGGTGATTGACTTGGCCATTGCATAACATTCCACTTATTTCCCTTAAAAACTCTTTGGTTGCTTTCTCAGTATGCTTCGGGTCATTGTCTATCTGCACTGTGAAGCACCGTCCAATGAGTTTGGAAGCATTTGGCTGAATATGAGCAGATAATATTGCCCGAAACACTTCAGAAATCATCCTGCTGATTTTGTCAGCAGTCACATCATCAATAAATACAAGAGAACCAGTTCCATTGGCAGCCATACATGCCCACACTATGACACTACCACCACCATGCTTCACTGATGAGGTGGTATGCTTTGGATCATGAACAGTTCCTTTCCTTCTCCATACTCTTCTCTTTCCATCACTCTGGTACAAGTTGATCCTGGTCTCATCTGTCCATAGGATGTTGTTCCAGAACTGTGAAGGTTTTCTTAGATGTTGTTTGGCAAACTCTAATCTGGCCTTCCTGTTTTTGAGGCTCACCAGTGGTTTACATCTTGTGGTGAACCCTCTGTATTCACTCTGGTGAAGTCTTCTCTTGATTGTTGACTTTGACACACATACACCTACCTCCTGGAGAGTGATCTTGATCTGGCCAACTGTTGTGAAGGGTGTTTTCTTCACCATGGAAAGAATTCTTCGGTCATCCACAACAGTTGTTTTCTGTGGTCTTCCAGGTCTTTTGGTGTAGCTGAGCTCACCCGTGCGTTCTTTCTTTTTAAGGATGTTCCAAACAGTTGATTTGGCCACACCTAATGTTTTTGCTATCTCTCTGATGGGTTTGTTTGGTTTTTGTCAGCCTAATGATGGCTTGCTTCACTGATAGTGACAGCTCTTTGGTTCTCATATTGAGAGTTGACAGCAACAGATTCCAAATGCAAATAGCACACTTGAAATGAACTCTGGGCCTTTTATCTACTCCTTGTAAATGGGATAATGAGGGAATAACACACACCTGGCCATGGAACAGCTGAGCAGCCAATTGTCCCATTACTTTTGCCCCTTAAAAAGTGGGAGGCACAGATACAAACTGTTGTAATTCCTACACCGTTCACCTGATTCGGATGTAAATACCCTCAAATTAAAGCTGAAAGTCTGCAGTTAAAGCACACCTTGTTTGTTTAATTTCACATCCATTGTGGTGGTGTATAGAGCCAAAAAGATTAGAATTGTGTCGATGTCCCAATATTTATGGACCTGACTGTATATATTTAAATCTTAAGCTTTCATTAAAAAAATACATGGTGATCCTGCCATAAGGGGCTTTGTTCAGGCATTTTCAATAACACTACTACTACTAATAATACCTTTATATACAGCAATATAAATTAAAAACATATACAATTAATAAAAAATAAATATAATAAATAACAAATATGTATCTACTTATGACGCTACTTGCAGGGGCGACCTCCGAGATCGCGGTGCGAGCAGCACGCCGCGACCTCGGAGCAGCCGCCACGGACTTCATAACATTGAAGTCTATGGCGGTCGCCTCCTGGTCGCCCCAAAGAAGCTCCGGACCCTTTTTCTAGGTCGGAGCGACTTGTGTCGCTCCTATTAGAACGGGTCCGCAGCTTCCCTATGGGAGGCGACCTGCGGCGACCTGTGAGGCGACCAGGTCGCCTCACAGGTCGCCCCAGTGTGAACCGGCACTAAATCATTATCCGAATTTTTATACAAAGCATTGTGCTTTTGGTAGATAAGTAGTATTTATATATGCACTGACTATTGTTTAACTGATTAATCATAACTATACCTTGTTCTGGATAATATTTTATACGTCTAATTATTTAACAAATTGTTTAGGGTTTATTGATTGATTTATTTAATGATTTATGCCAGGGATCCTCAAACTACGACCCTCCAGCTGTTGCGGAACCACATGTCCCATGAGGCATTGAATATCTCTGACTTTCACAGACATGACAAGGCATGATGGGAATTGTAGTTCCTGAGTAACTGGAGGGCCATAGTTTGAAGACCCCTGATTTATGCATTTATGTATGTCTTTGTTTATTCATTGATGAATCAATCTATATATTTATTCATTTCTTTATTTATTTGTTTATTAATTATGGTTTTATTGATTGGCGGTATGATTCTTTTGGATTTTAGTTGCTGAAAGCGGTACCATTATTTTGCATGTAATTCTTGTGAATGAGCAGCCCAAACCAACTGTATACTTTTATTATATATATATATATATATATATATATATATATATATATATATATATATATATATACATACATATACTGTATATATATATATATATATATATATATATATATATATATATACATATTTATATATATATATATATATATATACGTATATAATGTATACAGTTGGTTTGGGCTGCTCATTCACAAGAATTATGTATATATATATATATATATATATATATATATATATATTTACATAAAAAGTACAGTAAAACTGCAGGAAAGGGCACTGGGGGGCAAACTAATGTGATTTTTTTTTTATTTTGAATGGTATCAGTGTGTTTGGTGTGTTTTTACATTTGAATTTGCTGCCGGTTCCACCCCCCCTGCGAACGTCACGTCGCAGAAGACGGAAGCCGGGGCACGGAGACGATCGGGAGGAAGAACCACCGCCAGACACCGCCGAACACATCGCTGTATCCCGGTGACAAGGTAAGAAACCTCTTTTACAGGATCCAGCGATGCTTCTGGCGGTACCCCGAGTGTGGCTCGCGGTTATCGCTTTCGGCTCTGAAATTTAACCCCGAGCCACGCTCGGGAATACCGCTAGGGAGGTTAATACTTTTGAACACCCCTTTATTTATTAATTTGTCTCTTTATTTATGTGTCTGTTTAATTATTTATTCATTAAGGCTCCATTCACACTACAGCGACTTGTCAGGCGACTTACTTTAAGTCCCAAAGGGTTTTTGTACAGCTGAGCAGGCTGCACAAATGTTATGCCTATCTATCTGACACACAACTAGTGTAAATGGGCCATTAGGTTCTTGAAGGGTCTTGTGTAGCTACACATTCTGCACAAACAGTATGCTTATCCATTTGGTCCACATCTACTTGTACTATAAATGGGCTCTTACATCCCAGGGGGCCCTGATGTAGCTACACAGTCTGCTCATATGATATGCCCACCAATCCAAGCCACAACTTATACAAATGGACCATTAAGTCCCAGAGGGCCCTGAGGTAGCTACACAGTCTGCTCATTTGATATGTCCACCCATCCAAGCCACATCTTATATAAATGGGCCATTAAGTTCCAGAGGGCCCCAAAGGAAGCTACACAGTCTACTCATGATATGCCCACCCACCCAAGCCACAACTTACATAAATGGGCCATTAAGTCCCAGAGGGCTCTGAGGTAGCTACACAGTCTACTCATGATATGTCCACCCATCCAAGCCACAACATATATAAATGGGCCATTAAGTCCCAGAGGGCCCTGAGGTAGCTACACAGTCTGCTCATATGATATGCCCACCCATCCAAGCCACAACTTATATACATGGGCCATTAAGTCCCAGGGGGCCATTGTGTAGCTGCAGTCTCTGCACAAATGGTATGTCCATCGCACCATAAGGACAAATTAACTTTAGGTGGCCAGAATGACAGTATTATTGATATTGATAAATAAACAGCACTTTAGTATAAGTGAGCAGTATTTAAAGGCCACTACCGATGCTCTTCTGCTAGTTGTCTTGCTTATACATTGAACAACTGGGCCCAGTTCCTTTTTAAGTCACCAGCCTGAAACGTATCTGCATAGCTCATCTCAGACACTAGGGTTGTCACCTGTCTGCAGGGCTTTTTTTCTCAGAATTCAGAGTTCGGGGAGGTGCTCCATATGCAGAGTTCCAGAGCGCACTAAACACAGAGTGCAGAGTTCAGGGGTGTGCTTAATATAGTGTGCAGAGCTCAGCCTTCTTCCACAGCTGCTTACTTCTGCATCCCCCATCCACATCTCACTTTCACCCCTCTTCTTCTCTAGTACCTCTCTGCAATTGTGGGTGGCTCCACCGCTTTCATTTGCAGGGAGATCATCCAGTAGGAGTGTCAGCATCCCTACTGCGCCCCGGGCACCTGCATCCACCTTGTCCCCATCCTTCACTCAGTGGGAGCCACTGAGGAGATCAGATCTATGGAAGCCGTTGAGAGACAAGCTGTAACTTGTAAACACAGAAGCCGGACCCCTGTGTTTACAAGTGATAGTGGTGAGCAGGGAGCAGAGGACCTGAGCCAAAGGTGGTGGAACTGAGTTCCACCAAGTTCCAGCTGGAAAAAAAGCCCTGCCTGTCTGTCTGAGATTCACCTGTACAGTCCGGATTTTTAAATCATGTGCTGGGTTTTAGTGCCCCTAAAACCCCAACACATTATTCAGACACGAATGTAGCTTTGAACAGGGCCTGACAGGAAGGTGAGGAGGCACTATGCGCGCTACATTACTATTCTCTATAGAGCGCCCAATGATATCCCAGATCTGTTATCCTTTAGAGCAGTGATGGTGAACCTTGGCACCCCAGATATTCTGGAACTACATGTCTCATGATGCTCAACTACACAGCAGAGTACATGAGCATCATGGGAAATGTAGTTCCTAAAAATATGAGGTGCCAATGTTCGCCATCACTGCTATAGAGTATACTAGGAAAAAAAATGTGCTGTATACCGCTAATGTGTTCAGGTTTGGCTTGAAGAAGAAGTGGCACTGGCAACCATATCAAACAGACTAATATACATTCTTGGTTCAGGTAAAGCACACTAAGGGGGTCTATTTATAAAGCATTAGTTGGACGAATCACACACATTTGTTCAGGTTACGTAAATTTTAGCCACAATGTTGGTAATAGATTAGTTTCTATGATTGTCACCTCCCTCTGGTGGCCAAATATTGTATAGTTTTCTGAAATACTTAAAATATCTTTTTGGCCACTAGAAAGAGCTGATGATCATAGGAATTAATCCATCACAGCCAAAACGCATGCCTGAACAAAGTTTTTTTTTTACATTTTTCCAGCAAATATTTTATAAATAGGCTCCTAAATATTAAAGTGTAACTCCACTTTTGTTGAGAAAAAAAACATGCCCCTCTGGGTGATCTCTGTACATTACAAGGATTTTAACAAACTTTGTTGCAGATTCCTTCCTTTTGTTATTCTGAAGAAATCATTGTTTTTTCCTCTGTGCTGAGTGGGTAAATGGGAGTGGTTTCATAATTATCTATCAGCTGTGGCAGCTGTAGGGCTCTAATGAGGAAATCTGCTGGGCATGCATCCCTTTAGACGTGTTCCTATTGGGAGTATCTCACCAAAAATGACATTTTTGTTGCAGGGGATACCAGAAATCTGACTTGTATGTTAGGCAGACTTCTGGGGACTTCTGGGAAAATTGGTGAGCCAATCACACAAGCAGGAAATGATGTTTCTGGGGGTGTGGTCAGTATACATTCTGTGTATAGAACACCTCCAGGCGGCCATATTGTATTGCACTTTCAGAAAATTACAACAGCTACAGATTAAGAAAGGAAAGGTCGTTTTTGATAACATTACATTCAGTGTTGGGGTAGTTACTCAAAAAATGTAACTAGTTACTAGTTACTAGTTACTTCTGTAAATTGTAATGAGATTACTTTACTAGTTACTGCATTTGAAAAGTAACTTCACTACTTATTACTTTACTTTCCTCTTTCTTAATTGACCGTGTAGAAGAAGATACATGACACTCTTTCTGCATAGAGTTTATTGTATAAACACAGGCTTTGGGAAACATGAGAACAAAACCTGAAAAAAACAGAATAAAACATAAAGTGCAACAAAAAGTCATAAACTTCATCCCTCTCTATTCTTCGAAATAACGATTGTATCGCACGGCTTGGGTAACGCAGGAAAGCGCGTTCCTATAGCCTAGTAAAGTAGTGTAGTTACTTCCTATAGCCTAGTAAAGTAGTGTAGTTACCTTCTATAGCCTAGTAAAGTAGTGTAGTTACCTCCTATAGCCTAGTAAAGTAGTGTAGTTACCTCCTATAGCCTAGTAAAGTAGTGTAGTTACTTCCTATAGCCTAGTAAAGTAGTGTAGTTACCTCCTATAGCCTAGTAAAGTAGTGTAGTTACTTCCTATAGCTTAGTAAAGTAGTGTAGTTACCAATATTAGTAATGTAACTAGTTACTTTACTTAGTTACCAAAAAAAGTAATGTAGTTACTGTAATTAGTTACTTTGTAACTAGTTACCCCCAACACTGATTACATTACAATATGACTTCTGTCGCAGTTGTACAGTATACGCAGTGCTGGAAAAATCTACCTCCCCCCCCCCCAAAAGAAAAAAAAAAAAAAAAAGATGTATGAGCATTATGTATAAGCGAAAATCCCCTTGCCCCCTAATCTGTATGCCAAGCACCCAGCTCAAATCCTCTCTTTTTCCCTCTTCCCCAACTCAAATCCCCCCCACCTCCAATAAATTCTTCCCCTGTGGAGGGAGGGCAGGCAGCAGCAGCACACGGTGACGGCGGCGACGGCCGCTTCAGCTTTGGCTTCTTCCCCCTGTCTTCTGCGCCTCCTCCCTCCTCCTCCATGGCCAATGGCATGGCTTCTGCTTTTGACCAATCGGGAAACTGGTATCAGACCCGCTTCCTGATTGGCCAGGAGGAGAATCCTTGTGACAATAGCGAATATTCATTCGCTATAGTCACACAACTGGGTGGGCTTGGGGCACAGTGCTCTGTGCCCCAATCCCACCCTTTTTTTTAGCCTATTCGAGCCTCTGGCTCTAATCACATGCTAGAAAAAAAAAGCCCCATTGAACTCCATGCGTCCGGCGCCCTGCATGTAGATTAGCGGGCCGGACACATGGATAGGGGGGCAGCGCCCCTGCGCCCCCAATGCACCAGCCGCCACAGGTCTCTTCTGGAAAGATTTCCCTTAAATCAAACATATTTCCAGGGATAAACATTTTAGGGAAAAATTCTCAAATCCTGGGTCTGCTCCTGGGCCAACGGGCATCTATTCCATTGGAATCACATAGCCAATTAGCCCTTAAACTTCAAAAACATCCATGTGTTTGATGGAAAATTCCATGAATGGTTTCCACAGTGCAGTTGAAGCTTGTCTGCCTTTTCATCCTCGTTTCTTTCCTCGTCTAATCTTTTCATCCTAAAAATAGGAGGATTTCCTAAAAAAAGATCCACACCTGTTCCCAGCGGGACTCGGTTGCTGTGTACCTTGCCCCTTGGGTAATTCCGACCTCATTAACTGATAAAAATACTCTAAAGGAGTTGAGTATAGGAGGGAGCACTCTTTTATAAAGCCGGCGGGTCCGTAATTTACTTTGTGTCCATCATCTGGTCGGCCCTTTGACCCTTTGAGGTATATCTCAATGATAACACCATTTCTAGTACCCATACTATTAAATGTGACAGCAATGCAGCATAATGCTCTCATAGCAATGAGAAATATATATACCGGCATTTTATCTTAATTAATGTGTCAAGGGCTATAGCTGGCTGGATTAATGATTACATATACACCAGAGGGAATACTTAGAATCCAGATTTTTACTCCTCTGCATGACAACATACACACAAGCTGTGGATGCAAGGTAAAGCAACCTGCTGGGATAGAATCCCTAGATTGACTTCTTAACCACTTCAATACCAGGCTCTTTTATCCCCCCCCCCCCCCCTCCTGCCTAGGCCAATTTTCAGCTTTCAGCGCTGTCGCACTTTGAATGACAACTGCGCGGTCATGCAACACTGTACCCAAACTAAATTTTTATCATTTTGTTCACACAAATAGAGTTTTCTTTTGGTGGTATTTTGTCACCACTGGATTTTTCTTTTTTCTTTTTTTTTTGCTAAGTAAATGAAAAAAGACTGAAAAAAATGGTTTTTCTTTATTTCTGATCTAAAACTTTGCAAATAAAGAATCTTTCTTTATAAATTTAGCCCAAAATGTATTCCGCTATTTCTTTGGTGAAAAAAAAAAACCTAAATCAGTATATATTATTTAGTATATAGGAAAGTTATAGAGTTCACAAACTATGGTATATATCTGAAAATTGATCAATCATATACTCATGGATCTCATTTCGGTAAAATGCCAGGACAGTAGAAATATCCCCCAAATTACCCCTTTTTGGAAAATAGACAGCCCAAGGTATTTGGTAAGAGGCATAGCTTGTTTTTTGAAGTTGTAATTTTTTGTTATAATTTTTTGAAAAATGAAGAAATAAAAAAAAAATGTTTCACAATTTTTTTTTTCTATTAACATACTGTCACCAGTGCAGTACAGCATCACCAAATAACTGGTGTGGCGGTGAGTGGTGACAGTATGAAAAAAAAATGTTATAATTTAAAAAAAAATATATATATATATACTGTATATATTTTTTTTTATTAAATGTTTTTCTTTATTTTTACAATTTTGTTTTAACAAACTGTGACCACAGCAAAATAATGTAGTAACATTATACTGCTCTGGGCAAGTGAGTAAGATTTTATTTATTTTTTTAACAGATTATGTTTGCTAAAAGAAACAAATGAATCCGCTCCATTCAGTAAAATGCTTGCTTATAGCAATGTCACCAGTGCAGTACAGCATCATCATATAACTGGTGTGGCGGTGAGTGGTGACAGTATGAAAAAAAAATGTTATAATTACAAAAAAAAAAAATATATATATATATTTTTTTTTATTAAATGTTTTTCTTTATTTTTACAATTTTGTTTTTACAGACTGTGACCACAGCAAAATAATGTAGTAACATTGTACTGCTCTGGGCAAGTGAGTAAGATTTTTTTTTTTTTTTTTTAAACAGATTATGTTTGCTAAAAGAAACACATGAATCTGTTTCATTCAAGTAAAATGCTTGCTTATAGCAATGTATTACATTGCTATAAGCAAGCATTTTACTGAATGAAACAGATTCATTTAGTCTGTTTAGTTGTGATTAGCTGTGATTGGTCAAAGGCAATCACATGGTACAGATGGGCTGTGATTGGCCCTGTCTGTACCATGTGATCAAATTGACCAATAACAGCTGGCCACACATTTTTAGACATTGGATGGAAAGGAAACCATCCATTGTGTACAACTGTCATGTTACCTGCTGTGATACGTCACAGGGGTCACATTGTACTGGCAGCAAGCTGGTACTCGGATTGGTCCCCAGCTGTGTCCTGTGGACATATGTAGTCACAGATTGCGCAGATGCGCGGCCCAGCGGCGTCACGATCAGCGCATCCTGACAGGACATCATATGACGCCCAGTCAGGATTGGAAAGCCACCAGTCATTTTGCTATATGCCGGGCGGCTAGTGGTTAAAGCCCAACTGAACCTTCATGTGAGATCAGCTAAGTATATTCTAGGTCTATCAGTACAAAAAGTGTGAAAAGTCTAAAGCTTGTTTTCTTTAGAAAACAGCCACAACCTGAGTAGAAAGTCCTGTCCCTTGCTAGCATGCTGTAGAGAAGGATCTTTACTGTGGAAGCAGTGATCTCTTTGCAGAGGTCTGGCACCCCCCCTTTGCTGAGTAAGTTCTATGATAATGGAAATCCCTGCAGCAGGGCTTTTATTCTCAGAGAATAGGTGCAGGGACTCCCCCCCCCCTTCCCAGTCATCTCTTATCTCTGCCCCCTACCCCACTTCCGAGAACATCTCTTGGTTCTACCTCCCACCCATTTCCCAGTACCACCCCTTTTATAGAATACAGAACCAAGTATCATTTTGTATAGAATTTGTAAATGATGACAAGGAAGGCGTTCAATTAGATTCCCTGCAGATAATAGACCTCTTAGCAACAAAGACCCCACCAGCAACAATAGATTCTTCAGACACGCTACCCCCCAATAGACCCCCAACAACAATGTCTATGGGAACGTTTGACCATTCTTCCAGAAGCGCATTTGTGAGGTCAGGCACTGATGTTGAATGAGAAGGCCTGGCTCGCAGTCTCTACTCGAATTCTTCCCAAAGGTGTTCTATCAGGTTGAAGTCAGGACTCTGTGCAGGTCAGTCAAGTTCCTCCACCCCAAACTCACTCATCCATGTCTTTATGGACCTTGCTTTGTGCACTGGTCCAAATTATTTGGTGGAGGGGGGTTATGGTGTAGGGTTGTTTTTCAGGGGTTGGGCTTGGCTTAAGGTGTCAGCATGACAAGACATTTTGTACAATTTCATACTCTCAACTATGACGGTACTCACTGCCACTGAGACAAGACAGATACTTAAGGGACACTGAAAAAATGGTTTGGATAACTTCAAATGGGAAAGTAATATTTATCAACAATATCTCTCAAGAAATATGAAGATTTAATCCCACTTTACACTGTGAGACCTATAGCCTGTTGTCATGAAGCCTGTGACACCTAAATAATCATAGCAATACGTAGATGTGTATTCCATGTACTTCAATGTAGGAGACGGACAGACTGTCGTTGGCAATCTTGTCCTATTGTCTGTTTTGAGGTGGGTTGTGTATTGTGTGAAGTCTGCTTATCCCATTTTTAAATGTTAATGACCTCACATTGTTCTGTCCAGATGGCTAGATAATTAGTTCAGGTAAATTCTGTTTCTGTATACAATTTCATCTGCATATGATAATATATTAATGTAATCAGGCAGAGGGGAGGGATTGTGTACACTGTATGGGAGTGACTGAGTGTAAAACTCTGTTTTAATTGGATATCCTGTTCCCCACAAGGTCCACCTGGGTAGTAACCTTGTGGGGGAAAACTGTATAAAAGAGCATCTGTACCATTAAACCTTGAGTTCTAATCACCCTCAATCTAGAGTCCTGTCTCTTATTGGGGGAATCTGCTACAAGGGATTGCTATGCTCTTCATACTCCCTTGGATAATCACTAAGCTCTTGTAAGAGCTTGTTCCTGTTCCTGCTTTACTCTCTGGGAAAAGAGAGGTTCTCCCACTGGAACCTGGAGCCTTGTCCTAGGTCCAGGGTGGGTAGGAGACGGCGAGACCCCAAGCAAGCTGCGGCGGTTGATGGGGTCTGCGGTGGTTATGGTGTCTGGTGGAGTGCTTGGAGCCCTCAGGAAGAACTCGGAGCATCCGACAACGGAGGTACCCGGTCAGGGTGCCAGTTGATCTGTTACAAAAACCTTGTGGGAACAGATTTGGGATGGCCCCTTCCTGTTGCCCAAAGTGCACAAAGCAAGGTCCACATCCTCCATATGGCAGGTGGAAGCAATCAGACCAGCCACCTGTGGATTACTGAGCAGGCTAGAACATTCAACATTAATTTATCCAGCAACCTGCTCGGACTAGGAGGGTTCTACACCAGCATTCATTCCTGCACTGGCTGCACATCATTGCTCCGCACCCGCCTCCTGACTTTGACAATGGAGGACTGTGCATGAGCAAAATGTGTTGGTAAAGATAGCGCAGGAACAAAGACTAGAAGACAGTTGTCACCCTATATTTAGGAAGTGCCTGAACAACGAGCTTCTTGGGCAGTTATGATATTGAAGATTAAAAAAAACAAAACATACTTTTGAATTGATATGAATTTGTTAAAGCGTAACTCCTCTTTTGTTGAGAAAAAAAACATTCCCCTCTGGGTGATCTCTGTACATTACAAGGATTATAACAAACTTTGTTGCAGATTCCGACCTTTTGTTATTCTGAAGAAATCATTGTTTGTTCCTCTGTGCTGAGTGAATCTAATGGGAGTGGTTTCATAATTATCTATCAGCTGTGGCAACTGCGGGGCTCTAATGAGGAAAACTGCTGGGTCTGCCTCCCTTTAGACGTGTTCCTATTGGGAGTATCTCACCAAAAATGACATTTTTGTTGCAGGGGATGCCAGAAATCTGACTTGTATCTTAGGCAGACTTCTGGGAAAATTGGTGAGCCAATCACACAAGCAGGAAATGATGTTTCTGGGGGTGTGGTCAGTATAAATTCTGTGTACAGAACAGCTCCAGGCGGCCATATTGTAGTGCATTTTCAGAAAATTACAACAGCTGCAGATTGAAAAGGAAAGGTCATTTTTAATAACATTCAATTACAATATGATTTGTGTCACAATTGTATACGCTATATTGTTTTTTATTTATTTACTGATTTTTTTCCCCATGAAAGTGGAGTTACCCTTAAAGCTGAGATAAAATTGAAACTAAAAGGCTACAAAGTGGGCAGTTGTTGTGTGTGTGTGTGTGGGGTGGGGGGGGGGTGGTTGGAAACCCCCTAAGGGACTTGTTCTGCCACTGGTACCATTTATGATCTTGAGATTTGTTTAATTAGTCATTTCCCACCCCCGCAAAAATAGTCAGAAACAGAAAGAAATGAAGGATTTACAAGTAGGAATGGTTTGTAGTCGATATGAAAGTGTTTGTGTTGTACAGGGCTCCCAGCTGTTGTTGTGAGACCATGCAGGATAATGTTTAGACAGCTGATAGAGAGGATGAGCTGGAACACCGCGGAGAGAGATGGGAGCCTGCCAGACGCCCAAACCAGAGAGATAGTTTTCTTATGTTTCTTCAGAGATAATTGATTTTCCATTAAATCCTTCCGGCCCCCTCTGACCCACCATTAGAAACATGTCCATCGGCTGTGCAGACAAAGGGGGCAACAATTGGGGAGGAAAGTGTGACCTTCTATTGGCTGGAGAAGGGTAAGAGAGCGTCCAGGAGTGCCGAGTGCTGGGCTCATACCTATGTATTGGGGTAAACCCTGCGTTAGTACATTAGGGTGTTGTCTGTCTGTCTGTCTATCTATCTATCTACCTTTCTGTCTGTCTGTCTATCTGTCTGTCTGCCTGTCTGTCTGTCTGTCTGTCTGTCTGTCTGTCTGTCTAAATTATGCCCCATTATATACCTATATACAGTATCCCTTTTAATCTGCTTTTCTTTTTATATTTTTTAGGAAACATCTTATCTGTTGCTAAAGTGATTATCTATCTATCTATCTATCTATCTATCTATCTATCTATCTATCTATCTATCTATCTATCTATCTATCTATCTATCTATCTATCTATCTATCTATCTATCTATCTATCTATCTATCTATCTATCTATCTATCTATCTATCTATCTATCTATCTATCTATCTATCTATCTATCTATCTATCTATCTGTCCAGTCTTTTCTATGTACCCAAATTTTATCAATCATTCAATCAATGTAATATTAACCACTTTACCACCGGAGGATTTTGCTGTCTTACGTCCAGGCCACTTTTTGCGATTCGGCACTGTGCGAATTTAACTGACAATTGCGCGGCCATGCGACTCTGTACCCAAACTAAATTTATGTCCTTTTTTTCCCACAAACAGTGCTTTCTTTTGGTGGTATTTGATCACCTGTGCGATTTTTACTTTTTGCGCTATAAACAAAAAAAGAGCGTTTATTTTGAAAAAATAACAATATTTTTAACATTTTTTTATATTAAATTCCCCCCCAAAAAAATGTAAAAATCAAATTTGTTTTACATTTTTGGCCAATTTATTTTCTGCTACCTATGTTTGGTAAAAAAAATCACAATAAGCGTATTTTGATTGGTTTGCGCAAAAGTTATTGCGTTTACTAACTAAGGGAAAGATTTCTGTCATTTTTGGTGTTTTTTTTTTTAACGCGTAATGGCGGCGATCTGCGATTTTTTTTGCGGGACTGCGACATTGCAGCGGACAGATCGGACCCTTGACTGACATTTTTGACACTTTTGGGGGTACCAGTGACATTACTACAGTAATCAGTGCTATATATATGCACTGTTACTGTAAAAATGACACTGGCAGGAAAGGGGTTAATTTTATTGGAGAGGGAGGGGTTAATGTATGCCTGGTGCTTACTAACGTGTGGGGGGGGGGGGGAGGTGACTGAGTGACACAGGGACAGATCGCATGTTTAGCTATGCTGAACCCTGAATCTGTCACTCCTTGTCACTGAGCTTGTGTAAACAGAGCGGGCGGATCTCCAAACTAGATTCCCCGACGATCGGGGAAGAGCGGCGGCGATCCCCTGGCCTGACTCCCACTGTGACTGAAAACAGCGGGAGCGAGTTGCGACGTAGGTCTACGTCGCTGGACAATAACGAGCCACATTGCTGCAGTAGCAGCAATGTGAGCAGACGTAAAGTGGTTAAATCAATCAATCAATATTATCTACAGTATCTCACAAAAGTAAGTACACCCCTCACATTTTTATAAATATTTTATTATATCTTTTCATGTGACAACACTGAAGAAATTACACTTTGCTACAATGTAAAGTAGTGAGTGTACAGCTTGTATAACAGTGTAAATTTGCTGTCCCCTCAAAATAACTCAACACACAGCCATTAATGTCTAAACCACTGGCAACAAAAGTGAGTACACCCCTAAGTGAAATGTCCAAATGGGGCCCATTTAGCCATTTTCCCTCCCCGGGGACTCGTTAGTGTTACAAGGTCTCAGGTGTGAATGGGGAGCAGATGCGGTAAATTTGGTGTTATCGCTCTCACTCTCTCATACTGGTCACTGGAAGTTCAACATGGCACCTCATGGCAAAGAACTCTCTGAGGATCTGAAAAAAGAATTGTTGCTCTACATAAAGATGGCCTAGGCTATAAGAAGATTGCCAAGACCCTGAAACTGAGCTGCTGCACGGTAGCCAAGACCATACAGGACAGGTTCCACTCAGAACAGGCCTCGCCATGGTCGACTAAAGAAGTTGAGTACACGTGCTCAGCGTCATATCCAGAGATTGTCTTTGGGAAACAGATGTATGAGTGCTGCCAGCATTGCTGCAGAGGTTGAAGGGGTGGGGGGAGGGGGGGTCAGCCTGTCAGTGCTCAGACCATACGCCGCACACTGCATCAAATTGGTCTGCATGGCTGTCGTCTCAGAAGGAAGCCTCTTCTAAACATGTTATACAAGAAATCCCGCAAACAGGTTGCTGAAGACAAGCAGTCTAAGGACATGGATTACTGGAACCATCTCCTGTGGTCTGATGAGACCAAGATAAACTTATTTAGTTCAGATGCTGTCAAGCGTGTGTGGTGGCAACCAGGTGAGGAGTACAAAGACAAGTGTGTCTCGCCTACAGTCAAGCATGGTGGTGGGAGTGTCATGGTCGGGGGCTGCATGAGTGCTGCCGACACTGGGGAACTACAGTTCATTGAGGGAACCATGAATGCCAACATGTACTGTGACATACTAAAGCAGAGCATGATCCCCTCCCTTCGGTGACTGGGCCACAGGGCAGTATTCCAACATGATAATGACCCCAAACACATCTCCAAGATGACCGCTGCCTTGCTAAAGAAGCTGAGGGTAAAGGTGATGGACTGGCCAAGCAAGCATGTCTCCAGACCCAAACCCTATTGAGCATCTGTGGGGCATCCTCAAATGTAAGGTGGAGGAGCGCAAGGTCTCTAACATCCACCAGCTCTGTGATGTCATCATGGAGGAGTGGAAGAGGACTCCAGTGGCAACCTGTGAAGCTCTGGTGAACTCCATGCCCAAGAGGGTTAAGGCAGTGCTGGAAAATAATGGTGGCCACACAAAATATTGACACTTTGGGTCCATATTTACAAGCTGTACACTCACTACTTTACATTGTAGCAACGTGTCATTTTTTCAGTGTTGTCACATGAAAAGATATAATAAAATATTTACAAAACTGTGAGGGGTGTACTCACTTTTGTGAGATACTGTATATATATTATGCACTGGCCGGCAGGATTGTAGATGGCGTATCTGTCACCCAGGTTTTTCCACCTACACTCCAGGGTTTATGACTGATGTGGAGTAGAAATGATCCCAATAAGTCCTGACTTGGCCCTGGAGCCTGGAGACTTTGTAGAGTTTTGAGTGGGATAGTCTTCATCCCTATGCCCACATAGCCAGACCTCATTATTCGTTTCAGCTATACACAGTCCTTTATATATAGGAGATTTCTCTCTCTCTCCATCGCTCTGCTGCTGGGTGAAAAGTCTGACAGCTGACAGAACACTAGAACAGTATAAAGGCTGCCAATGTGTTTTGGAGAACCCATTAGGGGGCACCCTATTAATCAAAAACTTTCCTGAGTTTAGTTAATGGCTCAAGCGAGCAGATGGGAAGGTGATCTCCAGTGGGACCTCTATCATTGATTAAAGTGTATGTAAACCAAGAAACAAACAAGTTTTTTATTGCAGCTTAATGGTCCTTGGGTGTAGTGGTTGTATTAGTTTTCTTTTTTCTCTTTTTTTTACCAGGTGATTCTGGCAGTAACACATTTCTTGTCCTGGGGTGACAACGATCAGGAAGGCAGAACATTCCCCCCCCCCCCCCCCCCATTACATAGGGGAAAGGTGCTCTATAGTCCACAGAGAGAAATGGGCAAATGCAGCAATAGGCATACAGCCTGTGAAGTAAGCAGCTCAAAGGATTTTTGGAAGGATCAACAGGTACTTGTTTGCACCTACCAAACACATATTAACCACTTGACCTCTGGAAGATTTACCCCCTTTATAAACAGGGCATTTTTTTGTGATATGGCACTGCGTTATTTTAACGGACAATTGCGTGGTCGTGCGAGGCAGTACCCAAATAAAAATGATGTAATTTTTTTCCCCTACAAATTAAGGTTTCTTTTGGTGGTATTTGATCACCCCTGCAATTTTTATTTTTTTTATTGTTATACTTTAAGCATCAATAAATCACTGCTCCTTTAAAAACGATCGTTTTAAAAATGTGTTGTTTTTTTTTTTGCATTGATCCATGTCGCCCAGGGCATTACTCGGGTCCCCATACACTTTTTATGGCAATAACTTGCATATAAGTCTTTGAAATTAGGAATTTAGATTTTTCACGTTCGTGTCCCATAGACTTTAACCACTTTACCACCGGAGGATTTTCCTGCTTTAAGTCCAGGCCACTTTTTGCGATTCAGCACTGCGCGACTTTAACTGACAATTGCGCGGTCATGCAACCCTGTACCCAAACGAAATTTACGCCCTTTTTTTCCCACAAACAGAGCTTCCTTTTGGCGGTATTTGATCACCTCTGCACTTTAAATTTTTTGCGATATTAATTAAAAAAATAGCGAAAATTTTGCGAAAAAATTGACATTTTCTACTTTGACAGTTAAAAAATATCCAATATATTAAATTTTTGGCATATATTTAGGCCAAAATGTATTTAGCTACATGTTTTTGACAAAAAAAATCCTCAATGAGCGTATTTTTAACCGCTTTAAGACCGGAAGATTTTACCCCATTCCTGACCAGGCTATATTTTGCAATTCGGCACTGCGTTATTTTAACGGACAATTGCCCGATCGTGCGACGCTGTACCCAAATTAGATTTATGTCCTTTTTTCCCCACAAATAGAGCTTTCTTTTAGTGGTATTTGATCACCTGTGCGATTTTTAAATTTTGGAAAAAAAGAGCGACAATTTTGAAAAAAAAAAAAACAATATTTTTTACATTTTGATATATAACATTCCCAAAAAAATGTAAAAATCTAAATTTTTTAACATTTTCAAGGGATTGGAGGTGTATGCTTCTCAGCTGGTCGTTTTCAGTTTGTACCATCTTAAGAACATTTCTATTAGAGCATTGAGATACCATACCAGTCGTGGATGGAGGTGGGTTGGGGAAAGTTTGGGCTGCTCCCTCCCACCTGCCTCCTATCCACCCATTAGCAGCCATGTGCTCCCAGAGTGGAGACACTCAAATTTACTCTTTCACACGGCCGCTCCGTATGTCCGCAAATCATCCTATTTTTTTGCGGATGATTTACGGACATAATGTAAGTCTATGGCATTGTGGATATCAGCGGAATACCATCCGCTGACATCCGATTTTCCTCCTGTCAGTTCTGTTCCGTTTTTTGGAACGGAACAGAACCCTATTTTTCCTCCGTTCAAAAAACGGAAAGGAAGGAAAATCGGATGTCAGCAGTGTCATCCGCTGACATCCGCAATGCCCATAGACATACATTATGTCCGTATATCATCCGCAAACGGATGGGATGATATGCCGACACACGGAGCGGATGACACAAGTGTCATTCGCTCCGTGAAAAAAAAAAAAAAAGTGCCGGAGCGGATCGCAATGTGGTCCGCTCCGTGTGAAAGAGCCCTTAGGGACTGCAGATAAAACAGGGTGCCGTGTCGTGGCTCTGCAGCTTACACATGCGTTTGCAAATGCATGTCAACTAAACCCCTGTTCTTTATTTATATCATGAGACAGGTCTACTTGGTTGGTGGCAGACTGGAGGGTGAGTACATCAGACTGGGGGCTGGCTGGCTTCCATGCACCTCTTTTAATCCTTTTCAATTTGTTTGAATTTTTTAACATTTTAGACCAATTTGTTTTCTGCTACATATTTTTGGTAAAAAAAAATTGCAATAAGCGTATTTTGATTGGTTTGCGCAAAAGTTATCGCGTTTACTAACTACGGGAAAGATATGTCATTTTTATTGTTTATTTTTTTTTACTTGTAATGGCAGCGATCTGCAATTTTTTTTTGTGGGACTTTGACACTGCGGTGGACAGATCGGACCCCTAACTGACATTTTTGACACTTTTGGGGGTACCAGTGACATTACTACTGTAATCAGTGCTATAAATATGCACTGTTACTGTAATAATGACACTGGCAGGGAAGGGGTTAACTTTATTGGTGATCAAGGGGTAAAATGTATGCCTCATGCTTGCTGACGTGTGTGGGGGGAGGAGGTTGTGTGAAAGAGACACAGATCGCAGGTTCAGCTATGCTGAATCCTGTGATCTGTCCCTGTCTGTCACAGAGGAGATCCGTCCGCTTTGTTTACACAAGTGGGCGGATTTCCTCACTCGATCCCCGACGATCGGGGAAGAGCGGGGGGATTTACCGCCTCTCCTCCCCTGGCCCGACTCTCGCTGTGTCTGAATACAGTGGGAGCGAGTCTCCGGCGGCGCGCGCGCCGTCGGGAGAGGGGAGAGTCTGGTGACGTAGGTCTACGTCGCCAGACGATAACGAGCCACTTTGCCGCAGTACCAGCTCAGTGTGCGGTCGGCAAATGGTTAATAGAGTTTGCATGATCGCTAGAACTTTTCCCTGTTCGAGATGTTCTGGTGCAAACCGAATGGGGGAGTTAAGTTCATCCCTACTCTCTGCCTAGGGATCGGAAGGTGCTGGAGGACACCGGATACCATGCACACGCCGATCGGCTTCCGCTGTGTGTATTCACAGTGCAAGCGGGCTGCCGCCAGTGCATATGCGCGCCCCCTCACCATAGGTGTGCACAGCCCATTGCATTAGGGTGTGCACCCCAAAGCTCAAACATGTATATATACTGTATATACTGGCGGTGTCAGTTGAGCCGTGGACAGTGTCAGAAGTGCAGAGATTGGTTTAAGAAGGGCAGTGGATGGTGTCAGTAGTTTTTATTATTTTATTTTATATTATATTTTACAATTTTAATTTTTTTAAATAAAAAAACAATATTTAGGAGCTCCGATAGGGGGCTTTGGTGATTAGGGTGTGCCTAGGCACACCTGGCACACCCTGTGCGCACGCCTATGCCCCTCACCCAGAAGTGTCGGATCACGTATAAATACTTGATCCGGCGCAGAGGTGCCGCCCTGTAGCAGTAAAACTGCTATAAGGCGGACCTTACAGCTCCGTTCACATCTAGGCATTCTGGATCGCAGGCAGAATTGCGGTGATGCTGTCCGCGATCCCGAATCTATGGAACTCACGAGGCGCGCTTGCAAACTTTTTACTGTATGGCACCCCGATCACGGCACAATTGTCATCCAACAAATCACGCAAAACAAAATTGCGGGATGAGAAGTCCTGGAAAGGGGATCGCAAGCGCGCCCCACAATCTGCGTTGATTCGGGATCGCAGGCAGAAACGCAGCGATTCTGCCTGCGATCCGGGACGCCTAGATGTGAACAGAGCCTTAGTGGTTAAACCTTTTACAATAAACACGAGATCCTGCCTAGGGAATAAGATGGCGTATAAAGCACTGATGGCTGGGCGGAAGCTGTGCCAAAACGCGGCAGCCGTACGCCGTTTTGTCTTTGTACACACGGCTTTGGTGGTAAATGGAGCAGGTAAAAGCGTGGAACAGAAAGACTTCAGAACATTGCTGGCAGCAGCGACAATCTGTACTCTGCCAGCTACAAATAGTGATATTTCAGTAAGCTGGTGAGGCGACAGCAGCGGCACGTCTCTTCCATAGTCAGTCTATGGATAATAGACACCTAATCACCGGTCCTGAGATTGAAATAACGGTGGAGATCTTATGTGCTACTCACAGGGTTCTTCTCCAGACCCATTGAAATGTAAGTTTGCTTAACTGATTTATTAATCGCATTGTTTTTAACCACTCCTGGACCGGAAGGTTTCCCCCCTTAATGACCAGGCCATTTTTTTGCGATTTGGCACTGCGTTATTTTAACTGACAAATGCGCGGTCATGCGACGCTGTACCTAAATAAAATTGATGTCCTTTTTTTCCTACAAACAGAGCTTTCTTGGTGGTATTTGATCACCTGTGCGATTTTTAATTTTTGCGCTATAAACAAAAAAATAGCGACAATTTTGAAAAAAAAAAAATTACATTCCCAAAAAAAAAAAAAAATAATTAAAAAATCTAAATATTTTAACATTTTAGGCCAATTTGTTTTCTGCTACATATTTTTATTTTTTGCGCTATAAACAAAAAAATTTACATCAATTTTATTAATGTACAGTGTCACATGACCGCGCAATCGTCCGTTCAAGTAACGTAGTGCCGAATCGCAAAAAAAATGGCCTGGTCATTAAGGGGGCAAATCCTTCCGGTCCAGAAGTGGTAAATGACCAGGCCATTTTTTTTGCGATTCGGCACTGCATTATTTTTCCTGACAATTGCATGGTCGTGCGACGCTGTACCCAAATAAAATTGATGTCCTTTTTTCCCCACAAATAGAGCTTTCTTTTGGTGGTATTTGATCACCTCTGCGATTTTTCTTTTTTTTTTTTTTGTGCTATAAGCAAAAAAAGAGCGACACTTCTGAATAAAAAACAATATTTTTCACTTTTTGCTATATAACATTCCCAATAAAAGAAATAAATAAAAAATCTAATTGTTTTTATCATTTTAGGCCAATTTGTATTCTGCTACGTATTTTTGGTTAAAAAAAAAAAATCTCAATAAGCGTATTTTGATTGGTTTGTGCAAAAGTTATCGCGTCTACAAACTACGGGAAAGATTTATTTTATTTTATTTATTTTTTTACTAGTAATGGTGGCGATCAGCGATTTTTAGCAGGACTGCAATATTGCAGCGGACAGATCCCCTAACTGACATTTTTGACACTTTTGGGTGGACCAGTGACATTACTACAGTAATCAGTGCTAAAAATATGACCTGTTACTGTACAATGTTGAAAAAAAAAACACAATATTATTTACTTTCTGCTATAAAACATTCCCAATAAAAAAAATGTAAAAAATCTTTTTTTTTTTTTTTTTTTTTTTTATCAGTTTAGGCCAATTTGTATTCTGCTACATATTTTTGGTAAAAAAAAACCCCAAAAGTTATAGCGTTTGCAAACTACGGGATAGATTTTTGGACTTTTTATTTTTTTTATTAGTCATGGCGGCGATTTGCGATTTTTAGCGGGACTTCGACATTGCGGCGGACAGACTGACCGCTAACTGACATTTTTGACACTTTTTGGGGACCAATGACATTAATACAGTAATCAGTGCTAAACATTATGCACTGTTACTGTATAAATGGCACTGGCAGGGAAGGGGTTAATACTGGGGGTGATCAAAGGGGTTAATGTGTGCCTAATTGTGCTTACTAACTGCGGGGGGGGGGGGGTCTCTGTGACAGGAACAGAGATATCGGGGGTTTTAGCTTAGCTGAAACTCCTGATCTCTCCCTGCCTGTCTGACAGAAGATCTGCCTGCTTTGTTTACATAAGCAGGTGGGTCTTCTGTCAGTTTATCTGTCTTTTGCCATCTACAATATGTTGCATTGGGGAGATTTCCCTTTACTTCCTGTCCCATAGCCAAAAGGAGTGTGAGGAAATCTCTCCAAAGAGAGTGAATCCATGGTTGTCACCAGAATTAGTGTCCCTATTGAAAGATTTCCCTTCTCTTCTGTTCTGGGGACAATCTAAAATGTGGGATTTTCTTTCACTTTCACTTTCAGCGATAATAAAAAACAGGACAAATAGAGAGGGGGAATCTCCCTAACGAGGGCACAGACAGCAATAAAAACTGACAGGGGTTCTAATCCTTCTCCACTCTATCCAAAACCAATACGTTTCACCTTTAGGTATGCTTTAACTACTTCAATACCGGGGGCTTTCACCCCCTTCCTGCCCAGGCCAGATTTCAGATTTCAGCGCTGTCGAACTTTGAATGGCGATTGCGCGGTCATGCTACACTGTACCCATACGATGTATTTAAATATTTTTTTGAGACAGATAGAGCTTTCTTTTTGCGGTAATTATTCACCACCGGTTTTTAATTTTTCGCTAAGGAAACAAAAAAAAGATAGAACATTTTGAAAGAAAACATGGATTTCTTAGCTTCTGCTATAAAATTTTACAAATAAGTACTTTTTTTTCTTCACTGATGGGCGCTCATAAGGCTGCACTGATGTGCACTAATGGGCACTGATGAGTAGGCACTGATGAGGTGGCACTGATGGGCCCTTAAAGGCGGCACTGATGGGCACTGATAACCTGCATTGATAGGCACTGGTAATCTGCACTGCTGGACACTGATAACCTGCACTGGTTGGCACTGAAATTCTGCACTGATGGTCACTGATATGCTGCACTGATGGGCACTGATGGGGCTGCACTAGTGTTGCCACCTCATCCCTTGAACCAGGGCACATATTAATTACACAGGTTCTGAGGCTGATATAATACACATAAGGCACTAAGTGAGTTTAATTACCACCTTAATCAGCCACAGAATCTGTGTAATTAATGTGTGTTCTGGTTTAAACAGATGAGGTGGCAACCCTAGGCTTCACTGATGAGGTGGCCCTGATGGGCCCTGATAGGCAATACGTATGAGCACTGACTAGGCAGCACTGTTGCACTGATGGGGAATGATAACCTGCACCGATGGGCACTAATAACCTGCACTGATGGGCACTAATAACCTGCACTGATGGGCGCTGATAATATGCACTGATGGCCACTGATAACCTGCACTGATGGGCACTGATAACCTGCACTGATGGGCGCTGATAATCTGCACTGATGGTCACTGATAATCTGCACTGATGGGCACTGATAACCTGCACTGATGGGCGCTGATAATCTGCACTGATGGCCACTTATAATCTGCACTGATGGGCACTGATGACCTGCACTGATGGGCACTGGTAATCTGCACTGATGGGCACTGATAACCTGCACTGATGGGCGCTGATAATCTGCACTGATGGGCACTGATAATTTGCAATGATGGGCACTGATGACCTGCACTGATGGGCACTGATAATCTGCACTGATGGTCACTGATATGCTCACTCATGGGCACTGATAACCTGCACAGATGGACACTGATAATCTGCACCGATGGTCACTGATAACCTGCACTGATGGGCGCTTATAATCTGCACTGATGGTCACTGATAATTTGCACTGATGACCTGCACTGATGGTCACTGATATGCTCACTCATGGGCACTGATAACCTGCACTGATGGACATTGATAATCTGCACTGATGGTCACTGATATGCTCACTGATGGTTACTGATAACCTGCACTGATGGGCGCTGATAATCTACACTGATGGGCACTGATATGCTGCACTGATGGGCACTGATATGCTGCACTGATGGGCACTGATATGCTGCACTGATGGGCACTGATTTTTAGTGTAAACAGTGTACACACTGTGCCCTCTAAGACTTTCTGGTTATTGCCTCTCCTCCTTACACAGGGACAGTGTATGAGGAAAGGATTGCCGATAACCGGCAAGTCTGTTTAGGAACGCCGATAACCGGCAAGTTAAGTCAGTGATTGGACACAGCTGATCACATGTTAAAGGCCATTTACCGTAACCTGTGATCAGGTGTGCCCAAAGGATACAGCGATCACAGAGTGGGCCCAATGCACGCCCCAAGGGGGGACGCAAGAGGCGCGCACATGGAAGGATGTCCATTGACATCTTCCCAGAACTGGAGAGCCACGCTTCAGCTGTCTATTGGCTTTCGGAAGGTAAGTAACATTTACAGGTCATGTCCCTCCCCCCAGCCCGTGAATGGACAGTGAAAGATAAAGCAGCACAATGATGAGCTCATCTCTCTGTCACTCTACTCTCTCCTTCTATCAGCATACTCTTTACTCTGCAGAACAACAGACTGGCGCCTTCTTTAGAAATCATTTTACAAGTAGGACAGTTCACATACAGTTCAGCTGTGCACTTCGCAGCCGGCCAGGAGTTCAGTCATAAAGGATGGCCAAGCTGTAATTACGGCACGCATTAAGCACACGTTCTGGTTCACCTGGAAGACGCGGACCCTGAACCTGCGTTGGTTTAGCCTTCGATTATTTCTCGCATTATGATATAATCAGCAAATCTTTTGCTAATGATCAGCCGTCCATTGACTGAGGCCTCCGGGAACTTGATGATGTCTAATGATCACTGAATGACCTCTACAGTAGTTCAATGATCATTACATTAGTCCCGATAGATCTCCCAAGTAATGCGATTTGACACAGGACAGCTGAACACTGCCCAGGTCTCTAGGGAGTGGAGGAGGCTCATTTATAGACATAATACATTGTTTTAAAAATGATATGTGGGAATTGTTGCTGTTTATTTAAAAGCACATTATCACCTAGTAGTATATGAAAACACCATATATAACATTTAAAGGGAACCTGTGCTGACTTTTATCTAGATAAGATGGCTTTTGGATGCCTTAAAGGCACTTAGAAGAGGTTGCTCAAACTTTCGGTAATCTAGAAGACCACCATGAGAGCCCAAAACCTGGGCTCCCCATAATATGTATATGTTGACAAGTGATGAGCTTTGGTTCGGGCAAACCCAGAAGTCAGCTGTCATTCTGGACCAATCCCAAGAGGTTTCCTGCTTCCTCCTGTCTGTCTAGAAATGTTCTGGAAGATAGTTGTCAGGGAGAGTCCAATCGGCAGCTAAATATTTATGCAGCCCTGGCCAATCCCTGGAGAGAGGTACCCAGATGGTGGCTGGGAGTGTATAAATACTCTGAGACTTAGAACAGAAGTATATTGTCCCTGAGGAGGAGATGACAGCTTCGGGGGGGTTGATTGCCCCCTAGGAAAGCCTGCCATGTGTCTGCTTTTCTTCGAGGCCCTAACTAGTCTAGCTGAGGGAGCTTATTCCACTGAAAGTTTGCTGAAGCTGACTAATGGCTCGTTTCCACTGAGCGGTACGGTTCGGTTTGGTACGGTACGCTATTTTTACCGTTTCCATTGTGAATGGTACCCTAATTCCGAACCGTACTGTACCACTTTTTTGGGACCCTTTCGTTGGGGTACCAAGCACATTGGTACCGTACCAACAGGGTGGAGCTACACTCTGCAGAACTTTGATTGGTTGACAGAGAATCGTCTATCACAGCTTTCCTGCTACACCACGCCTATCATCAAAGGGTACTATTGGCAGTGGAAACGCAAGGTGTACTGTTCCGAACCGTACCATACTGAACTGAACCGTACCGTACTGAACCGAACCGTACCGTACCACTCAGTGGAAACGAGGCATAAGGGACTTTTTATCTTGGAATCTTCTGGTATCATGGAAAAGTGTCTGGAAGGTATTGGATGGAGGCGACCAGCTATGGAAGGTCTTTAGTGAGTACAGACTGGTGTGAAAGATCCTTGAGACTGTGTGCTTCAGCCATTCCTCTTGTGCTAGAGTCAGTTTATCTAAAGGGGGCATTGGGTCTGATGTCCTGAAAAGCTCAGTCCACTATTTGCTGCAAGCTCACATTATAGCTCTGCTAAATCTCTTGCAATAGAATCAGTTCTACCTAAAGGGAATTTACTACTGAAGTGTTCCTGAAAAGCTTGGTTCGGTATTTGCTGTAAGCAATGACCCTTGCTTACTTTACCAAAAGAAAGTTTAGTGTACCCAAGTTCACTACTAAGAGTTCATGGCATATTCAGTTAGCCTGAACCTGTCCAAGTTCAAGTTCTGTATAAAAGCATCAGTAAAATATACCCCTAGGCAGGGCTTTTTTTCAGGGGGAACGTGGGGGAACGCAGTTCCGGTACCTCCAGCACTGAATGTATGTAATGGCAAGGGGTTCTGGGGTGTGCCGCAGGTTCTGTTGATGCTGGCTGCTGTGGGATCTATTGTTGCTGGAGGGGATCTGTTTTTGCAGGAGGGTCTTTTGTTGCTGGTGGCAGGACTATTGTTGATGGGGGGTCAGTTGTTGCTGGGAGGGATCTACTGTTCAAGGAGGGGTCAATGATGTTGGCTGTGGGGAGATTGGTTGTTGAGGCAAGGGGAATATTGTTGCTGGGAATGGGGGTATTTTGTTGCAGGTGGCCCATTGTTGCTTGGGGTATCTATTTTACTGCTTTCTTGTTTTTGACGTGTTCCATACAAATGACTTAGTCCTACAATTGTTACATGGTTCTGTATTCTCTAAAAGGAATGGTCCTGGGAGGTGGGTAAGGAGAGGAACCAAAGAACAGTGCTCAGAGGTGGGTAGGGGTGGTGACAAGGGGGAGTATGGGAAAGGGGGAGTTCCTGCACCTAGTTCATGAGAAAAAAAGCCCTGCCCCTAGGCCGTTTATTGCACTGAAGGAGTAACTGTGACTGTGTGCCTGGCTGCGGAGCAACTGCTTGGAAAAGAACCCTGGGTATCACTTCAGTGGCCCTTGTGGAGGTGAGCGCTACATACATAAAGGGATGGGGAAGCTTCTTACAACATTTACCTAATATGGCCACATGACATTAAACTAATGTGGCCACATGGCCAAATTAGGTCATGTCATGGCCACAGGCCATTAGGTCTTTGACCTGATGTGGTCATGTGGCCATATTAGCTCAATGGCATTGAGCTAATATGGCCATGTGGTCATATTAGGTCAGTGATGTCAAAAGCTTCCTCACTTATGTGTGGCAATATCAGGTCAAAGATCCAATGGGCTGTTGTCATGACATTGACCTAATTTGGCCATGTGGCCACATTAGTTCAATGTCATTTGGCCATATTAGGTCAATGATGTCGCAAGCATCCCTGTACCTTTGTGCTCAACTTTTAATTGGACTGACACAGTTTTAGCCAAACATGGATTTAGACCAGGCATGTCCAACCTGCGGCCCGGGGGCCACATGCGGCCCGGAGCCCCAGGCAATGCGGCCCACTGCCCCCTGCCAATTTTTTTTTTTGCTGGGGAGGAAGGAATTTGGGTCGGGGGCATGGCCACTCGGCTTCCAACTAACGGTAGACAGAGGCTGCCTCAGAGGGGAGGAGAGGCGAGCATGTGCAGTGTTTCTGACTCCTACCACCATGAACACTTCAAATCACTGAAGTGGTCATTGTGGTTAGAGTGTTCCTTACATATCTCTCAGAAGTAGTAAACCTCCGTATACTGATTCCATTTCATTTGATCATCATCTAGTTGTGTTAAATTAGTGCGGGGGGTGCGGCGGTGCAGGAAGGGTGCAGCTGCATTTTATTACTTATATACCTTAACTATAGTATATATTTTATATGCGGCCCGAGAAAATTTCTCTACACTCAATGTGGCCCAGAGAAGCCAAAAGGTTGGACACCCATGGTTTAGACCAAACCCAGGGTCATCCTAAATCTTGACTAGGAGGCTGAAGCTTTGGCAAAAAAAATGAGTACCCGTACCCACCTTCTGCGTCTCACTATCAGCCCTGTTAAATCATTGTTGAAACTCCATTGCTGTGGATGGGGCCTTTTTAACCACTTTACCACCGGAGGATTTTGCTGTCTTACGTCTGGGCCACTTTTTGCGATTCGGCACTGTGCGAATTTAACTGACAATTGCGCGGTCGTGCGACGCTGTATCTTAACGAATTTGATGTCCTTTTTTCCCCACAAACAGAGCTTTCTTTTGGTGGTATTTGATCACCTGTTACTTTTTGCGCTATAAACAAAAAAAAAGCATACATTTTGAAAAAATAACAATATTTTTCACATTTTTTTATATGAAATTCCCCCCAAAAAAATGTAAAAATCAAAATGTTTTTAAATTTTTGGCCAATTTGTTTTCTGCTACCTATATTTGGTAAAAAAAATCACAATAAGCGTATTTTGATTGGTTTGCGCAAAAGTTATTGCGTTTACTAACTAAGGGAAAGATTTCTGTCATTTTTGGTGTTTTTTTTTTAACGAGTAATAGCGGCGATCTGCGATTTTTTTTTTTTGCGGGACTGCGACATTGCGGCGGACAGATCGGACCCTTGACTGACATTTTTGACACTTTTGGGGGTACCAGTGACATTACTACAGTAATCAGTGCTATAAATATGCACTGTTACTGTAAAAATGACACTGGCAGGGAAGGGGTTAATTTTATTGGAGAGGGAGGGGTTAATGTATACATGGTGCTTACTGACGTGTGTGGGGGGAGGTGACTGAGTGACACAGGGACAGATCGCATGTTCAGCTATGCTGAACCCTGCAATCTGTCACTGTCTGTCACTTAGGAGATCCACCCGCTTTGTTTACACAAGCGGGCGGATCTCCAAACTCGATTCCCCGATGATCACCGCCGCTCCTCCCCTGGCCCGACTCCCGCTGTGACTGAATACAGAGGGAGCGAGCCTTCCGGCGGCGCGCGTGCGCCACCCACAAGGGGAGGAGTCCAGCGACGTAGGTCTACGTCGCTGGATGGGAACTAACCACTTCGACGCAGTAGAGCTCCGGTGAGCGGTCGGCAAGTGGTTAACCCTCTAATGGAACTAACCTCTGGAGGCTGTGACCATCAAAGGCAGGCAAAGGGCAAAGGACTAGTCACCAGTATTGACTTTGGTCTTCCTGTAGCTGATCTTCCCCCATTACTGACTTACCATACCTTGTTCTGCACTTGTGTTTCTGTGTGGAGGCGGCCATCTTGCTAGAGGCAGGGCTTTGCTTCCTCATGTAAGAGCTTCCAGCAAGGAGAACAGTGAACAGCAAAGTAGTGACAATATCAAATCTCATAAATTTTTTTTAAAAATTACTAGTCGATGTCAAAAGTGCCTTAGATACTACCTGTCAGATATACAGGTACAGCCATGAGGCCATGAGGTGCTGGAGCACATACTGTACCACTGTTATTTTTTTTAGAAACAACTCCAGATAAAAAGTACTGTGTGAGCACAATTAACAATCTTATATGTTCCCTACAATATAGCAATCTTTATTTATAAGCTCAGTTCTAGCTTCTTGCTAAGTTCTGTCTAAACTGAACAGCTTTTGCTGCAAGAAGTAATTCCTTCACACCACTAGATGTCCTCCAGGTTGAATGACGGCTCCCTACCAGAGGGATTTGCTCCAGGCTCACGCAGCCCTTGACCCTGTGCTAAACAATGGTGTTGCAGAGCACATTAACTGTTCCCTGGATGTAGTCCTCACTGTGCACCAAAAAAGGTTTACAATGTAGAGAAAGCTTCTGATGTCACTGCCACCACTACTACTCCTATAACTGCATGTACTCCAACTCCTCACACTACAATACTATATTAACATGTACCCCAAATCCTTCCACTACAACACCACATCTACATGTATCCCAGCCCATCCAACCACAATAGTACATGCACACAGGGCCGGGACAAGGGGTAGGCAGGAGGGACGGCTGCCCCCTGGGCACTGTGGTATCATGTAAAGGTGGGGGGGGGGGGCACCACAAGGAGGTTGGGGGAGGGAGAATTTGGGGGTGGCAGGGAATAAGACTTATTCTAGGAGGGGAAATTTGGGGAGATGTGGTAGGAGTGGTAATTTGAGGGGATTTGTGTTTGGAGTGGGGGGGGGGGGGTGAGGAAGAAGATTTGGGGCTGCATGAGTGTTGCCGACACTGGGGAGCTACAGTTCATTGAGGGAACCATGAATACCAACATGTGCAGGGCAGTATTCCAACATGATAATGACCTCAAACACACCTCCAAGTCGACCACTGCCTTGCTAAAGAAGCTGAGGGTAAAGGTGATGGACTGGCCAAGCATGTCTCCAGACTTAAACCCTATTGAGCATCTGTGGGGCATCCTCAAATGGAAGGTGGAGGAGCGCAAGGTCTCTAACATCCACCAGCTCTATGATGTCATCATGGAGGAGTGGAAGAGGACTACAGTGGCAACCTGTGAAGCTCTGTTGAACTCCATGCCCAACAGGGTTAAGGCAGTGCTGGAAAATAATGGTGGCCACCAGTGGCGGATTTTGGTTTTGTGCTGCCCTAGGCAAGACTAAAATTGGGCGCCCCCCTCCTCCTGTGTAAATTTGCCCCACTTTTTTAACGGATGTGACTCCCTCCAAAATTGAAGGACTGCAAGTCCCAACATGAACCCCTGAGATCTCACGAGAGGGGGTTGAAAGGGGATGAGAGAGAGATGGGGTGAGAGAGGGGGGTGAGAGAGAGGGGGGATGAGAGAGAGAGAGAGAGAGCGCGAGGGGGATGAGAGAGAGATAGGGGGGATGAGAGAGAGCGAGGGGGGGTGAGAGAGAGAGAGAGAGAGAGAGAGAGGGAGGGATGAGGGAGAGAGAGAGAGAGAAGGGGGATGAGAGAGAGAGAGAGGGGGGGAAATGAGAGAGAGGGAGGGATGAGGGAGAGAGAGAGAGAGGGGGGAATGAGCGAGAGAGAGAGAGGAGAGGTGAGAGAGAGGAGGTAAGAGAGAGGCAGTTCTAGCAATCAGTGGCCAAAAGAGTCTCAGGTGGAGGGGGGGGGGCAGGTTTTTTGCTGCCCCCCTGCAAAAGTGCCGCCCTAGGCCTGGGCCTTGTTGGCCTAGGCTAAAATACAGCACTGGTGGCCACACAAAATATTGACACTTTGGGCCCAATTTGGACATCTTCACTCAGGGGTGTACTCACTTTTGTTGCCAGTGGTTTCGACAATAATGGCTGTATGTTGAGTTATTTTGAGGGGACAGCGAATTTACAAGGGTCAAGGCGCCACTTCATCCCTGCAATAAACCATTGCGCCCAGGGCAACCGTCCCTCCTGCCTACCCCTTGTCCCAGCCCTGAGTGTTGTCACATGAAAAAAAGATATAATAAAATATTTACAAAAATGTGAGAGGTGTACTTACTTTTGTGAGATACTGTGTATATATATATATATATATATATGTATATGTATATATATGTATATATATATATATATATATATATATATATATATATATATATATATATATATATATATATATGTGTGTGTGTGTGTGGAATGGCAGTTTACAAATGAATAAAATAAAGTAAATGCAATTGATACAAAACCATTATAATTCTTCATTTCAGGTACACTTTAGATTCCATCCTGGTGCTGGAAATGTATATTATTGGGTATGGTAAATATGTAGGAGCTGGGAGGATAATGAGGGGCGATATGTTAAAGTCTGCTGCAGTGTAATTTGTCCACTCCGGTGTCAGGGCAATGAAAGTTCCGTGCTTAACAAAACTTGTTACACGCTCTTCGCTGGGAAGAGATCGCCCCTGGCAATGTACCAATCCGTCCTGACTTAAGAGCGGCTACACGGCTGCATTATACTCTGCAGATGATGAGCATCACCCACTGGCACTGACAGCGCTTGTTGAATCTCATTTTCATAGCGAATAATAAAAATAAAAATTGTGTCGTGCGAGGCTGGGTTAGGTTTCGGCATTTCATTAACAGCATGGCTCAGCAGTGATGGACCTGAGCATATAATTAAGTAGACATATGATTACTGAGTTATGAAGGCTGAAAACATACCGGGGGAAAATAAGTGGCAACAGCATTCTGAGGCTTATAGGTGCCTATCTCTCACAGACTTAGCCATTGCAAACATTCTTAGTGCCATAGCATACTATGTGAGTGTTTGAGCCCATGTATAGGAGCTCCAGCACACAGCCTGTGATTGACAGCCTAAGCTGTGCATTTTTTTTTGAGACTGCGTATAGCACAGGTGTCAAACACAAGGCCCGCGGGCCGAATCCGGACCTCCAGCCCATTTCATGTGGCCCTCACACCTCTCCTGTAGCTGCAGAAGAGCTCCAGTCCTCCTCTGGTCCTCCCCCAGATCCTGTACTTTCTGCTTTCCAGCATTGCCTCCAGCTTCTTCCCAGCAGCAGCACAAGGCAATAGGGGGTGCAATGTGATGTACGGGAGAGTGGGGAACTAAACTTCTGATGGTGGAGAGGCTCCTGACGTCTTATGTAAGGGTAGGGGATGCTCTGGACATATAGTCTTACAGATACAACCGGCCCTTTTCAGGGCAATCATAATGCTGATGTGGCCTGTGATTAAATTGAGTTTGACACCCCTGGTGTAGAGGGTGGTGTGTCCATTCCCTCCACTCAAGTCTTGTTTGGGCCCATTCATAGGGGCTTCAACACACAATCTGTGATTGATAACCTCAGCTGTGCATGTTTCCCTAAGAGACTGTGAATAGGGTGGTGTGTCCATTCCTTCTACTCAAGTCTTGTTTTGACCCATTCGCAGGGGTTCCAACACACAGTCTGTGATTGACAGCCTCAGCTGTGCATTTTTCCATATGAGCCTGTGCAGAGGATGGTGTGTCCATTCCCTCCACTCAGGTCTTGTTTGGGCCCATTCATAGGGGCTCCAGCACACAGCCTGTGATTAATAGCCTCAGCTGTTCATGTTTCCCTAAGAGACTGTGTAGAGGGTGATGTGTCCTATTGGGAGTATCTCACCAAAAATGAAATTTTTGTTGCAGGGGATGCCAGAAATCTGACTTGTATCTTAGTGCAGACTTCTGTGAAAATTGGTGAGCCAATCACACAAGAAGGAAATTATGTTTCTGGGGGTGTGGTCAGTATACATTCTGTGTACAGAACAGCTCCAGGCGGCCATATTGTATTTTCAGAAAATTACAGCGGCTTCAGCTTGAAAAGGAAAAGTAATTTTTAATAACATTTAATTACAATATGGTTTGTTTCGCAATTGTGTACGCTATATTATCTTTTCTTTATTTGCTATTTTTTTTCCCCACGAAAGTAGGAGTTACCCTTAAAATAGGCTTTTTTTTAAATTTGTGTAGTCTGAAATGATACCTGCAGAGGGCAGCAGACCTATTAACTCATTACATAATTACATAAGCAACTGCTGCTTCCTGCTTTGTAATACTGTGCGGTAATTGTACTTTACTGTTCCTCTTCCCAATGGAGGTTTATAGGTGAGCTTTGACATTAGAACCCTTATAAGGCTAAATTAGCTTGTCACTGTACTGTCTGCCCTTATGCTGTAAAGTGCTGCGCAAACTGTTGGCACTATATAGATCCAAAATTTTAATAATAATAATAATATTAATAATAATTAGCTCATTTCTTAGTGTCTGCATTAATGCGATAGTGACTGACCTCCTTTTGAAGCTGCTAATTTCCCGGCTGTCATGCTGCTCCATTGGCTTCAAGAGTTTCTGAGCCACTAACCTGGAGCCAGTATGCAGATCACAAGCTCCAAAACCTAACTTTATCTCGGTCACTGATTCAGAAAGTCTTGACGTCATGACATTAGCGTGACGTGACAGCCAGGCAGCAGCATTTTCAGAAACAATGGCTGCATATCTTTCAAGTCACAAGCTTTTTTTAACCACTTCTGGACTGAGCCCATTTCTGACACTTGTTGTTTACAAGGTAACCACTTGCCTACTAGTCCTATTTTTGACATGTGGTGTTTACAAGCTAAAATCATTTGTTTTTTGCTAGAAAACTACTTAGAACCCCCAAACATTAAATATATATATTTTTTTAGCAGAGACTCTAGAGAATAAAATGGAGATTATTGCAATATTTTTTATCACACCGTATTTGCGCAGCGGTCTTCCAAACGCATTTTTTTTTTGGAAAAAATTATTTTTTTTAATTAAAAAATAAGAAACCAGTAAAGTTAGCCCAATTTTTTTTCCATAATGTGAAATATAATGTTATGCCGAGTAAATAGATACCCAACATGTCATGCTTCAAAATTGCGCACGCTCACGGAATAGCGACAAACTTTGGTACTTAAAAATCCCCATAGGCGACATTTTAAAAATTTCTACAGGTTACCATTTTAGAGTTACAGAGGAGGTCTAGGGCTCAAAGTATTGCTCTCGCTCTATCGATCGCGGCGATACCTCACATGTGTGGTTTGAACACCGTTTACATATGTGGGCGGGGTTTCCGTGTGCGTTCGCTTCTGCGCGCGAGCTAACGCGGACAGGGCGCTTTAATTTTTTTTTTTACTACGGTATTTATTTTATTTATTATTTTTTATTTTTACACCGTTTTAAAAAATTTTTTAAAAATTATCATTTTTATTTCTATTACAAGGAAACATTCCTTGTAATAGAAAAAGGCACGGCAGGACCTCTTTTTTGTGAGATCTGGGGTCAAAAAGTCCTCACAAGTACACTAAAATATAGAAAAAAAAATAAAATAAAATGAAAAAAAAAGGGGGACCTTCCGCCGCTGGGACCACCCTTATCGGAAAGCCGATCGCCTGCAGTTTAAAAAAATATCAGGGTTATGGCAGCTATCTGCTGCCATAACACCGGTATTTAGGTTTAAATGTAGGACGTATATATACATTGGCCGGTAGGGAGGTGGTTAAAATCTGTATTTTTTGTTAGAAAATTACTTAGATCCCCCAAAGACTCTGGAGAATAAAATGGCGGCCGTTACAATATTTTCTGTCAGGCGGTATTTGCGCAGCGGTCTTTCAAACGCCATTGTTTTGGAAAAAATACATTTCACTGCATTTAAAAAAAAAAACGAAACAGTAAAGTTAGCCCATTTTTTTTTTTTGTATATTGTGAAAGATGATGTCACGCTGAGTAAATAGATACCCAACATGTTACAGTTTAAAATTGGGCACACCTGCGGAATGGCGACAAACTACGGTCAATAAAAATCTCCATAGGCGACGCTTTAATAAATGTTTAACAGTTTAGAGTTACAGAGTAGCCCTTTTTTTAAATTATTGCTTTCGCTCTGGCGATCGCGGCGATATCTCACATGTGTGGTTTAAACGGCGCTTTCATTTGTGGGCGTGACTTCCGTATACGTTTTCTTTCATGTGTGAGCTCACGGCGATGGGGGCGCTTTACAAATTTTTTTTTCTGTTTATTTTATTTATTTTTTTTTATTTTTAGCACAGTTTTTTTAAAAAAAAAAATAAAAAATCTGATCACTTTTATTACTGTCACAAGCAATGTAAATATCCCTTGTGACAGCAACATGCAGTGACAGGTACTCTTTATGGAGGGATCTGGGGTCTAAAAGACCCCAAACCCCTCCTCTGCACTTCAAAGTATTCAAAATGCTAAAAATGGCATTTTTGAATATTGTCACTTTTTTTAAATTCAGCGCCTTTAGCCGCCGAGTAACCCGGACGTGACATCATGAACGCCACTTCCGGGTTACATCATCGGAGACCCGATCAAAGCTGAATCTGGCTTCGTTCTGGACTCCAACCAGCCGGCGGAGGTGTCGGCTGGTTGCTCGGGTCTCCAGGTGGGACGGAAGACCCGGGCAGAGCCGCGGAAAGGCGGCGGGAGGGAGGGGGGCGTCCCCTCCCGCTTCCTGGGGTAACGACTGAGCAGCTCCTGAGCTGCGCTGCCATTACCGCCTGAAAGCCGGCTCTAAAAAATGGTGCCGGAATGATGCCTCTAGCTGCAGGCATCACCCCGGTACAGTCACTTATTGCAGCCGACGTAGAGCTGCGTGAGTTTGTGGGAGGTGGTTAAGCAGGAAATGCTAATCACGTGCCTTGTACAGATGACCACTAGAGGGAGCATTTACAAATCTGTATATGATGTGAAAAAAATCAACATGTGATTTGAAATAATCAAAATATGGAACAGCAAAATGTAAAAGTCGCATTGATATCTGAATCTGAGTCAAAGTACAACAGCAACCTAAAACAAGTATTTCCTAAAAATACACTAGATTCTGGCTTTAATGAAAGCGTCCTCTGTAAGAAATACTGCAGCTGCTGATCTTGATCTAGATATGCTCGCTGATTTGCTGTCATGAAGATCTAATAACCTCAGTATTTACCAAGTCAATGATCCGCAACGAGATATAAAGTCGTCCTGACTTCACTGGCTTCATTCTTGTTTGCAGCCTGTGCCTCAGAAAGTATTGAAGTCAAACATGACCAGGCGGCTAGTATATTTTGGAAGGGGAGATCAACAACAGCCTATGTATCCCCCCCATGACACGTTTTCCCTAGGCTTTAATGCAGGGGTCTTCAAACTATGGCCCTCCAGTTGTTCAGGAACTACAATTCCCATCATGCCTAGTCATGTCTATGAATGTCAGTTTTACATTGCCTCATGGGATGTGTAGTTCCGCAACAGCTGGAGGGCCGTAGTTTGAAGATCCCTGGTTTAAAGTAACAGCAGCAGTGGACATCATTTTAGAAAGTCTATCCCCCCCCCCCCCCCCCTTGACTGTACACCTCCATTTGCAAACATTGTCTTACTTTAAATTAGGGCTTTTTTTTCTCATAGCATAGGTGCAGGTACTCCCCCTTTCTGAGTTACCCCTTGTCTCCACCCCTACCCACCTCTGAGCACAAATTAGTTTGTATCAGGGTGGATACAAATTGATGATTTAAAAAAAAAAAATCTGATTAAAAAAAAATCAGATTTTTTTTTTTATCAAGTGTATTAAAATAAATAAAATATATCTAAAAATAGTTTTCTATTTAAGATACATTATATAATTTAGTTTATTCAGCATGGAATGGAGCTTAGTTATGTAGCATTCGGCTGTATATTCTGCAATATTTACATTTTTGGTAAACTTATTTAACGAATCCAAGCTCTGCAAGCTGAGATAACATGCACTGCATTGATCCATTCACACAATTTCACAGTAACCATGAGATAAAACAAAGTTCAGGAATAGTTCATTTATCAGATTATTTTACAAATCTATGTACACTATAAACTGTATGATTCAATCAGTTCTGATATTGCTATTTAACCTGACAACTTCTTATTCTAAATACGAAACCTTCATTTTGTTTGCAAATATTAAAGATTCTAACTACCAACAAGAATGAGTCCTTATAGTTAAAGAGCACCCGTCATCAGATCCATCATGGCAGCGCCTGTTAGTGGGCATCCACTCACCTGCTGCCGCCACGTCCCTCACCTTGTTGTGTCACTCCCGCATCACCAGCCTTTCCATTAAAATGAATAGGGCTGCCAGTGAGTCAACAGCGGGTCAGAGGAGGAGACAGAAATGACAGTTGCTCTTTAAAAATGTTATTTAAATCGAGTTGATTTAAATCAAGCCTTATTACTAGTGATTTAAATCATGATTTGAATTGTGATTCAAATTGACTTGCTTTACTTCAAATCCACCATGGTTTGTATTGAATTTGCTAATGAAAGGAAGTAAAATGGGTCCCTTGTAGCCAGAAACAATAGAAACCTCACAGCAACAATAGATCCTTCACAGAAACAATAGATCCCCCAGCAACAATAAGCATCCTCAGCAAAAATAAATCTCCCCAGCAACAAAAGACCCCCACAAAAAATACCCCCAGCATTAATAGATCCCCAGGCAACAATACAGTAAATCTCCACATCAACAGTAGACCCCCACAAAAAATACCCACAGCATTAATAGATCCCCAGGCAACAATAATTCTCCCCAGCAACAAAAAATCTCCCCAGTTACAATAAATTCACCAGTAATAATAGATCCACACAAAAAATACCCCAGGAACAGAAGCATTTTCCCCACAAAACAATACCCCCAGAAACAATAGATCCCCTACCAAAAATACCCCCAGCAACAATACATCTGCCCCGGCAACAATAGATCTCCCAGTATCCAGCATCACTTGATTCTCCTAATTGGAGGCATTCTCTTTTTTTCACAAGGCTATTTTTGGCACTTTATGTTTACATTCAACAATTTTTTTTTTTTTGCTACAAAATTACTTAGAACCCACAAACATTATATATATATATATATATTTTTTTTTTTTTCAAAGCAGAGGTTAATGATAAATTGGTGGGTTTTGCAGTTTTTTTTTATGTCACACGGTATTTGCACAGCGGTTTTTCAAATGCAATTTTTTGGAAAAAATAAAATTTTTGAATTTTAATGCCAAAAAACACAATACAAAACTGATTTTTTTTTTGTCAAATATAAAAGATGATGTTATACCAAGTGAATAGATACCAAACATGTCCGACTTTAAAATTGCGCACGCCCATGCAATGGTGACAAACAATGTACATTTTAATATCCATGGGTGACGCTTTAAAAGCCATTACAGGTAACCACTTTAAATTTATAGCCAAGGTCTAATGTTGGAATTACTGACCATAATCTGATGTTCACGGTGATACCTCACATGTGTGGGACGGTCGCTGTTTGCGTACGTGAGGGACCGTCGCACACTTTCGCCTTTGCGCGGTAGCAAGCGGGGACAGGGGCACTTTACATTTTGCTTTTAATTATTAATTAATTTATTTTTTATTTTATTTTTACACTGTTGCTTATTCTTATTTTTTTATTTTTACTTTTATTGCTGTCACAAGGATTCTTTATGGCAACAATAGGCAAATGACAGGTACTCTTTATGGAGGAATCTGGGATTTATAAGACCCCAAATGCGTTATTTTAACAGACAATTGCGCGGTCGTGCGACGCTGTACCTAAATAAAATTGCTGTCCTTTTTTTCCCACAAATAGAGCTTTCTTTTGGTGGTATTTGATTACCTGTGCGATTTTTATTTTTTGCGCTATAAACAAAAAAATAGCGACAATTCTGAAAAAATATTTTTTTTTTTCACATTTTGCTATATAACATTCCCAACAAAAAAAATTAAAAATCAAATTTTTTTTAACATTTTAGGCCAATTTGTTTTCTGCTACATATTTTTGGTAAAAAATTGCAATAAGCGTATTTTGATTGGTTTGCGCAAAAGTTATCGCATTTACTAACTACGGAAAAGATTTATGTCATTTTTATTGTTTTTTTTTTTTTTTACTAGTAATAGCGGCGATCTGCGATTTTTTGCGGGACTGCGACATTGTGGCAGACAGATCGGTCCCCTAACTGACATTTTTGACACTTTTGGGGGGACCAGTGACATTACTACAGTAATCAGTGCTAAAAATATGCACTGCTACAGTAATAATGCCATTGGCAGGAAAGGGGTTAACCCAGGGGCCATCAAAGGGTTAAATGTCTACCTAGAGGCGTGCTTCTAACTGTATGGGGGGCGGGGCTTGTGAAATGATCACAGAGACCTGTGATCCTATATAAAAGGATCACAGGCGCTCTGTGATCATTCCAGAGAGAAGAACGGTTGGCTGTGTTTACAACAGCTGACCGTCCTTCTCTCTCAGCGGGTGTCAGGTGGCAATTGGAGCCGCCTGCCCCGTGCATCAGAGTCCCCGCTGCAGAGTGGGGTCAGGAACGCGCCGCCGGTGGCGTGAGCTCGCCCCCTAAGCTGCTGGCGCGTGCCTGATGTATACCTACGGCGGTTTGCGAAGGAGGGCCACCCTGCCACAGTATAACTGTGGCGGGTGGTCCTTAAGTGGTTAAGCCAACATCAATAAAAAAGATCAATAAATGGTGTATTACATGCCGTTCATACTCAGTCACTATGAGATTTGTTTTCTATATTCTGCAAGAAGACCTGGTTAACCCTGCTGCTCTCTATCTCCCCCTTCTGTCTATGTCCCCAATTCAGCTAGGGATTTTGCAGCTGTGGTGGCAACTCTGCACATGCTCAGTTTTCAACCCCAAACATTTCCTCCCTATCACATCTAAACAGCCTATGTGGCTATAGAGTCACACATGTGGGCGTATACACCATGGTAAATGACAGCCCACTCCCTCCCTCCTCTTCCAAGCCTACTAACCAGCTAAACATAAAGGGGGTGGAATATTACATGTAGATTATTGGAGGCTTTACCTCCCTCTTGTTTTAAGACAAAGGCTGGCACTGGCAAATATCAGTTATTGCCAAAATAATAAAGGATTGATTTCAAATAAATTTGTATGACAATTTAAAACAATTTAAAACAGTCTGTTGATATTCAATATTTAATAATTGTTTAAAAGGCTTTTTTTTCAGCAGAGGACTAGATGCTTCTCCTGCCACTGTTTCCATACAGACAAGCTGGGAAGGAGCTGGGTCATGTGACATCTCTATATTGACTATGAATAAGGTAGATTTTTTAATATTAAAATAATTACAGTGCTATCATCCATATGCAGAAAAGTGGGAATAATGTAAATTGAACATTGTGTGCTTAGTATCACATTAAATAGATTTTATTTATTTATTTATTTATTAATCAGAGTTTATTGTCACTTTAAGTCATGCTACAAGAGATTGACAGAGTAGGGACACATACTGGGGATACATAGGACTTCTAGAGATCACGCAAGCCCTTTATAAAATCAATGTTTGGACTGCTAACTGCTGGAGTCCAAGGGCCACGTTGCAAGCACCAAAGGGTGATATGTGGGCTCCAGGCTGCAGGTTGGGCACCAGGATTTTAATGGCATCTCACCTAAAGCCAACACATTTTTACCACCATCATTAAATGATCTATTTTAAAAAATAAAATAAAAAAGATGTGGACAGGAAATGTTAAAGTTGAAGTTGCATTGTGTGCAGGTGTGGATGCCATAACAACAATCTAGAAATAAAACATAGATTTCATTTGTTTGGATGCTTCAGGGAAGTGGACAGGCATAAGATCCTGGTTAGAAAAGGCCATCAGCGTTGATGAATGCCTCATTCAGTGGATGGTCGGCAGGAATATTAAGCACACAGTAAAATGGAGGGGTCTGATGAAAGATTCTTCTTCCCTGCTGGCTTTCACTGGGATCTAAAAACCATTGCAAGGCTTTTCTATCACAGCGGATATCAGGCGTCACCCTGGAGCATCAGTCACTGGGCTTCGTCTGTGCATCAACTGGATTATTATTCTCTGCATGATTGAGGTTGTTTTGTGCCTATTCTGTGTGACTGGAGAGATTCCAGGGTGAACGGCTCAAGCCAAAATGTTTTCTTTTATTCATTTTGGATAGAGTGGGGAAGGTTTAGATTCTCTGCTTTGCCGTTCATTGCTGATTAAGTAACATCTTGTTAAACACTGACTTTCCGGGTGTCACTGTAACAGGAAGTGAGGGGAAATGTCTCCCAACAGCCCAACTATTTCTTCCTGACATACAGTGGGTACGGAAAGTATTCAGACCCCCTTAAATTTTTCACTCTTTGTTATATTGCAGCCATTTGCTAAAATCATTTAAGTTCATTCTTCTTCCTCATGAATGTACACATAGCACCCCATACTGACAGAAAAACACAGAATTGTTGACATTGTTGCAGATTTTTAAAAAAAGAAAAACTGAAATATCACATGGTCCTAAGTATTCAGACCCTTTGCTGTGACACTCATATATTTAACTCAGGTGCTTTCCATTTCTTCTGATCATCCTTGAGATGGTTCTACACCTTCATTTCAGTCCAGCTGTGTTTGATTATACTGATTGGACTTGATTAGGAAAGCCACACACCTGTCTATATAAGACCTTCCAGATCACAATGCATGTCAGAGCAAATGAGAATCATGAGGTCAAAGGAACTGCCTGAAGAGCTCAGATACAGAATTGTGGCAAGGCACAGATCTGACCAAGGTTACAAAAAGATTCCTGCTGCACTTAAGGTTCCTAAGAGCACAGTGGCCTCCAATTGGCTGCAATATAACAAAGAGTGAAAAATTTAAGGGGGTCTGAATACTTTCCGTACCCACTGTATACAGAGATAAATATAAACTATGTTTTTCCAACCTTGTGACACAGCTTGGGGCAGATCCTTTACTGTTCCAGCCTGACCTGTCCCGGTCCATTACTATTCCAGCCTGACCTGTTCCGGCCCATTACTATTCCAGCCTGACCTGTCCCGGTCCATTACTGTTCCAGCCTGACCTGTCCCGGTCCATTACTGTTCCAGCCTGACCTGTCCCGGTCCATTACTGTTCCAGCCTGACCTGTCCCGGTCCATTACTGTTCCAGCTTAACCTGTCCCGGCCCATTACTATTCCAGCCTGGCCTGTCCCGGTCCATTACTGTTCCAGCCTGACCTGTCCCGGTCCATTACTATTCCAGCCTGGCCTGTCCCGGGCCATTACTGTTCCAGCCTGACCTGTCCCGGTCCATTACTGTTCCAGCCTGACCTGTCCCGGTCCATTACTGTTGCAGCCTGACCTGTCCCGGTCCATTACTGTTCCAGCCTGACCTGTCCCGGGCCTTTACTGTTCCAGCCTGACTCTGTCTCGGTCCTTAACTGTTCCAGCCAGACTCTGTCCTGGTCCATTACTGTTCCAGCCTGACCTGTCCCGGTCCATTACTGTTCCAGCCTGACCTGTCCTGGGTCTTTACTGTTCCAGCTTGACTCTGTCTCGGTCCTTAACTGTTCCAGCCTGACCTGTCCCGGTCCAATACTGTTCCAGCCTGACCTGTGCCGGTCCATTACTGTTACTGCCTGACCTGTCCCAGACCTTTACTGTTCCTGCCTGAGCTTGTCCCGGTCCTTTACTGTTCCAGCCTGACCTGTCCCGGTCCTTTACTGTTCCAGCCTGACTCTGTCTCGGTCCTTTACTGTTCCAGCCAGACTCTGTCCTGGTCCTTTACTGTTCCAGCCTGACTCCGTCTCTTGAAGGAAGCCAATTCCATAAAGACACTATTTGTTGAGTATGGTATGGCGGAACTTGAGTGGCCTGCCAAGACATTAACCTCAACCCTACTGAACACCTGTGGGATTAGAAGCCCTTTTTCTGCTCCAGCATGACTGTGCATTATGAAGAAAGCCAGCTCCCTAAATACTTGATCTGATGGGTTTATTATGGAGTAACTTGAGAGGCCTGCCAAAAGCCCTGGCATTAACCCTTACTAAACACCTTTGGGATTAGAAGCCCTATTCTGCTCCAGCATGACTATGCACTATGCAGAAAGCCAGCTCCCTAAAGACGTGATCTGATGGTTTTGGTATGGAGGAACTTGAGAGGCCTTCCAAAAGCCCTGGCATTAACCCTTACTAAACATCTTTGGGTTTAGAATACTCTTTCCTGCTTCAGCATGACTGTGTCCCTTGCAGAAAGCATGCTCCATAAAGACATGGCTTAATGCATTAGGTGTGGAAGAACTTGAGTGGCTGCCAAAACTGAACACCTTTGGGATTAGAAGGCCCTTTTCTGTTCCAGTATGACTGTACCCCTTGCAGAAAGCATGCTCCAAAAAGACGTGGCTTGATGCATTTGGTGTGGAAGAACTTGGGAGGCCTGCCAAGAACCCTGGCATCAACTCTACTGAACACCTGTAGGATTAGAGGGCCCTTTTCTGTTTCAGCATGATTGTGCTTCTTGCAGAAAGCATGCTCCAAAAAAACATGGCTTGATGCATTTGGTGTGGACGAATTTGAGCGGCCTGCCAAGAGCCCTGGCCTCAACCCTACTGAACACCTTTGGGATTAGAAGTCCCTTTTCTGCTCCAGCATGACTGTGCCCCCCCCAGAATGCATGCTCCATAAAGACATGATCTGATGGATTTGGCGTGGAGGAACTTGAGAGGCCTGCCAAGAGCCCTGGCATCAACCCTACTGAACACCTTTGGGATTAGAGGGCCCATTTCTGTTCAGCATGATTGGGCTCCTTGTAGAAAGCATGCTCCAAAAAGACATGGCTTGATGCATTCGGTGTGGACGAATTTGAGTGGTCTGCCAAGAGGCCTGGCCTCAACCCTATTGAACACCTTTGGGATTAGAAGCCCCTTTTCTGCTCCAGCATGACTGTACCCCTTGCAGAAAGCCAGCTCTATAAAATACATGGTTTACTGAGTTTGGTATGGAGGATCTTCAGTGATCTGCATAGAACCCTAATGTCAACCCTACTGAACACCTGGGATACACTGGACTGGACTGTCTTCTTGTCCAACATCAATACTTAACCTCACAAATGCTCTTTGGGGTTATAAGTAATCTGTTTCTACTGATATTAAAGAGGAAGTATAGCCAAAGCTCGTTTGGCTGTACTTCTCCTGTGGATCAGAGGAGTGCAGTTCGTTCTGCACTCCTGTGACCTGTTTTCAGCAGACAGCGGGTGAAGCCCACTGTCAGGTGATATCAAAGAGCCAGTCCAAGCTCAGGAAAGATCACGACTGCGCGATCTGGATCCACCCAGCCTTGGGCCACTTGGCACTTTATTTGTGGCCCTTGAAGCTCCTCCAGCCACTACTCTGTAACTCCAGTTTATAACTTTACAAATTTTTTCCGTGTAATTGAGGCCCTTACCCCTATGAGAGACCAACAAAAAATAGGATAGAAGAAGATGGGGCTTTACAGGCCAGTGGGAGTAGAAGGATCAGACACAAAACCAATTTATATAAAACCAAAATACATTTTATTGATGGTTGCAGGATAAAACTACACATGGACAACCATGTATACTCAAAAACAACAGACTGACATACAATACTAAAATCAAACATTGAGAGTCACTAGCAATATAGAAACAAATCCCTTAGGGGGATATGACCAGAAAAAAAGCCTGTGTAGGGTGGAAAGTGGGTCTCAAGCTGGATTCGGTCAAAGTAGGTCCCCAGCTGGGGCTTGCTGGGGACCTACTTTGACCGAATCCAGCTTGAGACCCACTTTCCACCCTACACAGGCTTTTTTTCTGGTCATATCCCCCTAAGGGATTTGTTTCTATATTGCTAGTGACTCTCAATGTTTGATTTTAGTATTGTATGTCAGTCTGTTGTTTTTGAGTATACATGGTTGTCCATGTGTAGTTTTATCCTGCAACCATCAATAAAATGTATTTTGGTTTTATATAAATTGGTTTTGTGTCTGATCCTTCTACTCCCACTGGCCTGTAAAGCCCCATCTTCTTCTATCCTATTTTTTGCCAGTTTATAACTTCTGAAGCATTTCTCTAGTCTTTAACAGCTCCTATAGCATGAAGAAGAAAAAAGTGAATGCCTGCACACTATCATGCAGAAGATCCCAAAACTTTAATGTGACAATCCACAGATAAAAACATCATCACAGCTCCACATAGACAGGCAAACATTGACGTGTTTCATGCTATTGGTTATGACTACGTGCTCTATAGAGCGAGATGCATCAATTGCCTCTGTCCTTATGATGTGATGATGTTTTTATCTGTGGATTGTCACAATAACGTTTTGGGATCGGCTGCATGGTAGCGTTTGCTCTCCTTTTTTTTTCTTCTACTTGACTTGGCTGCGACCAGCAACTCCCATTGGTGAAGATTTGGGGGTGAGTTAGAGCAAACAGACCTGGAGCAATGTATTACCCATTTTGAATTGTTTGAACTCCTAGCCTTTAACCATCTCCTGTAGCATGCCAGGTGTCTCTGACCATGTTCTGATGCCTAAATATATACTGTACATATATGTCTATCTATCTATCTATCTATCTATCTATCTATCTATCTATCTATCTATCTATCTATCTATCTATCTATCTATCTATCTATCTATCTATCTATCTATCTATCTATCTATCTATCTATCTATCTATCTATCTATCTATCTATCTATATATCTATCTATCTATCTATCGATCTCTCTATCTATCGATCTCTCTATCTATCGATCTATATATATATATAGATCGATATATATATATATATATATATAGATGTGTATATATATATACACATATTTACCAAAAGTATTGGGACACCTGCCAGTTATAACAGCTTCAACTCTTCTAGGAAGGCTGTCCACAAGGTTTAGGAGTGTGTCTATGGGAATGTTTGACCATTCTTCCAGAAGCACCTTTGTGAGGTCAGGCACTGATGTTGAACGAGAAGGCCTGGCTCGCAGTCTCTGCACTAATTCATCCCAAAGGTGTTCTATCGAGTTGAGGTCAGTGCAGGCCAGTCAAGTTCCTCCATCTCAAACTCTCTCATCCATGTCTTTATAGACCTTGCTTTGTGCACTGATGCGCAGTCATGTTTGAACAGGAAGGGGCCATCCCCAAACTGTTCCCCCAAAGTTGGGAGCATGAAATTGTCCAAAATGTCTTGGTATGTTGATGCCTTAAGAATTCCCTTCATTGGAACTAAGGGGCCAAGTCCAACCCCTGGAAAACAACCCCACACCATAATCTCCCCCTCCACCAAATGATTTAGACCAGTGCAGAAAGCAAGGTCAATAAAGACATGGATGAGCGAGTTTGAGGTGGAGGAACTTGACTGAAAGAAAGAACAGGGACAACAAAGGAAGGGAGTTGCCCCAAAGCACCATATGAGAGTAACCGGGGTATATGTATGCTGAATTTCCAAAAGATACCAACTCAGTACTATATAAAAAATATTTTATTAATACAATGATCAAATAACAAAAAACAAGGTAATGAAAAGAACAAAGAAACCTTCCACCTTGTCACCATGAAATAGACTATATAGTCATGCACACCACACATACTACTGCGACACACCACAATAGCAACAATGTAGAAATACAAGTATCAAAGCAGAATACCATGTGTCAATATAAACTGGTCATAGCGGAGCTTCACAGTACTCAGGCAGCGGCTGTGTACATCCAGAGACCAGCAAACCGAAGATCGCCGGTTACAAAGGAAGAACACCCAAGCTGAGTAGGGAGGGAGCTGAGCAGCAATATCAGATGAGTCTGCACACACGGGCCGACAACAATGGTATCGAGAAAAAAAACACAGAGTCAAAACACCATGGCCCATGTGGCAAACCAATGCGACATCGCTATGCAGACCGCAAGCCACCACAGATAAAGGTACTTGACTGGCCTGCACAAAGTCTTGACCTCACCCCGATAGAACACCTTTGGGATGAAGTAGAGTAAAGACTGTGAGCCAGGCCTTCTCACAGGTGCCTGACCTCACAAATGCATTTCTGGAAGAATGGTCAAACATTCCCATAGACACACTCCTAAACCTTGTGGACAGCCTTCCCAGAATAGTTGAAGCTGTTATAGCTGCAAAGGGTGGGCCAACTCAATATTGAACCCTACGGACTAAGACTGGGATGCCATTAAAGTACATGTGCGTGTAAATGCAGGCATCCCGTATACAGTATATATATATATATATATATATTGTAAGGGGTTGGCTCGTGACCCCTTGGGTGGGTTCGTTACACAGAGAGACAGCCGAGGAGTGGTTGAAAACAACGGTCTATGGTTTATTCTTCCAATTTGCTGGAAACAAGTGCAAGCATCCAAACAGCATAAATCAAACAAACATAAAATAAACCCTGGCCACTTGGGGCGTCTACCTTCACAACACAGGAACCTACCTATGGTGTCTGTCCCAACCTACTGCTGGGCAGACACTGCTGGTCATACAGCAGAAAACCAATAGTCTATTGGTTTTCTTTTCACACAGAAAAAGTCAACACCACCTCACCTTCAGAAGTCTTTCTCAGCTCACTGCTCTCCTTAACGCACAAAGCCTCAGGATGCAGCAATCAGTAGTCATCCTCTGGATAACTTATAGAGACCTTAATTGCCTCATTCTGAATAGCTGAAGCTTTCCAACGTCCTTAAACCTTTCTGGTTATCTCTGCAGCCGACACCTGATAGTAATTGGTGAATTGTCTAAACAAGGCAGAAATGTATCCCCTGTCTGTGACAACACCCACAGATTTACCTGACTTCCTGTCACAATATATATATATATATATATATATATATATATATATATATATATATATATAAAACTTGCGAAGCGCCTATGTGCAACAGATATACAATTGTTATACAATTAACTTAAAAGAAGCAATTCCTTATAACCCGTTTCCCTTTAAAATGTGTGTGTGCTTTTAGTGTAGTAATATGTTTTACAGGACATGAAGTCTAACAGAAAAAAAGTGTTGTTGGCCCTTTAGGGGAAATGCTTATTTAGAGTGTCTGTTGATTGTTAGAATGTTGTTATACAGGAGATGGTGAGTGTTATGAAGACATCACTGTCCAGTTACACCCCAGGCTAATATCATTAGGACTGCGTGCAGCCCCAAGACAGTCTATTACCCAGCCAGACTTCACATATCCACAATCTATTAGGGTATGGCACTGTACAATCATAAGAAATTCTATATACCTACATAGACTGACTTCTAAAGGCTTACCAGTGCCTTTGATGATTCTAAAAGGGAATCAAAAATAAGTACAGAAAAATAAAACAGATAAACAATAAAAAATAAATGCATACATATGTAGCCAATGTGAGAAGAAAAGGGCAAAGAAATGACGTTGTGTACACATCGGTTGTCCTGACAACTCTTCCTTCTGCAAATGCAAAATTATATAAACGTACTGCCTATTCTCCGAATAATCTTCTCTCTCTTATTGAAATGAACTTTCTCTAAGCTTTCCCTAATGAACTATTCCAAAGTATATTCACACATATCAGTCTACGCACAAACGCTGCTTGTAGTCCTATTTTCCTTTTACGGTCGTCTGGAAAAAAGAAAAAAAAAATAGTTGCCGGATTACAAGCGTGTTTTTGCCATGTAGGCAGACTAGCCAATTTCCTAAGGCTGATGTCCATAGCTGACTACATACTGTATATATATATATATATGTATATACATTGTATATCTATAAGTATATATATATATATATATATATATATATATATATATATATATATATACACATGTAGCACCCTCCTAGGTAGGTGCTAGGTAAAAGCATTGTTTGCTCCATCTGCTTATCAGGGGAGACTGCTCAGTAGTTCTGCCTGTTGCATGTGTCCATGTGTGATTCACTGGGACAGAGGGAGTGTCCCCACTGTATCCAATAGGGGAGCCTGTTGGACAGTGGAGGAAACCCAGCCAGTGACACACAGGCTTTCGTGGCTGTCCCAGTGGGAGGGCACAAGAGTGGTGCATCCTGGGATAGGTCATAAAAGACAGGGGCACATGTGACAGGGAGTCTTTGGGCGGGAAACCAGGTCCCAGGAGGAGGGTGACGGTTGTTTCTCCTCCTGTCAGCAAGGAAGGTGGTCACAGGCAGTCGGCCTAGTGGACCAAGTGTGTGAGGCTGAGCCAGGAGGTCCAGGATACTGACAAGTGGAGCTGAAGGCAGAGCAACCCAGGGAAAACCAGTGTTCCTGAGTACCGGGAAGCTTGCCAGGGGTCTGCCCAGGAAGGGGACCACTCCAGTGGAGAGTCAGTGGACAAGGGGCTAGCATGCTCAGGAAGTGAGAAAGGCGGTGCCAAGTCAGGACCCTGAAGAGAAATTCAGTCAGGAACCTATTTTCTACTTCACTTCAGTGGCAAGGTGAAGCAGCGGTCTTGCCGCACTCATTACAGTTAGTGTCCTCAGAAATTGTGCATAGTTCAAGTTGGATGATCCTACTAATCCCTTCTCCCATCCAAGTTCTAAAATAAAACACAAAAAACCGAATCCCCTGGAATGTTCGTTATCTGAGCCAAGTCCTAAATTGATCAAATTTATGGACTGTTGCTATGGGTAACCCAGGGGAATCCACACTCAGCAGCTCCCAAGGGAGCAGTGCTACATATATATATATATATATATATACATATATATTCACTGGGCAGTTTATTAGGTAAACCTGTTCAATTGCCTATTAACACAAATTGCTAATCAGCCAATCACATGGCAGCAAATGCATTTAGGCATATAGATGTGGTAAAGACGACTTGCTGAAGTTCAAACCGAGTATCAGAATGGGGAAGAAAGGAGATTTAAATGACTTTGACTTTGAACGTGCCATGGTTGTTGGTGCCAGACAGGCTGGATTGAGTATTTCAAAAACTGCTGATCTACTGGGATTTTATGGAGATCTACCGGGATTTTTTGAACCATCTCTCGTGTTTACAGAGAATGGTCCGAAAAAGAGACAATATCCAGGTAGCGGCAGTTGTGTGGAGGAACATGTCATTTTGATGTCAGAGGTCAGAGGAGAATGGGCAGACTGGTTTGAGATGATAGAAAGACAACAGTAACTCAAATAATCACTCATTATAACCAAGGTATGCAGAATACCATCTCTGAACACCCAACACAATAAACCTTGAAACAGATGGGCTTTAGCAGCAGAAGACCACATCCAGTGCCACTCCTGTCAGCTAAGAACAGGAAACTAAGGCTACAAATCACACAGACACAACAAAATTGGCAATACAACTAAAAAAAAATGTTGCCTGGTCTGATTAGTCTTGATTTCAGCTGTGACATTTAGATGGTAAGGTTAGAATTTGGCATAAACAACAGGAAAGCATGGATCCATCCTGCCTCGTATCAATGGTTCACGCTGGTGGTGGGGGGATATTTTCTTGGCACACTTTGGGCCCCTTAGTACCAATTGAGCATCGTTTAAACATCACAACCTACCTGAGTATTGTTGCTGACCATGTCCATCCCTTTATGACTACAGTGTACCCATCTTCTGATGGCTCCTTCCAGCAGGATAATGCACCATGTCACAAAGCTCCAATCATCTCACCACTGGTTTCTTCACCATGACAATGAGGTCACTGTCCTCCAATGGCCTCCACACTCACCAGATCTCAATCTAATAGAGCACTTTTGGGATGTGGTGGAACAGGAAATTTGCATCACAGATGTGCAGCCAACAAATCTGCAGCTACTTTCAATATGGATCAATATCTCTAAGGAATGTTTTCAACACCTTGCTGAATCTATGCCACGAAGAATTAGGGCAGTTCTGAAGGCAAAAGGGGGTCCAACTAGAAGCAAGGTGTACCTAGGAAAGTGGCTGGTGAGTATATATACAGTATATACACCCCCAACCAGCTATAACTGTATGACTATCCACCAACCCACCACAACATTGAGTGGGTCCTGACCCATCAAGGCATGGACTCCACCAGACAAAGCATCACACTGTCTTCACCCGTTTGCCTTTTTCCCATACTGCATTCTGGTACCATCTCTTCCCCAGGTAAGTGACACACACCAGGCCATTCACATGATGTAAAATGAAAATGTGATTCATCAGACCAAGCCACCTTCTTCCATTACTCCGTGGTCCAGTTCTGATGCTCACTTGCCCATTGTAGGCACCTTTGTTTGTGGACACCCTTGCTGGTCTACGCAGCTCCACATGGACACCATTTTGTGGACCACATGACTGGTTATGTAAAGGGCTTGTTGTCACTGGGGAGAGAGCACTGCAACTAAGATCTTTCTGCCTGCTGCATGGACCTCATTCACCAGTTTTTGGCCTGTTGTAGGACAATTGTTGGGCTTTAATAATGATGTGGAATGTAATTTTAAAGGATATCTACTGTTCCATCCCTGGGGTGATATAATGACAGTAAGGGGTGCCTGTCTTAAGGCCCCCCCAACTCATGGGATGGTGACAGTGGAGCAGTTGCTAGGCTCCCCTTTCCATCCCCCCTTTTGCTAGACAGTTAGGCAAGTAGGTGAGGCTTAGGTATAGGCAGGTATAAAGTATAAGGGTAGAGTCCTTAGGATCAACTAACTTCTAATAAGTCAGTTGATGGGTTAAGAATTTTCCAGTAGGACGTGTCACACGACCTTTGAATAATTCTGGAAGAGATCTGAACCCCTATAAAAGGCAACTTACAACGGCTCCCTTCACCAGTCTTCAGAGGACCTCCTGCCTGTAAGATCCCCTCCTCCGTGTCACTGCCTGCATATTATGTGATTTTGGTCACCTTTCTGTTTTGAAAGGGGGACGGTTAAAATAAAAGTAAGGTATTACTAGTATGGCAACATGAGTCGTAGTGACTATGTTGTGTTTTTTATTGGATGTGTTTTGAGTACCATTCTACTAACTTATTGTAACAGGTTTACGTTATGCATTAACTTTATACCAATAATAAAAGGCCGTGGCCATATGAACTCCACCATGGTTTTGTCTGGGTCTTTTATTTCAGTGCTCCACTGCTGTCTACAGTCCCATGACGTTTGCCCTTACACCATTTGTGATGGTTATCTATTAGTGAAAAATTTTTATATATAGTGCTCCATATGAAACAAATTGTGATGCACCGTGTGTTCTGACACCTTTCTATCACAGCATTTGGATAGGACCACGCAGCCAGCCTTGGCTCCCCACCTGTATTAATGAGCATTGGCTGTCTATGACCCTGTTGCCGGTTTGCCAGTTTTCTTTCCTTGAACCACTTTTGGTAGATCCTGACCACCGCAGCCCGGGAACATCCCACAAGAGCTGCAATTTTGGAGTTGCTCTGACACAGCTTTATAGTCATTACAATTCAGCCCTTTCAAAGTCTCTCAAATATTTATACTTGCCTATTTTTTCCACTTTCGACTTCATGAACAGCATGTTCACTTGCTGCCTGATATATCCCACCCACTTTCCGGTGCCATTGGAACAAACTAATCAATTCTTCACTTTACCTTTCATTGGCCATCATGTTATGGCTGATCGGTGTATAGTTAGGAGGACAGGTTGAACTGGTATTGGCAGTGGTAAACCACGTATGAGACAGGGACACCCACCGACAGTTCAAGCAGACTTGTTCTGTTCTTATACTCGTCATGTCATGACTTTATATAGCAAGATTATAGCATAAAACAAACAAAACATCTGTTTGTCCGCACCATGACCTGAACTCAAGTCTGCTCCTGACTAACAGGATACCCTCATGGGTTCCCCAATATTAAGAGGCTGCTCTTGTACCTTTTTTTAGCATTCTGCCAGCAGTTGGCCTTTTCACCCAGCAGCAGGCTCCCCCAATAAATAGGGTGAGAGGGACCCTAGCAAAAGCAATCTTAGATACAGTATAAATAGACCAGCAGACAGTTGAGACTGAGTTGAGTTGAGTTGAGTTGAGCTGAGTTGAGCTGAGTTGAGCTGAGTTGAGGTCTGTGCACCAGATAAGATGTGGACCTAGGGATGGAGGCTTTATCCCACCCACATCTCTACAAAGTCCCTGGGCTCCAAAACCCAGAACAGAGTTTATTATTATGCCAAATAATACAAAATTATTGCAAGAGTTTTTAGGGTGCCAACAATTCAGGAAAACACATAGTAATAAAATTAATACATTTTTATTATATAAAAATATAATAAAAACTGATACATTTTATTCCTATGTGTTTTTCTGAATTGTTGGCACCCTAAAAGCCATAAAAAAAAAACCTGGAATAATTTTGTAATTATATTCAGGGTGTGCTGCATTTGAATCAATCGACACACTTATCCATAACAAACCTATACTCCGTTGGGTTCATGTTTTACAGAGAGCTGCCCTCCTTACATGCCTGCAATTTGTTCCTTATAGTAGTATCCAGCACTCCACCAACACTTCAACCACTGGAGATTTAAGTACTGTACATGGAACAGCAAGAAAATGAATTATAAAAAAAAAAAAAAAGACTTTCATCTTTTCGTCTTGGTGTTACAATAACAACTCAGAAGGTGTACTTACTGTAACTATGGCACAATTTCCTTGTAACTTGTCACAATGGTGATGATAATTAGGTATCTGAAGACGCTGAACATGCCCCGTTGATGCTACACTACACGCGTTGATGCACTGAACAGCTAATTGCAAAAGTTTTATTCCAGCTTTGAAGTACATCTATATAGCACTTTGTCAAAGGTTGGAAAAGTGTTAAAGGCAAACCTCCAAGAGAGAAACATGAAGGCCGGCGTCGCTGACTTCTCCTTCTGTTATGTGTTTGGCTATCTCACTGATCCTTTAGCTTGCTTCAAATCTTTATTCTGTAAGTTCACCATCAGAAAGATTTTCCACAAATCCCCCAATTCAATTCTAAATCCTCTGAAAAGTCCATACCAGTTCTCCTCCTGTTGTAAATGATGCACGTCCTCCCATTATAGACGGCGCTGTTTGGGGGCCTTTCCACAAAAAACGCTGACCCCTCATTCCTCTATGTCATGCTTTTTGCAAGATGGGCTGAACCAGAGGTGTAACTAAAATCTTCAGGTCCCCGGTGCAAGAAACCATGAAGGGCCCACCGGACTCCTGGCCGGGGCCCTTTCCTTCAAGCCTGGGGCTCTTATCACTAATCCTAGGGCCCTTTACTCTCATTGTGGGCCCCTTTATTACGGTCCTGCAGTGGGACCGGGACCCTTTCACAAGTTCTGCAGTGGGCCCCCTTCCTGCCATCTTGGGGCCTTCCCACGATGGTGGAATGCCAGGGCCCGGTCGCAAGTGTGACCTTTGTGATCCTGGAAGTTCACCCACTGGTGTCAGTAGTTTTTATTTTTTGGCATTTTAATTGTATTATTTTTTATCATTTTATTTTATTTTTTTACAATGTCACTGACTATGACTCTGTCCATTCAGAAAAGGAAGGAGCTGGTAAATTACATATTTACCAACCCCGTCCTTGTTCTCTATTGAGATACATCCCCTGCAGCAGCTGGCAGGAGAAGGAAGGGAGCATGGGGGGGTCGAAAGGGGAGCACACAGCATTCATTTTGCATATGAATGAGCTGGCGACAGGATTTCCATATGATGTGCAATAACCACTCCTGATCCCTGCACTCTATTCATTACACTCTTCTAACCCCTGCCCTCTGTACGCTACACACTCCTGACCCTGCACTCTGTGCGTCATGCACTTTTGACCCTTGCTCTCTGTGCATTACACACGCATGACTTCTCCCCTCTTTGCATTACCCAATCCAAACCACTGCACTCTGTCACTATTGGCCCTCCCACTTTGTTCATTATACTCTTCTAATCCCTATATCCTGTATGTTACACACTCATGACCCCTGCCCTCTTTGCATTACACATTCATAACCACTGCACTTCTATCCACTGCACTTTGTGATTTACAAAATCCTGGCCCCCAAGCTCTGTTCATTACACACTCCTAACCCCTGCAATCTGTACATTGAGCACTCTTGATTTCTGCACTCTTATTTACACAATCCTGACCCCTGCACTTGGTGCATTGCACACTCTGACCCCGGTACTCTGTTCTTCATGCACTTTTGACCCTTGCTCTCTGTGCATTACACACTCATGACCCCTGCTCTTTGTGCATTACACATGTGTGACCTCTGTACTCTGTGCATTACACACTACTGACCCCTGAACTCTGTGATTTACACAATCCTGACCCCGGTACTCACTCCTGGCCCCTGCATTCTGTACATTGAGCACTCTTGATTTCTGCACTCTGATTTACACAATCCTGATCCCTGCACTCAGTGAGTTACACACTCCTGACCCCTGCACTCTGTACATTGAGCACTCTTAAATCTGCACTCTCATTAACACAACCCTTCTGCACTCTGATTTGCAAAATTGTTATCACTGCATTCTGTGCGTTACACACTCCTGACCCTGCAATCTGTACATTGAGCATTCTTGATCTCTCTGCACTCTGATTTACGCAATCCTGATCCCTGCACTCGGTGCGTTACATACTCCTGACCCCTGAGACCTGAACATTACGCACTACTAACCTCTGCATTCTTTGTGATATGCACTCCTGAGCTCTTTACTCTGTGTGTTGTTCACTCCTGATTCCTGTACTTTGTGTGTTTTGGACTTGTGAGCTCTGCATGATAGACACAACGTTAAAAATTCCATACTACTAGTCATTGCACTCTGTACACTGTGCTCTATATGACATACTCCTGATCCTTGCACTGTTTTGGTGTCAATGCAACATTTTGGACTAGTACATTGACAAAGGTCGCCATGATATATAGAGTCAAATAAAACCCTTCATCTCTATATATACATATATAAAAAAAAAGTTTTGGCTGTACAACTTTACAACATTAAAGCCCCCCCCCCCCCCCCCCTCCCAAAAAAATAAATAAATGTAGAATAGAGCTAAGTTGAACCCTTGAACCATTTATACTGTCTTTCAGAGACTCCTGTACCAATATTGCACCTCATTACCTTGTCATTTTCTTAAGGTCATGAGCAAGGTGTCCCAGTCTCTCAACTAAACTCCTGAGACATTTTTATATTCTACATCAGCCGTTTTCAATCAGGGTTCCTCCATGAGGTTGCCAGGGGTTCCTTGAGCCATGACTGATTGACCTCCCATAGGATGGTACCTGCATGGTTCTGATGCCAACACCACTTGGCATAGCCAGCTGCATGACATCAGTTATCTTTTTAGCTGTCTGTAAGGGTAATATTCTGTTCACCCCTGTAAGGGGATTATTCTTCGCACTGTCCACCAATGTAAGGAACATTCTTCAAACTAACCACCAATGTAAGGAGCATTCTTCCCACTGACCACCAATGTAAGAGACATTCTTCCCACTGGCCACCAATGTAAGGAGCATTCTTCCCACTGACCACCAATAAAAGGATCATTGTTCCCACTGACTGCCGATGTAAGAATCATTTTTCCCACTTACCACCAATGTAAGGATCATTGTTACCACTGACCACCAATGAAAGGATCATTCTTCAGATGCTACCACCACTTGTCATAACCAGCTGCATGACATCAATCATATTTTTAGCTGTCTGTAAGGGTAATATTCTGTTCACCACTGGAAGGGGAGTATTCTTCACTTTGTCCACCACAGTAAGGAACATTCTTCCCACTGACCACCAATGTAAGAGGTATTCTCACTGGCCACCAATGTAAGGGGCATTCTTCCCACTTACCATAAATATAAAGAACATTTTTCCCACTGACCACCAATGTAAGGAGCATTTTTCCCAATGACCCCAAATCAACTGGTTTTAGCAGGAGTTCCCCAAGACCTGAACATTATCTCAAGGGTTCCTCTGGGGGGAAAAAGGTTGAGAAAGGCTGCTCTATGTTATAAAAAATCCTTTGAGTTGTGGCACCATTGTTTGGGTTGGTAATAGCTTTGTCAGTTGGTAGGCAGGTGCAGTCTACTTTCTCCACTTTAGGTGGTGCTCTTCTGCAGCAGTATCACAGTTGGAGTGGAAATCAAGGGGAAAATAGTTCCTCTATGGTTTCCTGGGTCACTGGGGAACTTATCTCATTGAATTGTTCCACCCCATGTGACTCTAGAAGCCATCTTGGGTCAAGCATAGGCTTTTTAAGGCCCTGACTCCCAGGTCTGGTGCACATTTTGCGAATGGAAGGGTAGGGACAGGTATTTCATCTGATAGGGACAGAATTATCGGCAGGCAAAGATTCCTGAAGAGGAGGGAAAGCATGGGGCTCTCAACTTTCGTGGACATCTTGCAACTTAGGCATGAGACGGCCAGGCCACATTCTGCCCCTTCTAACAGGCGCAGTCAGTTTAGCTAAAACCTGCTCTCTACCACGCCGTTGAACCTGTGAATGTGAATGTTCCCGGTTGGGTTATCTTTCCACTGGGTTTATTGTTAACTGTCTTTGTATTAGTTCTTTCATCATACTTGGACTGTGTGTGTCATTGCTATCACACTACGCTGCACCCCACCTACAAGTTGGGCATTTATGGCGAGGGTATCTCTTCAATATAACCATCTGAAGGAACTGCATATCCATATCATAAGAAATAAGGGTTTGGCTTGTGAGGTGCTTATCCCTGTCTTGTTAGCAACCTGGCCCCCTGGTTTTTTGGGGGCCTTTCCACAAAAACCGCTGACCCCTCATTCCTCTCTGTCATGCTTTTTGCAGGATGGGCTGAACCAGAGGCGTAACTAAAATCTTCAGGTCCCCGGTGCAAGAAACCATGAAATGCCCCCCGGATCCCTAGCCGGGGCCCTTTCCTTCAAGTCTGGGGCTCTTACCACTGATCCTGGGGCCCTTTACTCTCGTTGTGGGCCCCTTTATTACAGTTCTGCAGTGGGACCCTTTCACAAGTTCTGCAGTGGGCCCCCTTCCTGCCATTTTGGGGACTTCCCACAATGGTGGAATGCCAGGGCCCGGTCGCAAGTGTGACCTTTGTGATCCTGGAAGTTCACCCTCTGGTGTCAGTAGTTTTTATTTTTTGGGGTTTTTAATTGTATTATTTTTTATCATTTTATTTTATTTTTTTACAATGTCACTGACTATGACTCTGTCCATTCAGAAAAGGAAGGAGCTGGTAAATTACATATTTACCAACCCCTTCCTCGTTCTCTATTGTGATGCATCCCCTTCAATATAACCATCTGAAGGAACTGCATATCCATATCATAAGAAATAAGGGTTTGGCTTGTGAGCTGCTTATCCCTGTCTTGTTAGCAACCTGGCCCCCTGGTCCTGTGCTCTTTATATTGTTGCCGTGATGGGGATGCTTAACTGATAAGACAACCCGGTCTTAAAGTTTATGTCAAGCCAGAACTTGTTTTCTTAGTTTTCAATAGAGTAAGGACAGGCTAGAACCTCTATCAGGTTTTTATTGCCATCTGAGGGTTCCGTTAGAGAGAATTCCTCTCACTTCCTGTCCTGTTGAGAATGTTTTACCAGACAGGAAGGAAGTGAGGGTATATATACTATATATATATATATATATATATATATATATATATATATATATATATATATATATATATATATATACAGTATATACAGTATATACATTATATTTTTTTATAACACCACATTTAGAGTATATAAATCACTGTTCATGTCAGCACGCGTAAATTCCACAATTCCATAGGACTGATGAAGGGGGTGGTGTGTGGGCCCTGAAACGCGTTGGCTCTTGTAGCCAATCATTGTTTGGAATAAAACCTTGCTTTGAAAGCTAACATTCCAGAGTGGCACTTCAATTTCAGATACAATTATAGATTTTTATTTCTGTCTGTGTCCTTGTTGCGTTTAAAGGGAGACAGAGATTCTGATTTATCCTTCCCTATAGAAAAGGTAAAAAATAATGTTTTTGGCAAACACTTTAACAAAGGTCATGTGATGTCAGCAAATGTCCTTGTCCATGGATCTACCAGAAGTAAAGTCTGAAAAAAAAAAATCTCTTTTCTCGACATAAAGCTCCCTCTATACATTCCCAGCATAACCACATAAGACAGAATACACTCTGCACAGGGGATGCAGGCAATGTATGGACCCGACAATTAAACACAAAGATGCAATATCGTAAGCTGAAAATGGACATTATTTTAAATTACTGTTTTTTTTTTTTTTTGGTTTTTTTTTATGTGATCATGATAAAAAGGTTTTTTTTTTTTTTTTTCTCTCTCTTTCAAACCACACAGAGCTAGAGACAATGACTGTGATTCCCTCATGTTTTCCATCCAGCTGTATTACTTTACCCATTCACCTCTGGACATTTAATTCCAGCACACAAGTGAGCCCCTGGGACATATCACAGCAGCTGATGGCCTCATAGCTATATGTCAGTAAGAAGCATCGCTCGACTCGGCCTGCCATCTCAAGAATCCAGTGCAGAGAAAAAATGTGACGGAATTTCAGGGATTTAAATGAAAAAAAAAAAAAAAATGGAGCCGCGTTTTCTCTAATTAGAAATTATTAGCCTCCTGAAATGATCACATTTTGTACACTTGGCCAATTATCTCTGCTGCATGTGCAATTACGCTCACACCTCTAAACACACTAATGTACCATGGTGCTGGCTGGCACAGTGGGCTGTGGCGCAGGAGACTATTTTTCCCCACTGTCTGCAGTCTTGAAGCAATACTTTAATCTGAGAGGGAGAGACAATGCTAATGTGGCTGCACTTATGTGTGCCGGAGAACGGGGGGGGGGGGGCAGACACTGTGCCTTACAGGGGATGCATGTCTATTGTGAATTGAGATGGATTTAACCACTTCCATTTCCTCACACATCTATCTATCTATCTATCTATCTATCTATCTATCTATCTATCTATCTATCTATCTATCTATCTTTTTTCTCCAATCTAGCCCATATCTGTTTAGCAATTCCAGCTTTCTGTCTGTTTGTCTGTCTGTCTGATCATCTCTACTCCATATCTTTCTATTTATTCTATCTATCTATCTATCTATCTATCTATCTATCTATCTATCTATCTATCTATCTATCTATCTATCTATCTATCTATCTATCTATCTATCACACATACATACAATCAAAATTTAATTTAATACACACTTGTGTAAATATTAATTATGTAACTCTTACATTTTGTTTTCTATATTTTTTACATATTCCATGAATTTTACAAAAAAATGTAATCTATCTATCTATCTATCTATCTATCTATCTATCTATCTATCTATCTATCTATCTATCTATCTATCTATCTATCTATCTATCTTTCCTCCTTCCTTTCTTTCTTTCTTTCTTTCTTTCTTTCTTTCTTTCTTTCTTTCTTTCTTTCTTTCTTTCTTTCTTTCTTTCTTTCTTTCTTTCTTTCTTTCTTTCTTTCTTTCTTTCTTTCTTTCTTTCTTTCTTTCCTCCTATCTAACCCATATCTGCTTATGTATCCTGCTTCTCTCTCTATATATCTGCTTTTCTGTCTGTCTCTCACTATCCCCTATCTATCTATCTATCTATCTATCTATCTATCTATCTATCTATCTATCTATCTATCTATCTATCTATCTATCTATCTATCTATCTATCTATCTATCTATCTATCTATCTATCTATCTATCTATCTATCACACATACATACAATCAAAATTTAATTTAATACACACTTGTGTAAATATTAATTATGTAACTCTTACATTTTGTTTTCTATACTTTTCTTACATATTCCATGAATTTTACAAAAAAATTATACAACTTTATTAACTTTGGAGCCATGGTGGGACATGCTAACATTTATACCTTCACAGCGGCCAGTGATCCATGGACTGGTGTTCTATCTAAATGTGTTCTCTCTAATTTATAACAGGTATTCATATAGCGCCAACAATTTACACAACACTTTAAATATCATTCCCTGCCCCCAAGGAGCTTACAATCAAATTATTATATCAGCCTTGTTGGGCAATCAAACACACATTTGTGTCCTTCAAAAAACAAACTAAAACAATTCCCAGGAGCATTCAGTAGGACATACCTACATCTGACAGATTTTCTGTGGATAGTCAATCTGAAGTGGATTACCAAAGCTAAACAGCCTTTGACAGATTTAAAAATTTACAACACTGGCCAGCACACAAGTCAAAGGCTTACATTGGGATCAGACAACCCTGACATTCTATTTATTTTAGGTATTTATTTAGCACTGACAATTCACACAGTGCTTTACATATATTGTACATTCGCAACAGTCCCTGCCCTCAAGGTGCTTACACTCTGAGGTTCCCAACTCACATACTAGAGCCAACACGGACAGGAGCCAATTAACCTACAGCCTTTGTGGGAGGAAACTCATGCAAGTACAAGGAGAGCATGCAAACCCTATACAGATAGTGTCCTGGTTGGGTTTCCAACCAAGGACCCCAGTGCACACAAGTCAAGGGTTTACATTGGCATCAGATAACAGTTACACTCCATTTATTTTAGGTATTTATATAGCGCCAAACATTTACACAGCAATCCACTTTTTGTACATTCCCATCTTACAATCTAAGGTCCCAATCTTACAATCTAGTGCCAACCTAAACAGGAGCTAATTAACCTCCAGCGTCTGTAGGAGGAAACTCACGCATGCACAGGGAGAGCATGCAAACTCCATGAAGATGGTGTCCTGGTTGGGTTTCCAACCAATGACCCCAGTGCAAGGCAGTCAAGGGTTTACATTGGCATCAGATAACTATGACACTCCATTTACATGAGGTATGTATATAGCACCAACAACATATGTAGCTCTTTACATAGTGTATATTCACATCAATTCCTGCCCTCAAGAGCTTAAAATCTAAGGTCCCTGTCTCACAACCTAGTGCCGACCTAAACACGAGGCAATTAACCTCCAGCATCTGTGGGAGGAAACCCATACAAGCACAGGGAGAGCATGTAAACTCAATAAAGATGGTGTCCTGGTTGGGTTTCCAACCAAGGACCTCAGTGCAAAGTCAAGGATTTACATTGGCATAAGATAACTATGACACTCCATTTACATGAGGTATGTATATAGCACCAACAACATATGTAGCTCTTTACATAGTGTATATTCACATCAATTCCTGCCCTCAAGAGCTTAAAATCTAAGGTCCCTATCTCACAACCTAGTGCCGACCTAAACACGAGGCAATTAACCTCCAGCATCTGTGGGAGGAAACCCATACAAGCACAGGGAGAGCGTGCAAACTCCATAATGATGGTGTCCTGGTTGGGTTTCCAACCAAGGACCTCAGTGAAAACAAGTCAAGGATTTACATTGGCATCAGATAATCATGACACCCTATTTTTATTAGGTATTTATATAGCACCAACCATTTTTGTAGCTCTTTATCTATTGTACATTTACATCAGTTCCTGCCCTCAATGAGCTTACAATCTAAGGTCCCTATAACACATACTAGTAGCAATTTATACAGGAACTAATCTACCAGCATGTCTTTGAAATGTGGGAGAAAACCCACACAAGCACTGGGAGGACATGCAAACCCCATACAGATAGTGTCCTGGTTGGGTTTCCAACCAAAGGACATTCCATTTACATTAGCTATGTATATAGCACCAACACTTTACGTAGCTCTTTACATAGTGTACATTGACATAATTTCATGCCCTCAAGACATTACAATCTAAGGTCCCTGTCTCATATACTAGTGCCAACTTAGACAGGAGCCAATTAACCTACCAGCATATGTATGAGGGAAACCACGCAACTAGGAGAGCATGCAAACTCCATGAAGATAGTGTCCTGGTTGGGTTCCCAACCAAGGACCCCAGTGCACACAAGTCAAGGGTTTACAATGGCATCAGACAACCCTAACACTCTATTTATTTTATATATATATATAATGCCGAGAATTTACGTAGCTCTTTACATATTGTCTCTCAAGTCCCTGTCCTTAAGGAGTTTACAATCGAAGGTCCCTAGCTCACATATAAGTAGCAATATAGACAGGAGTGAATTAACCTACCAGCATGTGTTTGAAGTGTGGGAGGAAACCCACGCAAGCACAGGGAGAATATGCAAACCTCATACAGATAGTGTTCCAATTGGGTTTCCAACAAAGGACCCCAGTACGCCCAAATAAAGGGTTTGCATTGGCATCAGACAACCCTGACACTCCAGGTATTTATATAGCACTGACAATTTACACAACATTATATCTATTGTACATTCACATCAGTCTCTGTTCTCAAGAGCTTACAATCGAAGGTCTCTATCTCACATAGCAGTGCCAACTTAAACAGAAGACAATTAACCTACCAGCATGTGTGGGAAGAAGCCTATGCAAGCACAGGGAGAGCATGCAAACCCCATACAGACAGTATCCTGTTGGGTTTCCAACCAAGGACCCCAGTGCACACAAGTCAAGGGTTTGCACTGGCATCAGACAACCCTAACCATCCTGGTATTTATATAGCACTGACAATTTACACAACACTACACCTATTGTACATTCACATCAGTCCCTTCCCTCAAGAGCTTACAATCGAAGGTCCCCATCTCACATACTATTGCCAACTGCCCTACCAGCATGTGTGGGAAGAAACCTACGCAAGCACAGGGAGAGCATGCAAACCTCACACAGACAGTATCCTGGTTGGGTTTCCAACCAAGGACCCCAGTGCACACAAGTCAAGGGTTTGCACTGGCATCAGACAACCCTAACCATCCTGGTATTTATATAGCACTGACAATTTACACAACACTACACCTATTGTACATTCACATCAGTCCCTTCCCTCAAGAGCTTACAATCGAAGGTCCCCATCTCACATACTATTGCCAACTGCCCTACCAGCATGTGTGGGAAGAAACCTACGCAAGCACAGGGAGAGCATGCAAACCTCACACAGACAGTATCCTGGTTGGGTTTCCAACCAAGGACCCCAGTGCACACAAGTCAAGGGTTTGCACTGGCATCAGACAACCCTAACCATCCTGGTATTTATATAGCACTGACAATTTACACAACACTACACCTATTGTACATTCGCATCAGTCCCTTCTCTCAAGAGCTTACAATCGAAGGTCCCCATCTCACATACTATTGCCAACTGACCTACCAGCATGTGTGGGAAGAAACCTACGCAAGCACAAGGAGAGCATGCAAACCTCATACAGATAGTGTCCTGGTTGGGTTTCCAACCAAAGGACCCAGTGCACACAAGTCAAGGGTTTCCACTTGCATCAGACAACCCTAACCATCCTGGTATTTATATAGCACTGACAATTTTCGCAACACTACACCTATTGTACATTCACATCAGTCCCTTCTCTCAAGAGCTTACAATCGAAGGTCCCTATCTCACATACTATTGCCAACTGACCTACCAGCATGTGTGGGAAGAAACCTACGCAAGCACAAGGAGAGCATGCAAACCTCATACAGATAGTGTCCTGGTTGGGTTTCCAACCAAAGGACCCAGTGCACACAAGTCAAGGGTTTCCACTTGCATCAGACAACCCTAACCATCCTGGTATTTATATAGCACTGACAATTTTCGCAACACTACACCTATTGTACATTCACATCAGTCCCTTCTCTCAAGAGCTTACAATCGAAGGTCCCTATCTCACATACTATTGCCAACTGACCTACCAGCATGTGTTGGAGGAAACCCACGCAAGCACAGGGATAGAATGCGAACCCCATACAGACAGTATCCTGGTTGAGTTTCCAACCAAGAACCCCAGTGCACACAAGTCAGGGGTTTACATTGGCATCAGATAACCGTTACACTCAATTTATTTTAGGTATTTATATAGCACCAATAATCTACATAGCACTACACCCTTCACATCAGTCCCTGTCCTCAAGAGCTTACAATCTAAGGTCCCTGTCTCTCATACTAGTGCCAACTTAGACAGGAGCCAATTAGCCTACCAGCATGTGTGGGAGGGAACCCACGCAAGCACCAGGAGAACATGTAAACCCCTTACAGATAGTGCCTTGGTTGGCTTTCCAACCAAGCACCCAAGTGCTGCAAGGCATAAGTGCAAACCACTAAGCCCCGTCCAATGCAAGACGCCAATAGCGTGATACATACACACTTACACACAACCGACAAACTGTGACTGCAGCAGAGCAAACCATTATTTAAGGAGCATCTATCTGCTTGTTAATGTAATATGTGCTTAGGGAAAGGCAGCGGTTGCAGTTTCCTAGGTGAATAATCATCACGCTTGTATTGCACAGAGCAGGCTAGTGCAAAAAAAAAAAAAAACATGGTTTGTTGTGTGCAGTGGGTTGTATACTATGAGCATGCTACGCTCTCCTTGCAACAACAACATGTAAGCACTGCGGCCCCAAGAGGACTCTACAAAGCTAATCGGGCACTGACACAATGAAATGCTCTTTTGCTAAATTAAATAGCCTAGGTATATGAACCAACAAGGCTGCCATGTAATTTCCTTAAAAGCCGTATCTCTACCGAAGGCTGGCTTGCTGTACTATAAAAACCCATAAAACACCAGAGCAAGGGGAATTAATAGGCAGTTGTATAGGACTGTAAGGCATGAGGATGGGGAGGTTTAGAAATAGAACATTAGTGCTTGACTTATGTTTTTTTTTTTTTTATGTTTTTTTTGCCTTCCAGCCAAAAGGACAGATCTGCAAGAGTGGAGGGTGATATTGTCCTTCATCTTATTACACTAAGTACCAAGCAGGAAGGGGAGACACAAAGCAAAAAAGGGATTGAGATGCCGCTGCAGGCTTCTCATTTAGGAAACACATTAATTAATTTTGAGTCTTTTAATTAACTCCTTGCACGCCCCAACTTAAAGCCTTTTTTTTTTGCAGACCCCTCCTGCATCCATTCCCCTCAAAGCACCCTTAACTATCATCCCAGCTACACCAGCTATTTTTAATCATTGTGTAGCTTTGTATTAACTCCTTGTCTCACTTACAATACTACCGCCAAGCCACAGTAAATGTGAGGCTACAGAGTGATAAAATAAATGAAAACTAGTGAGCCATAAGGCGGGGGAGCCTAGATTCAAGATGACAAAGTGGGGTATCCTAAAGACACTTGCCTTCTACAAGGCTTAAAGCTGCCAAAAATGTTAAATTGAATTGACCGTTAAAAGATAAAATAACAAAACCAGCTTTCACTGCAATGTTCACCTGCAATTCAGAAAAATTTTTTCTGCCACTAGATGTCTTCATTCTGATGACTGGCATCATGCAACCCACTGCCTCTGAGTCCAGGTCATTCCAGACTTGCCCAAAGAGCAAATGACTCCTGCGCTTGAGGGGTGGCCTTGCGTCTGGTATACTGAAAATGCGATTCAGGTCAAATTGTAGTAAATTCAGGCTGTGCTGCCACTCTCAACGGGTCGTGGTAACCCAAAGCAGATGCTGGAAAAGAGAAATGGACAGGGGGCGCACCAGCCTAGCGCATTACAGTAAACCCCCGCTCCATCGCGGTTCAGTTTTTGTGGTCCCGGTATATTGCGTTTTTTTTTTGTAATGTTATTTTACTATGTAAATCATTAAAAATGAAATATTTTTGTGTTTTCCATAGCTCTTGCTATGTCTCTCAGTATCTTTTATGTGTTTAAATGAGTTTCTATTGTTTTAAAATTGTGTTTAAAGACCTTAAAATGCTTTTACACGTACAGTGACAGTAAAAAAAACATGCCTACAATACATTTTAATAGGGTTTTTCTATTTCGCGGATTTTCACTTTTCGCGGCTGGGTCCGGAACGTAACCCTCGCAATGGAGGGGGGTTTACTGTATCTTTAAAACAATTTATTGTAATAGACATGTATACACATTATACTCACAAAACGATTATGAAACACGGGCAATGAGGGACCACCAGGGGTCTCCACTGGGCATCCTCATCCTCAGAGCTTTGATGAAGGGGGAACACCCTGAAACGCGTAAGCGTTTTTTTGGAGTTCTACATCCTTCCACGGCCTGCGGCAGCTGAGGATGCCCAGTGGAGACCCCTGGTGGTCCCTCATTGCTTATTGCCAGTGTTTCATAATCGTTTTGTGAGTATAATGTGTATACATGTCTATTACAATAAATTGTTTTAAAGATAATGCGCTAGGCTGGTGCACCCCCTGTCCATTTCTCCATTCCAGACTTGCCCCCAGCCTGTGACTGGCCAGCTTTTGCTGTAATGGTAACTTGTAATTTAGATATTTCCACTGAAGTGTTTTTTTCTGCCACTAAATGCCCTCAGTCTGACTGACATCATCATTCAACCTACTTTCTCTGACCACAGGTCATCCCAGACTTGCCCCAACCTGTGACTGGCCAGTCAAAGGAGAAGCAGCACTGTGACGAGTTCATCTCTCTGCCATGTTCTCTCCTCCTGTTAGCATGTGTCTGATAAATTGGTTGGTCATCCCAGACCTGCCCCAGCCTGTGACTGGCCAATGCAAGGAGAAGCAGCACTGTGGTGAGCTTGTCTCTCATTCACTGTTTTCTCTCCTCCTGGCAGCATGTTTGTGAAAAATTGATTGGTCATCCCAAACCTGACCCAACCTGTGACTGGTCAATGCAAGGAGAAGCAGCACTGTGGTGAGCTTGTCTTTCATTCACTGTGTTCTCTCCTCCTGGCAGCATGTTTGTGAAAAATTGATTGGTCATCGCAAACCTGACCCAACCTGTAACTGGTCAATGCAAGGAGAAGCAGCACTGTGGTGAGCTCGTCTCTCCTTCACTGTGTTCTCTCCTCCTAGGAGCATGTTTCTGATAAATTGATTGGTCATCCCAGACCTGCCCCAGCCTGTGACTGGCCAATGCAAGGAGAATCAGTACTGTGGTGAGCTCATCTCTCCTTCACTGTGTTCTCTCCTCCTGGAAGCATGTTTCTGAAGAATTGATTGGTCATCCCAGATCTGCCCCAGCCTGTGACTGGTCAATGCAAGAAGAAGCAGCACCGTGGTGAGCTTGTCTCTCCATCACTGTGCTCTCTCCTCCTGTCAGCATGTTTCTGATACATTGATTGGTCATCCCAGACCCGCCCCAGCCTGTGACTGGGCAGTGAAAGGAAAAGCAGCACAGTGATGAGCACAGCTTTCCATCACTCTGCTTTCCCCTTAACTCAGTATGCTTCTTGTAGGCACATGAACTGATTGGCTCATTGTGCTGCTTCTTCCTTTCACCCTCCAACACTGATATTGGGACTGCAAAGGCCGGTTGAAATCAGGTACTTACACTGCTGGCATTTAAGATTATATGATAAAAGAGCTGTCTGTCTTTCAAACCTTCCTAGAGTTCAGCTTTACCTATGGCACCAAGTGCAAAGATATGCCGGTATGCAAAAAATGAATTAGATGCAAAGCAATATGTGACGGTCATTCACTGGATATAATGGGTTACAGCATTTTGCTTTCTCGCCCAATAAATAAGCCTCAAAGCCTTCAATCAGATCCACTTGCAGCTGCTTGGACTGGACCGACTGGTGAGAACTGATTTCTGAGTAGTTGGGTTATTCCTAACCATTGTTCTTTGTATGATGTTAAACAAGCCCACAGGTTCAGAATTGCCAAAAAAAAAAAAAAAGGATAAAGGATCGCTTGTAACATTCTGCATGGAGATAGCACACACACTCCACCTTGGGTAACCAAGCCCATTGGAGGAAAAGGATACAGTATTTAGAATAATGTATAACATGGATACCAGCAGAGATCATAGGATCTAGCAAACAAGTGTGGATTCTGCTTATTAAATATTCCCCCCGTTTCTCATCGCAATCCCAAGGAGACGATGTGTTTTAGTTCAGACGCACTGGACACGGTGAGTCACGGCAGACGGGGCTTAACAGCTGCTGGGAATAAAATATATATATATATATTTTTTCCTCCATGCATAAATAAATAAATCACATACACACACTTTGCAAGCCTGGAAAAAAAAAAAACCTAAGGGGAAAAGGGAAGCCAAGATTGGCTGCTTAACTGTAACCATTGAGGACAACAGACAAATCCACTGGTGTCTTAGTTTTTGATATAATATGGTAACGGCAGCAAAACAGCCTCCCCAAAGGAATAATACAAATGTCATTTGCTGAAAGAATACACGACTTACCCATTTGATAAGCTATCGATCCAGCTTGTCTATGGGAATGTATGCTCTTCCATCACTCTATGCAGTTTTGTAAGTCACATGGAATAGCCAGTAAAAAAAAAATAATAAAAAAATACAATCTAGTTGCATTAAAGGAATCAGGAATTTCCCCAGCTTTAGTTCATCCAGCAAGTGAAGAATAAAATGAGTACCAAAAAAAAAAAAAGAGGATGCAAGCAAAAGGACATCCCAATCAGAACAGCTTGGCCAACATTTGTCTGGGTGAGGGTGGTAGATCAATGCCTGGCTAGCAAATTGGAGAATCTATGGCACAGGCTCCTGCAGATGGCATGCCCACCTCCAACAGTGTGTTTAACAGACAGAAAATCCAAGGAATCTCCCATGCACTCGTACATCCAGCATTGCATCAGATTAACCAAGTCAGTCTTTGCAAGGAAAGGGGGGGGGGGGGTCTCACTCAGCACCCAGGTGCCACCCCTGCCCAGCGCAGGGTTAATGGGCTTTCCATTGCTGAAACATCAAATCTTTTTTCTTTTTTTGGTGCTTTCTCTCTTTCCCTCTCTTCCATCAGCCTTTGGCTCTGGCTGCATCCTATGCTACTGCATTTTCCCAGATCTCCACGGTGCTACATAGAGCTTAAAGGATGGAGGGGAGTTGTTGGAGAGAGGAGGGAAGGGTGGGGGGAGAAGGATTGCAATGCCTGAATAGCAAAGTCTAGAAGAGGGTTGCAGATCCTCTTCCCAAATATGAGTCTCCCAGTGAATTCACAAGTGCTTCCCTATAGCAGAAGCAGAAGCAGCTGTGTTGCTGGCTTCAGCAGGGACAGAGAGGAGGTGCCAAATCATTTAGGAGTCAGAGAAAAGGGAGGCTCTGCAAGAGGCAGAGGTATGTGCTGTAGTCATTAGAGGGACCACACTCAACCCTCAGCAACATCATCTCTGCTCAATAGCAGCAAGGCATTAGCATGCATGGAGTCAATGGAAGAGCGGGATTCAGCACCAGGGACAGCGTCCCAGCGCAGACTGCATAGAGCAGCCTTTGTCAAGCTTTTTATCACAGAGGAACCCTGGAAATTATTTTTTTTTTTTTTCCGTCTCAGGGAACTCCTGATAAAAAATACTACATCTACAAGTCTTGGTACATTAGTGTGATGGTCAGTGGGAAGAATGCTACTTAGACTTGTAGTCATTGGGAATAATTACCCCCTGCAGATAGCTATAAAGATCAATGGTGTCAGTAGGAACTTACTATAGCCCACTATATTACCAAAAGTATCGGGACGCCTGCCATTACATGCACATAAACTTTGAGTGGATCCCAGTTTTCAATAATGAGTTGGCCCACCCTTTGCAGCTATAACAGCTTCAACTCTTCTGGGAAGGCTGTCCACAAGGTTTAGGAGTGTGTCTATGGGAATGTTTGACCATTCTTCCAGAAGTGCATTTACATAGTTACATAGTAGGTGAGGTTGAATAAAGACAATAGTCCATCCAGTTCAACCTGTGTAGGTGTGTGTGGCTGTAATCATCTCACATAGCCCTGAATGTTCTGATCTTTGAGATGTACGTCTAAGAGTCTTTTGAAAGCCACCATACTTCCCGCAGAAACCACCTCTTGTGGTAGAGAATTCCACAATCTTGTAGCCCTAACAGTAAAGAACCCTCCTCGTTGCCTGAGGTTAAAACGCTTCTCCTCTAATCGCATTGTATGTCCTCGAGTCTTCATGCAATTCCTTCGAATTAACAGTTTTTTTTCTAAGCTGAGATCCCCATTAAGATATTTATAAATTGCTATCATGTCCCCCCTCAGACGTCTCTTCTCCAGGGAGAATAAATCAAGCGATTGCAGCCGCTCTTCATAGTTAAGGTCCTCCAACCCCCTAATCAGTTTAGTTGCCCTTCTCTGGACTCTCTCCAGCTCCAACACTTCCCTCCTGAGGACTGGCATTTGTGAGGCAAGAAGGCCAGGCTCACAGTCTCCGCTCTAAATCATCCCAAAGGTGTTCTATTGGGTTGAGGTCAGGGCTCAGGAATTGTGCAGGCCAGTCAAGTTTCTCCACCCCAAACTCGCTCATCCATGTCTTTATGGACCTTGCTTTGTGCACTGGTTCAAATCATTTGGTGTAGGAGGGATTATGGTGTGGGGTTTATTTTCAGGGGTGGGATTGGCCCGTTAGTTCCAGTGAAGGGAACTCTTAAGGCATCAGCATACTAAGACATTTTGGACAATTTTATTCTCCTAACTTTGTGAGAACAGTTTGGGGATGGCCCCATCCTGCTCCAACATGACTGCACATCAGTGCACAAAGCAAGATTCATAAAGACATGGATGAGCGAGTTTAGGGCGGAGGAAGATGACTGGCCTGCACAGAGTCCTGACATCAACCCAATAGAAGACCTTTGAGATGAATTTGAATGAAGACTGGGAGCCAGGCCTTCTCATTCGTATCAGGGAAAATTTGGGCAGTTTTGGGACTTTACATGAGACACCGGCAAACACTGCTCATCGTCTCCATCCCTGTATATAACAGAACTGAAGAGAAAAAGGGGATTAAAGAAGGTGTGTGTGTGTAGAAACCAACCGGCCCTTAGTTCTCATTCGTATCAGTGCCAGACCTCACAAGTGCGCTTCTGGAAGAATGGTCAAACATTCCCATAGACACACTCCTAAACCTTGTGGACAGCCTTCCCAGAAGAGTTGAAGCTGTTATAGCTGCAAAGGGTGGGCCAACTCAATATTGAACCCTAAGGACTAAGACTGGGATACTGTTAAAGTTCATGTGCGTATAAAGGCAGGCATCCCAATATTTTTGGTAATATAGTGTATCTGAGAGGCAGACATTGCTTATCGCTCAAGGAAGCCCTAGTAACCTCTGGAGGAACCCTTGGCTTCTATGGAACATTGGTTGAGAAACCCTGGCATAGAAATTCCTAGGTGGACAGCCTCATATGAAAGATGTCATGCTCTGGCTCCTGGGACACCTACTCATTGTGTGCAGGGAAGCTGTAGTCACCTGATTTCAGCTTCATACCCTGTGACCTCACACATCTAGAACTATTACTAGTCCAGATGGAATAGAATGGCTTGTCGCATTTGAGGTTTCTCACACTTGTTTTTTTGCTTCCTGACAGATTCCCCCTAGGGCTGTTTCACTCCTCAAACGCATATTCGTTTTTTTAATGTGGTTTTTTTTTTACGCATTTTGGATGCACTTTTCCTGACAAAATTCTTAGGAGAATAGTTTCTTATGTGTGTTTGATTGTGTTTGCATACAATTAGATGTGTTTTGATGCTTCTAGGTGAATAAACTGCAGCAGGTTGTACTTTCGTTGAAAGCAATGGAACTGGCCACATTGATGTGAACCAGAGCCATCTCAATACATGGCAATGGCTATACGTGCATTCTGGATACACTTTTAGGGCCAGTTCATACCAGAACATGGTGCGGAAAACCAGTATTACATGTGCGTTTGCCGCACCGCGTTCAAAACACACTGCACATGTGATCTGCATTGGGTGCCAGTGTTAAATTAAAGGGGAACTTTACTCTAAAGGGAAAGTTCCACTTTATGGGCTCCTACTGCCTCCTCTTCTATTTTTGGTACTTTTTTTTTTGGGGGGGGGGGGGGGGCTGATTTTGACAGTTACTGGCTTCCACTTCTGTTCGGATCACTGCAGCGGATCCATCGGACCCTGAGCTAATCATTGTCCCTGACAAGTGGGTTCCTTTCCCTACCATTCACTCACCAGAAGCATTGCAAAATGATGCGGGGTCCCTTATTTTAAAGGGTTCCTTAGCCAAGATGGCCACCAAGGGTTTTCAGAGGTCCAATCAGACAGCTGCCCCCCCCCCTCCCCTCTGAGACACTAACGGAGTCCATAAGGGGACAATGTTTCCTAACAAGCTTGAATCCATCTGTATGATGGCACAGTGCCACCTACTGGATGGAGGAAAATCTGCACCTGCCTGAACACCGACCTCCTCCTTCTCCAATGATGACCAGTCCAGGATACTAATAGGACAAAATGTCTTTAAAGCTCAGGAATAAGGCAAGATGTACCTTTAGAGTGCCCCCCGCCATTAAATGGGTAAAATGCTCATTTAGTCTAGGGGTGCAAGAATAAAGTGTCAAGCTTTTTACATATGATACAATCTTATAGTACAATCACCTTTAGACGTACCAACAACTATGTAGTACAAGAGCCTGCCTGATTGGATACACATTGATGGGATAGATTAGATAGGTCATCATATTACAAAGATTTGGTAGACCTAAAGCTGATTGTAGCACCCTCCTAGGTAGGTGCTAGAGAGAGAGTATAGTTTTTTGGGCCTTTCTGCTTACCAGAGAGATTGCCAGGTAAATTTATACTGCTCTCTGCCTACCAGAGAGCAGTTTCAATTAGTGAGGTCTGCTCATGGTGCTCAGGTGCAGCTCAGTTTGTCTTAAGTGTTTCACACTGGTCCAATAGGGAGGCATATTGGACAGTGGGAGGAAACCTGACAAATGAGTGCACAGGAATTTACTACAGCCCTGGTGTTTGGCAGAGGAAAGTGCCTCAGGGCATGCTGGGATACTGTATAAATGGCAGGGGCACATGTGCTCAGGGTCTTTCAGCTGGAGAGCGGGGTCCCGGAGAGTGTGGGCAGCTGTCCCTCCTCTGTAGAAGCTGCCATGCTCAGGTTTTTCGACCTGAAGGCCTGAAAGTTAGAAAGAAGCTGAACCCAGAGGTGCTGCAGTACTGACTTAAAGGGAGACACTGGAAAGGATCTGATTCTGCCTACAGTGAGTACAGATCTGTGTCATGGGGCCTGTCCTGTGAGGGCCACCCCTTCTGCTAGAAGAGTCAGTGGATGGGTGTCAGTCAAGGGGATGCTAGAGAGTGTCCTAAAGATAATGCAGTTGCATCAAGTCTGCTGCTATAGAGAGCAAGAAGACTTAATTCTTCCATATAAGAGGCAGTATGGTCAAAGCAGTGTGTCTGCATCCACAAATAACCTGGTGAGGCCAAGTGAGAGTTGTCCTTATCTACTGTGAATAGTTCAAGTTGGAGTACCCCACTATTCCCTTCTCCCATACACACAGTAAGCTCTACGGGGGACAGTGCTACACAAAGATTCCCAAACTCTTACCATTTTTATGGCTCCAGCAAGGTGCTTTGATCCGTGTGACCAGTCCGGCTCTGCCACCTCTCTAAAGTGCTTCAGGCTTAGGTCGCATACTCTATTCCTTATGTACTATGTAGGGTCATAGTGCTGCACTGCACATGAGGGGCCACCCACAAACACAGCTTCAGATAGAAAAGAATATCACTGGAGCAGGAAATAAGGTAAGTAAATATCTCAGCCCTGCACCCCTAGACTAAACAAGTATTTAACCCTTACAGTGCAGAGAGGCCCCACTGCCCAGGTAGATTTTTTCTACCTTCTGAAGTTTCACCTTATTAAAGCCAGGTTGCTTACGTTTGATGGCTCTTCCCAAACATGGGTCCACTCAGAAACAGGGGTCACCCTGACTGAGACATCTATCTGTAATTGAACCAGAACGAGAGCCAAACAGACATCCTCGAAGTCCAAAAGTGATGGTGCAGGGCTCAGGAGTTCATATTAACCGGTTGCCGACCGCCGCAAGTACATATACTGCCCCGGCCAGGCAAAGTGACGTATCGGTACGTCACTAACCTGGGAGCCAATAACGGAATAACCCCCCCCCCCCCCCCCCGCCAGAGGCACGCTCCCGCCTCGGCTCGTTCACGGACACCTCCGTGCGTGTGACCGGCGGACCCGATGTCCGCCGGTCACTCGCGATCGTCCGCTGTGAAGGGAGAAAGGCAGGCGGCTAATGTAAACAAAGCCGCCTGTCATTCTTCCCTTTGTTAAAGCACTGATCTAACGGTCCTGCTATATAGGACCGTTGATCTGTGCTGTTACACACACAGCCACATCCCTGCACAGTTAGAAACACGCCCCTAGGGACACACTTAACCCCTCCCTCTCCAATAAAGTAAACCCCTTCCCTGCCAGTGTCATTTTTACAGTAACAGTGCATATTTATAGCACTGATTACTGTAGTAATGTCACTGGTACCCCCAAAAGTGTCAAAAATGTCAGTCAAGGGTCCGATCTGTCCGCTGCAATGTCGCAGTCCCGCAAAAAAAATCGCAGATTGCCGCCATTACTCGTTAAAAAAAAACAACAAAAATGACAAAAATCTTTCCCTTTGTTAGTAAACGCAATAACTTTTGCGCAAACCAATCAAAATACGCTTATTGTGATTTTTTTTACCAAACATAGGTAGCAGAAAACAAATTAGCCAAAAATTTAAAAAAATTTTGATTTTTACATTTTTTTGGGGGGAATTTCATATAAAAAATGTAAACAATATTGTTATTTTTGCAATATTGTCGCTCTTTTTTTGATTATAGCGCATGGTCAAAAAATCGCACAGGTGATCAAATACCACCAAATGAAAGCTCTATTTGTGGGAAAAAAAGTATGTCAAATTTGTTTGAGTACAGCGTCGCACGACCGCACAATTGTCTGTTAAAGTCACGCAGTGCCGAATCGCAAAATACCCCCTGGTCAGGAAGGGGGTAAAATCTTACGGGGCTTAAGTGGTTAACTAGGATGCAGGTCTCGGGAGTGTGTATTGTAAATGGTACAGGGCTAATGAATGCATAATGCACAGGGTGCCTGGCTCTGGATTGTGTAGTGGACAGGGTGTAGGTTTCATGAGTGGGTTTTCCGCAGGGCTCAGGAGAAGTTAATGCATCGTGTTCAGGGCTCAGGAGTAGGTAACACACAGGCCAGTGTACAACTAAAATAATTCCCCCCAAATCCTTTCCCCTCCAGTACAGAGTGACTGCTGTGGAAAAGAAGCTAGTACTGACTACAAGTACGGATGTTATTTGAGGTGGTGAACATTGCATGAGCTTCTTTGCAGTTTTTTTAGAGCAGAAGAGGGCCCATTCAAATAAATGGTGCCACTCCAAAAATGCACCACAAAAACACACAAAATAGCTAAAAAAAATGTGGTGCAGCAGCTGTTGTTGCACTACACTTAGCTGTGAATGGAGCCTTATATAATCAGGAATGTAAGGGTATAACTACAGTATATCCATAGCAGACTGAACTAAACAATCTGAAGCAGCGTGAACCAAATAAAGTGAACCAGTGCTTAAATCTGTAATATAAATAATCAGTTCATATGATACTACATAGATGATTGATAATAAAAGTACATAACGAAATTAAAGTGCATTCATAAATAATCACGGTGCAAAAATTGCAAAAATGCTGGATAAAGTGCAGTCCAAAATAAGTAGTCCACTTAAATAGAACTAAAGTGCTTAGAAAAGTCCTTGAAGTGTTCCACATAAGTGCCAAGGTGCTCTCAAAGAAGAAAACCCCTTTTGGGGATGCACTCACCAGACCTAGAATGAAATCAAGCCTCACAATGCAGTGATTTTCACAGGGTGGCCAGTAAGGATAGAGGATTTAAAATTTTACGCTCAGCGCTCCGGTCCCCCTGCTGGCCTCGGAGCGCTCACAGCGTGTGTCCCCAGGCGGCGCTCCTGCGTCTCGGCGTGTGCATCCCCGCTCTCTAGGGCGCGCACGCACCGGGACTCTTAGATCTAAAGGACCAGTGCACAGGTGATTGGTGCCTGGTCCAAACTGGTTATTAAGGGTTAAGGTTTGTGAAAGGCAGTGCTGACTTAATTAGGCTTCACCTGTGCACTGTCCATTTATACCTTCTCCTCCCACAGCTTCCTGCCGGATCTTTGTGCCTTGTGCCTCTGAGAAAGCATTCCCTTCTGTGTTTGTTTGCTTTGCCTGTTGCCGAACCCGTTGCTACCAACGTCTCGCCTTTGAACCTCTGCTACCTGCCCTGACCTCTGCTACGTCCGACTACGCTCTTGCCTACTCCCTGTGTACCACGCCATATCAGTTGCCAAAGAGATCGAGTTGTTACTAGGGGACACGACCTGGTAGTTACCGCCGCAGCAAATCCATCCCGCCTTGCGGCGGGCTCTGGTGAAGACCAGTAACTGCTTAGAACCGGTCCTGTAGTACAACCCGCGCCATCGCCTCTCTGGTCCAGAGGATCCACTACCAGTCCTGCCGGTTTGTGACACAAAAACAGCCTCCAAACACTTCCAGCTTCCTCTACGCTCTCCCCTTGATAAGATGCTCATAAGAAAAGGAAGGAGCCAGATATAGTGAAGCCCGTAGGGTGTTTATTAAATAAAATATATTGAAATTACTCACAAAAGTTCAGCATATAACAGCGTTAGTGTGCAGTAAATGATCACAGGGAATCGATCCACTTCCGGGTACGCTGCCGGCGTGCGTTCCACGGTGGTTTCAGGAAGTGGCGTCGTATGATGATCCTCTGCCCGGAAGTACGTTGACGCGTTTCGCCCGCCTACTATGCGCGTTATCAGACTGAACGCCTGTTATGGTGCCCAGAATAACATGGGACCCAGAACTGTTTGCCTGCATAGTGATTCACACTGGCAGCAGCACAATGTATGGCCAAAAGTTTGTGGACCTCTGACCATCAATTTCACTGTATATGAGCTTGAATGATTTTCCATTCCAAATCCAGAAGAATAAAATCAAACACATAGCTAATATGCCCTAACATTAGCACGTAAATCCATTTCAAACAAGTGTGCACTTCCAACCTTGTGGAAGGGAAAGCCGTTTTCTGTGCCCTATGCACAAAGCCAGCTCCATAAAGACATGGCTTGATGAGTTTGGTATAAGTTTGGTATGAAGGAGCTCAGCAGAGCCCTGAACGCAACCCAACTGGACCATGAATTGAAACACCAATTGAAAGCCAAGTCTTCTCACCTAACATCATTAGTTCCTGACTTTACAATAGCTCTTTTGGCAAACATTTCCACACACACTCCAAACTGGAAAGTCTTCTCGGAAGAGTGGAGATTGTAGCCTTACAAAGGGGACAACTCCATATTAATGCCCACAGCTTTGGAAAGGGATGTCCAACAATAGGTGTGATGGTCTGGTGTCCTCAACCTTTGGCTATATGGTGTACTATTTGCAAATACATTTGGACAAAATAAATGTATATTCATGTTGGGAACCTCTATGAAAGCATGAAAGCAATTAATATTCTGCATCACTAGAGGAATTGCCTTTGAAATGGAGATTAGAGAGGCAGAGGGGCTTAATGGTTTTGCTATGGGGACCCATCACACATAGTTACAGCCCTGCAGGTAAATCAAGAATTTTGCAGTTCACCAATTCTGCTGATTTGCGAATCAATCCACTTTTTGCTGTTCATGGCTGTTTGTATTTGTTTCTATTACGTTCATCAGAAATATGCAAAGGTTGATGGTCTGGTGGGCAGATTTGTAAAAGCAATGGCATTTACATAACACAAAGACTATTCTCGTATTCAGAGTTTTCCCTTTTTTTTTTTTATATAGTGAACAGGTTAACCTTGTAAAACTGTAAAATAACTAGTCTAATGGTTTGAAAACATGTTTCAATACCAAAGGGTGAAGCTTTTTTGTTTCCCGAAAAATAAAAATAATCCTGTAAAGCCTTTCACTGTTATACAATTGGAAGACAGCTGAGCCACCCACCATTAAACTGTGAGCTTTACAGATTAACAGGCTATTACCTTGTTTAGGCTTCTGAAATTGTGAAACATCCGTAGCTAACTCTCAAAAATCAATACCCTTTTGCTCACCCCTAGGAGTTCTGAACCTTGGGAGGTACAAGTGTTGTAAGGGTTCCAGTCCAAAGATCTTCTTTTAAGGTATTGTAAACCTTCCCACTGGCCCCTTGTGTTTTTTCCTGCATTAGATATACACTATATTACCAAAAGTATTGGTAAGCCTGCCTTTACACACACATAAATTTTAATGGCATCCCAGTCTTAGTTTGTAGGGTTCAATATTGCTTTGTGCACTGGTGCGCAGTCATGTTGGAACACGAAGGGGCCATCCCCAAACTGTCCCCACAAGTTTAACACATGAATATGCTTTGATGTAAACCATTCCATTGTAGCTCTGGCTGTATGTTTAGGGTCGTTGTCCTGCTGGAAGGTGAACCTGCGCCCCAGTCTCAAGTCTTTTGCAGACTCTAACAGGTTTTCTTCTAAGATTAGTTTAGGCCTTTTCTGCGAAGCTTGGAGAATGGTGGGCCAGTGAAAAGCCAGAGGGTCTGACATTGTAAGCTCCTAGCTTACGTTGCACATACCTTTAAACATGCTTCGGCAGTGGCGAGTGATGACGGAGGAAATTAAGTCTCTTCCTAGGAGGGCCCTGGAGAGGAGGGTTGTTGAATCTGCCTTTAGTGAGCCACTGGCCTTGAGGGATTGCCCAGACCCTGTTATTAGGGAGGGTCTGAATTTAATTAATCTGGAGAGAATTCCTTTAAAGTTTCGGGATTTTGCCTCTCTCTCGTTCCATGGCAGACTCTATGTCAACTTGAAGCATTGCTCTGCGGAGAACCATGGTTGTTCAAGAGTGGTGTGTGGTGGTGTGGAAGAGACGATGAACCATTTCTTGCTTCAATGCTCTTCAATATAGAAGTCTATAAGCGGGTGGGTGGCGCTCTGGGTATCCCTTTCCTTTTCCACTTGAGGTTATGCACAGTGGTCGTACGGGTCTATTGAGTCCCATCAGGATTTTGATTTTGAGACCCTTATTCTAATTAGCTTAATAGTCCAATACTTCTTGTGGAATGAATGGTGTCAGGTTGCCACACGGAAAAAATGTCCTTCCTGTCGAAGTGGTGGTGCAAAACATTCTGGGTGAGGTTGGGAAGATTCAGGGTCTTGAGAAGGACGGGGGCATGGACAAAGGCGTGGAGGAATGTCAGGTCCCCGTAGCTGCTGTCTGACAATCCTCTGGGTGTGCGGCTTTCTTTCTGTCCTTTCGTGTCCCCTAGATTTTTATCCAATCCGATTTTTGAAAAAAGTCTGTATGCATGGGTTAAATTTTTAATAGTTTTTTAGCCTGAGGGTGTGTTTTGGTTGTGGTTAGGGCTTTGCTGTGCAATATAATAATAATAATAATAATAATAATAATAATAATAATAATATTAATAATAATATATTTTGATTTGTATATTTTGTTCTGTCTATGTTTTCTGGCAAAAAAGGTAGTTAGTTTTTTATGCTGAAGTAAGCTACTTTTTTGTTTGTTTATATATAATTTATTTATTCTATATATATATGTAAATATGTTTTTATTATGTTGTATGTTTTTAATATTTTTAGTAAAGAAAAATGTACACAGGATCCTATGGTCAGCACAGGGGAATCCATGTAAAGAAAGATGAAAACCGTCAATGGCCTCAGCTAGACTCCCCACCTTGGAACCTCATGACACTGACAGCGTGGGGATGAAGGGCTGGTAACGCGTTTCAGAGTAAAATCACTCTTTTATCAAACCTGCCCTGACAGAAAATGACATACATTTATTAGCAACGAGAGGGGAGGCAGGAAGGATTCTACCAACTCTTAATCCCTATGCTGTCAGTGTCATGAGGTTCCAAGGTGGTAGGTCTAGCTGTGGCCATTGACGGTTTTCATTTTTTTTCATATGGATTCCCCTGTGCCAGCCATAGGATCCTGTGTAGTTGCCTCTGCTTATCCCTGGAAGCCTCTGATGTAAGTATGCTTTGTTTTGCAGCTTAAACCGGATTTCCAACCATAAGTGGAAGCGCTGCTTATCTGACTCCTCCCCCCCTCGTGGGGGGGGGGGGGGCTGGTAACTGTTATTGACAGGTACATGTCCCCACTTCTGAGAGATCGCACCACGGCACAATCACTCAGACGTTCGCCCCCCCTCCTCCTTCCCCTGCAGCCGAGCCATTCTGAAAGCGCAGCACGATTCGCGCATGCGAAGTAGGGAACCAGCTTTGAAGCCGCAAGGCAGACAATGGTGGCAAACAGCACCCGAGAGCCGATGGAAACATCAGCTGAGGTGCTGACATTGCTGGATTTTAGGAGAGGGAAGTGTCCTAATATTAAAAGTCAGCAGCTACAGTATGTTGTACAATGCAGTGAACAGTGTACAGTACAGCGTGCTGCTGACTTTTAATTTTTTGCTTGGGGGGGGCGGAACTCTGCTTTAATAAACTACTCTGTATACTTTATTGGGAGCGCACTTCTGTTTTTCTGTTTTCTGAGCTGTTTTGCATCTACCCGGGATCTTATGAGAAGCTGCAGTCCATCTGAAAATACAAGCCTCATCTAAGCTGATTCTTTGAACATGGCTGACTTAAATTTGGCAAGCTGGAACTTGTTGTGCTCTGGTTGCTTTTTGTGTCTTTTTCTGAGGACTAAGATTTCCTGTGATTGAACTATACATCCCACAATCCCTAGGTCCCTCAGTCTAGTACTGGTGCAGATGAGAGCTACAAGGTAATTAGATCTGACACGGACACAAGCAGGCAGGGCAATTAACATGCTGGAAGAGATGTGTTTAATCACTTTAGCACTCCCACATTTGTGATGTAACACAAAGGGAAGCAGTAGATGCTGTGTTACCCACAACAGGAAGTTGCCTGTCCCTATGGACAAGCTAGGTCGATTATTGCATGGACATAGGGGAAGTGTGTTTTAGGTGGTTCTGGGTGTCCTGTGACAACCCTAAGACCCCATTCACACCTAGAAATTTGGAATGGTGGGCGGAATCCCCGTAATTTTGCCTGCAGCTCCAAATCACGTGGCAATCGCTGCAAAATTTGTGACACGCATTTGAATGCCATTTATTCTAAAATGGCACCCCAAATGCGGTGCAATTTTACCACGCATTGGTGTTCAAAGCCCATTGCATTAGGGTGTGCACCCCAAAGCTCCAAAGCTCAAACACATATGCCTTTCTCTGCAACCTCATCTGCACTGAACAGTGAATTAATGGGAAGTGTTCTGTGCTGAGTGGCTTCCTGTTCCTTCACAAACTGAAGCATAGACTGACACAGTTTGCTATGCTTCAGTTATGAATGAACACAGTGAGTGAATGAGTTTACTGTGTTCAATCTACCAGCCCTTCCCCCACTCTCCATTCTGATGGGGGGGGGGGCGCAAAACGGGGGAAATCTCAGGCAATGGGGGGAATCTGCACTACACGCAGTGATTAGGGTGTGCACAGGCACACCTGGCATGTCCCCACGCACGCCTGTGTTACCACGACTATCGCATAGTTGCGCTGCAATAAGGGAAAACTGTGACTTTAATAATCACTTAAAGCTTTTTACCTAAAAAAGAGTAGGAGCTTCTTTCTTTTGGCTAGCCCATTGAAGTGGCCACGTGCCCTATGCATGACATGCAGAATTGCGTGAAAATCACCCACACAAAATCGCATGGGGGAATGGTAGTTCACGCTATGCAAAGTTTGAATGGGGCCTAAGGGCTTGTTCACATTAGGGTAGTAAAGTATGCAGTTCAGCTGTAGTTTTACCATCCCCTGTTCGGCCACCCAAACACAGAAATGCAGCTGCGGGGCTGTATACATGCAAAAACTAAATGGTGTTGTCTAATTTTGGTACCGAATGCAACCCTTTCAAGTGAATGGGGACGTGCTGCAATTGTGTTAAAATATGTGAGGCTACATATCGTTTCCTCACCACCTGTCAAGTGCCCTCTCAAAATCAGTCAACCGCAGATCACTTTTCAGTAGGGCATCAACAGTAGCCGCACGTGTGAATGAGCCCCAAGTATAGTGTACATTTTTTTCTAATTAAAAATCCTACAAACATACAACATAATAAAAACATATTTACATATATACAATAAATAAATAAAAATGAATATATATATATATATATATATATATATATATATATATAAAATAAACAAGCTTAGATCAGCAAATAACAGAAAAGAAAATGTACCCCCCCCCCCCCTGAAAACAACAAAAAATAGAACTATATATATTTAAAGGAAAATCATTTTATTGTCTGTAAGCTACTACATTATGCAAAACCAATCCTACTTCAACCTAAACACACCTTCAGGCTAAGAAACAATTACACATTTAACTCATACAGCCTTTTTCCAAACAAATCGGATCTCATAAAAATCTAGGGGACATGAGAAAGAAAAGCCGCACACCCAGTGATTAACAGAAAGCAGCTACGGGGACCTGATATTCCTCCACGCCTTTGTCCAGACCCCTGTTCTTCTCAAGACCAACCTCACCCAGAATGTTGTGCACCACCACCTCGAAAGGAAGGTCTTTTTTCACTTCTCGGCCTTTTGGCTAAGATCAAGTGTAGTATCTGTTCTTATTAGTTGTGTAGCACCCTCCTAGGTAGTTGCTAGAGAGTGAGTATAGTTTTGGCTCTGTCTGCCTATCAGAGGAGCAGCAGGCAAATTCTATATTGCTCTTTGCTTAACAGAGAGCAGGATCTGTGAGTTAGGTCTGCTCATGCTGCTCAGTGTGTCATTCATCTGGTCTAGGGAGTGTCATCACTGGTCCAATGGGGAGGCATATTGGACAGTGGAGGGAACCAGGCCAACGGGTATACAGACTTTGATACAGGCTCAGTGAGTGGCACAGACTGGTTGTCCCGGTGCATTGTGGGGTGTGTTATAAAAGCCAGGAGCATATGTGCTTGGGGTCTTTGGCTGGTGAGCAGAGTCCCGGAGGGAGGGTGGTGGCTGTCTCCTCCTTTGCATTGGTGGCACGTGGTCACAGGCAGTCGGTCTGTTGAACCAGAAGGAAAGAGCTGAACCCAGAGGTCCAGGAGAGCTGACTAGAGGGGTTGAGCCACTGGAGAACCTGGAAAAAAAGTATAGTGAGTACAGGGGATCGTGTCTGAGGGTCTGACCTGTGAGGGGGCCACCCCAGAGTAGAGTAGTTAGAGGATGGGTGTCAGCTGGTGGAATGAAAGGGGGTGCTAGGCGAGTACTCTGAAGATAGTTGCTCAATCAAGTCTTCATTATGGAGACTTTACCTTAAATTTATCTAGTGGCAAGGTGAATCTGCAGCTTGGCTGCACCTTCAGATAGGAGTCCTCATCTTCTGTGAATAGTTCAATTTTGGAGTATCCCACTCTATCCCTTCTCCCATCCCTATTTAAAATAAAACAACAAAAACAACTACAACCCCTAGACTGATCATTGACTGAGCCTGAAAGTAAAGTGTTAAGTTTGTGCATGCAATTGCTAACAGTAACCAAGAGGGACCCAAGAAGGTGAAGAATACAGCAGTCCTCAAAGGGGCAGTGTTACAGTTGTTAGGGAAAGAACCCTGACTCCCTTTCGCTAATTGGGGAGTCAGTTGGTACCTCCTTGATATAATTAGGTGGAAATGGTGGGGGGCGGTGGGAGGGCCTTTTTCCTCCTGGGTTAAATCTGGCCTTGTGCACAAGGGTTGCCCTCAGTTGTATACAAGGCTCTCCCTAAGCTAGCTAAGTTCTGATGCCTTCCTGGTAGGGAGGGAGAGGCACTGGTCTGTCGGAAGGACACGCTGCAAAAGAAGCCTGTGGTGTATTTGCTCCAGGGGTTGCAGCCCAGGGGTGCCAAAAATCTCACAGGTGGGGATGCTCACCCTGAATTTTTCAGCACCAAGGTCACTGCACCATCACACTTTTTTTGCACCTGCCTCTAGGGCCGGACCTTTTGGCTGGGAACAGGGGAATTTTTGATTCCTGGCCGAAGGGCCTGCCATGGTACTGCACTATGGCACTACTGTATTTCTCCACTTCTCCACTTCCTCTTCCCCACTTTTGTGTGTGTTTTTGTCACTTTGCACCTGCCTCTAGGGCTGGGCCTTTTGGCTGGGACCAGAGGAATTTTCGATTTCTGGCCGAAGGCCTGCCATTGTATTGCACTATGGCACTAGTGCATTTCTCCACTTCCCTTTCCCCACTTTTATATGTGTTTTTTGTCACTGCCACTTGTGCACTTTACTCACCCCGATTAGTAGGGTGTAGGTCCTCGGGCCTGCCCTGAAAGTCTTGGGAGGGGGTGGACATGGCTTTCAGGGCCCTTCCTCTATAGAGGAGGACTATGTGTACACCCTGTGCACTATTTTGTGTTCTCAGGTTTTTTTCTGTGTGCACTTTTTGTTTGCACCAGGTGCTAGTCTGAGTGTGTTTCACACACTAGGGGCTTTAAAAAAAAAAGGAAGGTCTTTTTTACGAGTTTAAACCTGACACATGAAGTAACGGACTACTAAGATAACAAGTGGCGGCCCGTCCATTGGGGGCGCAGGGGCCCCCCTATCCATGCGTCCAGCCCCCTAATCTACATGCAGGGCACCGGACGCATTGATTCCAATGTTTTTTTTTTTTTTAAGCACGTTATTAGAGCCAGAGGCTCTAATAGGCTTCCAAAAAGGGTGGGCTCGGGGGGCAGAGCACTGCACCCTGAGCCCACCCAATTGCGTTACAATAGCGAATAGATATTCGCTATTGTCACACGGATTCTGCTCCTGGCCAATCAGGAAGTGGGTCCTGAGACCCGTTTCCCGATTGCCCGAAAACAGAATCCATGCTATTGGCCAAGGAGGAGGAGGGAGGAGACGTACGACCCACGGAGGAGACTGAGGGGGAAACCGCCGCTGCCGTCGCTGCCTGCCAGTCCAGAGTGAGTGAGCCGGCGACCGGGGGGGGGGGGGGGTATTGTGTGCGGGCTGGAGCTGGTGTGATTGGGGGGGGGTATGGTGTGGTCTGCCTGATGCCCCTCCCCGGGCCATAGAGCACCGGCCACCACTGAAGATAACTAGAAAAAAGTATAGTATAGCCCAAGTATAGTGTAATGTCTAATGGGCTGTGCTAACTGCCATTTTTGGGCAGAGAGGTGTCATTACTATACACAGAGCCAGGGCCCCGCTGATAGGGGGGGATCACCAACCCTCTTGCAGGGGGCCCGAGCACACAGGGGGCCCACACAGAGAGGGGGATTAGTAATGGACAACAAATACAGAAATCTTCCTCCAGCACCTGAATCTGATCTGTCCCTCTCCCTGCTATCAGCTTTTATCTGTTGAGAAAGAGACAGTTGTCCCTCACTAATCCCCCTCCCTTGTGTGGGCCCCCCTCCCAGCACTTATCTCTGCTCAGGAGTTTATTTGTAAATTGTAACTTTGTTTCTCTCTCTCTGTCTCTCTGATCACTGAGCTCCAACTGCCCAGCCTGTATATTTTTCTCATCTCATCTTATTTTTTTATTTAAAATAGTTTTTTTTTTAGATTTAGCAGGAATTATGCGAGTTATGTTATATTTGTGTCTGATAATAGTGATTTTGTTGTAATTTTAGCTAAATATATCTTTAATATTTTCTTGGGGGGGCCCTGCCAGGTAGTCCTGTAGGGGGCCCCGCGATTTCTAACAGCAGCCCTGCACAGAGCTGCTTGACATATGCTCCAAACAACCTCGGAAATCAGAAAAAATGTCAACAAATTGACCAAGTTTCCAGGAAGATTAAAACATTTAGAAAAAAAATTAAATATAAATGTGAAAAAAACAAAAAGCAAAGTGCAAACAAGGTAAAAAATGGTATCTCAGCTTGGACTAGACAATTTTCACAGTTTCAGCTGCCTGATCCAACAATTACTCCTGCAATCACTAAGCTCGAAAGTCGGCTTGGTAAATTAGGTCAGGCCTTGGGCCCTGCGGGGCCTGCTGCAACTTATTTATTAAAACTATAAAAGGAGGGAGAATGAATTAGGGTTTCATCCAGATTAAACATATACATGTTGTGTACCGTGAGGCAGAGGCAGGGAAGGCATCATTTCTCAGCGTGCCGCCTGGCCCGGGCTGTTTAATCCTTCCTCCATCATTTGTAGTGGCAACGCAAATGTCAATAGTGTGTTTGCTGGGAAGTACGGTAATAATCTAAATCACAGACTTCAGTCTAATGATGTGCCTGACTTTTCAGGCCAAAAAAGCCAAGCATTTTATGAAGCAGACAATAATTTCTTAGTTCCTTTGGTAATAGGATAACAGTCAAAATTTACTGCGGGAGACTGAGGCGGCTTAGAGAGCCGGGGCTGCCTCCAACACCGAGGCCTTGTTTTGCACAATGGAAACCATTTAACCACTTCTGGACCGGAAGGATTTGCCCCCTTAACCACTTAAGCCCCGGAAGATTTTATCCCCTTCCTGACCAGGGCCTATTTTGCGATTCGGCACTGCGTTACTTTCACAGGCATTTGCGCGGTCGTGCGACACTGTACCTAAATAAAATTGATGTCCTTTTTTCCCCACAAATAGAGATTTCTTTTGGTGGTATTTGATCACCTCTGCGATTTTTATTTTTTGCGCTATAAACAAAAAAATAGCAACAATTCTGGAAAAAAAATATGTTTCACTTTCTGATATATAACATTCCCCAAAAAAAAAAAAATAAAAATTAAAAATCCAAATTTTTTAAAATTTTTAGGCCAATTTGTTTTCTGCTACATATTTTTGCTGAAAAAGTTGCAATAAGCGTATTTTGATTGGTTTGCGCAAAAGTTATCACGTCTACTAACTACGGGAAAGATTTATGTCATTTTTATTTTTTATTTTTTTTACTAGTAATGGCAGTGATCTGCAATTTTTTTGCAGGACTGCGGCATTGCGGCGGACAGATCGGAGCCCTAACTGACATTTTTGACACTTTTGGGGGGACCAGTGACATTACTACAGTGATCAGTGCTAAAAAAATGCACTGTTACTGTAATGATGACACTGGCAGGAAAAGGGTTAACACTGTGGGTGATCAAGGGGTTAAATGTGAGCCTAGGGGAGTGATTCTAACTGTATGGGGGCGTGGCTTGTGAAATGACCATAGAGACCTGTGATCCTATATAGAAGGATCACAGGCACTCTATGATCATTGCAGAGAGAAGAACGGTCACCTGTGTTTACAACAGCTGACCGTTCTTCTCTCTCATCTGGGAGGGATCGCAGGCGACAATCAGAGCAGCCTGCCTCGTGCATGGGAGTCCCCGCTGCCGAGTGGCCCTAGGTCGGATCGTGCAGGAGGGACTGCCTGCCTCAGTATATCTACAGCGGGCGGTCCGGAAACGGTTAAAGGGTAACTCCACTTTCTTGGGGAAAAAAATAGAAAATAAAGAAAAAACAATATAGCGTACCAATTGCAACACAAATCATATTGTAATTGAATGTTATTAAAAATGACCTTTCCTTTTCAATCTGCAGCTGTTGTAATTTTCTGAAAATGCAATGCAATATGGCCGCCTGGAGCTGTTCTGTACACAGAATGTATACTGACCACACCCCCAGAAACATAATTGCCTGCTGTGTGTTTATCCGGCTATCTGTATCAGCTCTGCTTATCACAGTGAGTTCTTGTCTTAATCCAGCTGGTAGCTTTGACAAGCCTCGCATCTGGAACCCGCACCCTGTGTGAAGTTCCCCTTTAACTTCAGCTGGATCTCATGCACAACTACTGTTACTGACATGTTCCGCCAGCCAGCCAGGGTCTTCATCTCCTGCTGCAAACACTCCAGTCCACACCAGCCGGCACTCATGTTCCTCCTGTCCCTCTGTACCCTCTGTTCCACCTTCAGTGGGACCTAAGTAGGTTGGAGATACAAGAGAGGGCAACCTCGTAATTTCAGCCTCTGATCAGGTACGTGACAGCTCCATTAGCTGAGAGCAGAAACTGGAAATGACGTTATACATGCCACTTCTGTGTTCTTGGCAGTTAGGGGAGATCAACGAATGGATGTTTGCTGATCTCCCTCCCCTCAAAATAATTAAACTTAAAAACAAACTTTTTTATTTTTAGTTTAACCGGTTGCCGACCGCTGTAAGTACATATACTGCGGCGGTCAGCCCCGGCCAGGCAAAGTGACGTATGGGTACGTCACTAGCCTGGGAGCCAATAGCGGGTGGGCGCGCGCCGCCGGAGGCGCGCGCCGCCGGAGGCGCGCTCCCGCCTCGGCTCATTCACGGACACCTCCGTGCGTGTGACATCAGGTCCGCCGGTCACTCGCGATCATCCGCTGGGAAGGGAGAAAGGCTAATGTAAACAATTATGTAAACAATAATGCTATGTAGGACCGTTGATCTCTGCTGTTACACAAACAGCCACATCCCTGCACAGTTAGAAGCACGCCCCTAGCACAAATCCCCCCCCCCCCCCTCCAAACCAATTCCCACCTCCTAGCACAAATCCTCCCTCCATATCAATTCCCACCTCCTAGCACAAATCCTCCCTCCATATCAATTCCCACCTCCTAGCACAAATCCCCCCCAAACCTATTCCCACCTCCTAGCACAAATCCCTCCCCCCAATTTCCCCCTCCTAGCACAAAATTATCCCACCTAGCACGATTTCCTTCCCCTCTCTTCCATATCACCTCTTTTAGCAGAAACCCCCAAAATCTCCCGCCCCCCTCCAAAGCACAAATCCTCTTCACCTGTTCCCCCTCCCATCACAAATTCCTCCAAATCATCATTCCTAGCACCCCTCCTAATTTCCCCTCCTATTTTTATCCTCTGCCACCCTCCAACTTTCCCCTCCCAACACAAATACCCCCCTCTCATCCCCTTGTGCTGCCCCCACATCACATGATACCACAGTGCCCAGGGCAGCCATCCCTTCTGCCCACCCCTTGTCCTGGCCCTGGGGTGGGGAGGGGGGAGATTTTGTTTCGGATTAGACATTTGAGAGATAGAGGATTTTTGCTAAAAAGAGGGATTTTTTTTTTGTGCATGCAGAGAGAGCTCAATTTTTTTTTTTTGGGGGGGGGGGGGGGTTGCTGACGCAATGTCCATAAATCTTGGGGGGGGGGGGGGCTCTAGATGGCCTTGTCCCTGTACTAGATTCTACTAGGATCTCTTTGTGTTACAGGCAAGCCGGTAAAATGCAATCTTTAGAAAAATCTGTTTTATTAGAGGCTCCTTCTCATGTAACACACGGTTCTCATAAACAAAGCAATCTGCGATCCTAAAATAAAAAAGCACGGCTTTCTTTTGTATTAGAAACTGGAACTTTTCATCCAGAAAACTTTTCATCCCTGTTTCATTAAACTACATTTATGCATGTAGAGCACTAAGGGGAGATTTTGATTAGCTCAAGGAAGGAAGGATGAAGGATTTTAAAATTAAACTGTAAATTATGAAGTGCTACAAAATCCATGGTTAACCTTGCTGTGACTCGTGAGATCGGGCTTTTGTTTTAAAGGAAATCCGTACTGAGACAAAATACAGAGCCAGCTATTGTTGGATTTCTAAAAAAGAATGCTAGTTGTTTGGCCATTTCATGTTTGAACTCCCCCGTGAGGACCGCTGGAAGATAACTGACCCCAAGGGCTGCCCTGACCCTGCAAGCCTCTCGACACCTCTGACACCCTGGGTTCGAATATGTTTCAAAATGACAACGCAATTACGCAGACACCAACTGCAGAAAATACTTATTTTACTTTGTGATACTAAGGTCTTATTTTTTGTGGTTAAAAATAATAAACATGTTATACTTATCTGCTCTGTGCAGTTGGTTTTGCACAGAGCAGCCCGGATCCTCCTCTTCTCAGGTCCCTCTTTAGGACTCCTGGCCCCTCCCTTCTGCTAAGTTCCCCCACAACAAGTAGCTTGCTATGGGAGCACCTGAGCCGAGCTGTAGCTCCGCTTGTCCGTTCAGACATGGAGCCACAGCTAGGCTCCGCCCCATCTCTATCCTCATTGGCTCGTTTGATTGACAGGAGTGGGAGCCAATGGCCCTCTGCTGCTGTCTCGGACAATGAGGAGGGAGAGTCCTGGGCAGCCGAGTCTCTCCTGCAACATCACTGGATAGAGATGGGCTCAGGCAGTGCTTTAAGTGGCCCAAAAGAGGTGCCGGTACTCGATTATAGCCTATAAATTTTGTCGCCCCCCCCCCACCCCACATCAGGGTCCCCACAGAGCACCCCCCCCGGCCTGGGCTGGGACTCCGGAGCAGGGGGACTCACTGGTGGTGACTGGTCTGGCTCTGGAGTGGGAAATATTCTTGGGGGGGGGCAATTGAGGGCGCAGATGTCCAAAATGAGCGTACTGGTACTCTAAGCCGCACGGAAAGGTGGCGGTATGCTCAAAAGCCATATTTGGAAGTGGCGGTACTGAGTACTAGCGCATACCAGCCCACTTAAAGCACTGGGCTCAGGTAAGTAAATTGGGGGGGGGGGGTTGGGGGAGCTGCTGCACACAGAAGGTTTTTCATCTTAATGCACGGAATGCATTAAGATAAAAAAAAACTTCTATCTTTACAACCACTTTAAGATTGTTAACCTCCCTAGCAGTATTCCCGAGTGTGGCTCGGGGTTAACTTTCAGTACCAAAAGCGGTAACCCCGAGCCACACTCGGGATTACCCCGGAATGTTACTCACCTTCCCTGCGATCCCCCGCTGTCCTCCCCGTCCTCCTCACTGTCTCTCCCCACTCTGTGCAGGGCCGATTGATGGCACTTGCCTTCCGTTTCCTTCCCTGCGAGCGTTGTGACGCAGGGGGGTGGAACCAGCGTCAAATTCAAAAGTGTAAAAACACAAATGAGATGATACAAAGCTATGATCCTAACGGATTGCACTGTATCATGCTATTTCACCACAGGATTTCACCTGGTGACTTTTCCAGTTCCCTGCCTGTGCTTTTCCAGTGCTTTGTGCCTGGAAAAACGCTTTTAGACAAACTGGAAAACAGCGACAGCAAAACTGAGTTACTTGAAGAACTGAGCAATAGCGATTCGTGGGAAAATTGGTCATCAGGTGCGGAAAGTGATGACAGTGACTCTTTCTGGCACAAAGCTTGTGGAATTCGGGAAGAATATCAAATGATTCTTCAGAATTTCCAACGGAGCTATGTGCCAGAAAGAGACATCAGAATCGTCGCTGTCGTCACTTTCCGTAACTGATGGCGAATTTTCCCACGAATCACTATCGCTCAGTTCTTCAAGTAACTCTGTTTTTCTGTCACTGTTTTCTAGTTCGTCTAAAATCGCTTTTGTGCAAAAAGAATGATTTTTGGACGCCATGGTTGTTCTCAATTTTCCAGGCACAAAGAACTGGAAAAGTACAGGCAGGGCACTGGAAAAGTCACCAGGTGAAATCCTGTGCTGAAATGGTATGATACAGTGCAATCCGTTAGGATCACAACTTTGTATCATGTCATTTGGTGTATTTACACTTTAGAATTTTCCCCCAGGTTCCACCCCCCTGCGTCACAACGCTCACATGGAAGGGAACCGGAAGGCAAGTGCTGGCATCGGTCAAACACACAGCGGGAGGACAGCGGGAGGACAGCGGGAGGACGGCGGGGGATCGCAGGGGAAGGTGAATATTAAAATGTAAAACAACAGATTTCTATGCAAAGCAATGTACCGCTTTTAGCACAGAAATCTGGACATAATCCTGGCCAGGGAGGTTAAAGCAGAAAAAAAAAAAACAAGAATCCCTTAGTCAAGTACTTTTCAGTGTTAAACTCCTACTCTTGAGAAATGTGCAAAGGGTATGCAGTGCCAAGAAAGTTACGATAAGACAAACAATAGTAGCCAGTATACCCTGAAAGAACCTATGGCCCCAGGTATAAAAGGGAATAGGATGACATACCTCCCAACCGTCCCGGACTCTGTGGGACCGTCCCTTGATTTTATTGAGGTCCCGGGGTCCCGCAGATCTGGGCTGGAGTCCCAGAGCCTAGAGCTGGAACAAGTTTTCGCACTGGGCTCCACTCAGTAGTGGTATCCCCAATGAGTGCAATGTGTGCTCCCACACACAGCACTAAGTGAGGATTTGTGGCAGATGATTTGGCCGGCAATCTCTGCTACCCCAACGCCCCTCAATGTAGTCATCAGTTGTCATGACCCAAGGGAATTGCTGTGAAATGGGGTCCAGCTACTGAGAATGGCAGGTGCAAAGTGTTCCCTTTTAAGGCTTTATTGTAAAGGGCTGTACTAAAGGTGTCTGCATGCAGTGTTTTTGTAGAGTGCACAGAGGGTGGGCTTCAGACTGCTCACCAATCCTGATGACACCAAGACCAAAGTGAAATAGGCTCCTGAAGATTCTGCAACTAGAGGAGGGTGCCTGGCTGCACACCTCACAACCCCTGGATTCAGCAGGACCAGTAACAATGAGAGTGACCCCCGACTGTCACTCGGCCGACAGGAAGCTGGCAATGATGAATCTGTTCACACACCCAATGGAGACCCTCCACGCAGCCTAGGCCGCGGCGCTGGCTCATATCCCTCCAACTGTCCTAGTCCCTGCTCTCAGCCGAAGGCCGTGGTCCGGTCCCAAGAGAGAGTCTCCTTCTCAGACCACGCTATATATGTCCTCCTCACCCAGCATTCTGCTTTTTATCCCAGCCGGCTGAATCAGTCTGGCTCCAGTGCAAATCCTGGCTCCTGGGACCACATATCCCAAGATCTCTTGCTCTCAGCTGTGATCTCTGCTTACTCTGCATTCAAGAGATGATGACACAGTGTTTGTGCTGAGCACTGGAGGGAAACAGGCTCACTGCAGCTGATGTTAGAGAATGTCTCACAATGACACAGGCAAAGCTAGCCAGCACCTGGCTATATCTGTACGTTTCATGACCTGGAACAAGCAAGCAGAACATCAGAACATGTGTGTTTTCCTTTTTATTATCATCTTAATTTGATACATTATAATGCCAAAAATTGTGGACACCTACCCTTCACAAATTTTTTGAGCTTGTTGGAAATCTGATTTCAAAACTATGGGCATTATTATACAGTCACCCTCCCCACCCCCTCTTTGCAGCTATAACAGCCTCCACTCCTCTAGCAAGATATCCCACAAGATGGTGGAGTAAAGGCTTGTGGACTAGGTGCAGCGTTGTGCGGCAGGGCAGAAAACACACACAGAGTCCGAATTCGGCAGTAACAGTATACTGTAGAAAACTTCAGCAAGTATAACAGGCCAAACAGTGGAGCACACCCGACCAGAGCCACTTACAACTGAGACAGCGGTGGACCCACAAGATGAAGAATGGAAGATGCCAATAGCGTCTGCCACAAGGAGCGGAATGCGGCCTGGCTGGTTCCACACCCAAAAGAGAAGGCTTTCTGTAAGGTAGATGTGGTCCCTGCACTGTCCCTACTCCTCCGGAACATTCCCCTATCTCTAGTAATGTCCCTGGGACCCTTTCCCTTCGCTATCACTCGCAAAAAGCGTGCCAAGCCTGGGAGCCCGAGTCTTAATTAGACTCTGCTGACCCAAGATTGCCACCAAAGTTTCATGGGGCGCCAGGTCTGCTGATAGGGGGGGACCAGTGCGGTCGTACAGAGGGGCAATTACAGGATGCCCTGTGTGGCTCTCTGCAGCAGCTAAAAACTGATTTCTCTCCCGCCGGCTTTCGGCTGCTGCAGGGAGAGACACAGACAAAGTGCCCCCCATGGAAGCTGCTGGCTTCCCTGTCCCATAAAAAAAATAACAAATTGTAAAAACAATAATTAAAAAAAAGTAAAATAAAATAAAATTATTTAAAAACATTTAAACATTTTTTTTTAATTATAAAATGTTTTTTAAAAAATGTAAAAAAACAAATAAATAAAAGGGCTTATTATCTTTGTGTCCTCTAAGAAGTATTTCAGTATATTTTTAGTGAAAATGTTGTTTTGATATATTCGAGGGGAGCCCTGCCAGGTAGGCTGTATGGGGCCCCATGATTTCTATTAGCAGCCCTGTGGAGCGCCAACATCCAATCTGATATCTGCCTCCCTGTGACTCAGTAAATCATAGAGGAACCAAGTCCCTTCCGCAACTGCATTGTCTCTGCGTTCAAGCGCCACCTGCAGTGGAGAATATCGACTGCACCTGCCTACAGGCTGATTCATACTCCCCTTAAGGCTACAGAGCTAGTGGTGTGGCCTATACACATGTAGCGCCTTTCTAGTTAGGCTGCTATGTAAATTTGATTTTTGGCTCCTATCATATTTAGGGGAGCAAAGATTGTTTGTCCAAGTCTGTTCAGGGTTTCACAGGCTGGAAGTTTGGTTGCTTCCCCCTGCCTCTAGAAGAAGCTTCTAGAGCTTAGGGAGGGAGAAATAAAAAAGCTAGCCTTTATATTTATCAGGCTATTTATCAAACTTTTGCTGTGAAGAAGGAGCGCGGCTGCCCTTCCCCCGGCAGTACGCATGCTAGAAAACGCGTCGCACCTTTATGACGTCATCCGCATCCGACCGCTAACCAAGCCTCGTCTTCAGTGACTTACCTCGAGCCTGTTCCTGTTTCCAGCTCCACCGTAACTGCCGGCCATGGCGAGGAGGACTCAGCTCCAGCAGGATGGCTGCATAGGATCGGATGACAGCGTCCATCACCCATCCATCCCGGAACCATTAGAATGGGTCTTTTTCATATGAGTACTTACTTGCAGATGTGAGTGCATATTTTATCAATAAATGTACATACAAAGTCTACACTTAGAGGCACCTCTGTTCTTCTTTGTTTTTAGCACCTGCCATGGTGACAGCTCTGTGCTGGAGGGTACACCATGTGAAAGGTATGTCTGATTTGTGTTGTGCATGTGTTTTAAGGTGCTGTATTCCCAAGTAGAGATGTGCCAAACACTCCCCGGTTCAGTTCGCATCAGAACTCACAAAGTTTGTAAAAAACATCATTTTCAAATGAGCAGTGATTTACTGATGCTTAAAGTGAAACAAATAAAAATGAAAAATTTCTTTAAATATAGTGCTTGGGGGGTCCCCTTAGTCTGCCTGTAAAGTGGCGCATATGTACTGTGTATAGAACCTGCTGCAGCAAAAATTACATTTGAAAGGCAAAAAAATTACCTGCCAGCTTTCTTTATTTTGTAAACATTGGTTTGGGGAGCCAGTCTGTATGATGAGGCCACGATGTAGTGTACTGGGAACAAGATTAGAGATTTTTTTGGATAAATTCTGGTGTCTCTTTCACAGACTTCGGATAGAAGTAACAGGGGTGGAAAAATTGGGCTTTGGGTGTTGGTGATGCCTTCACATTGTAACCCTATAGAGCACATGTGTCAAACACAGGGCCCATGGGCCAAATCCAGCCTTCCAGGCCATTTCATGTGGCCCTTGCACCTCTCCTGCACCTCCCTAATCTATGCCCCAACCTTGTCTCAGCAGACAACAACAGAGAGGAGGATAGAACTCCTCTGCCAGAACCTGTGCTTCTCTTTGTAACCGAAGAGAGGCTAGTCTCTGTCACCCTCCATCCTTGCAGTCCGCAACAGAGAGGAGGACAGAACTCCTCCTATAGATCCTGCACACCCCTGTGCAGCTACAGCACCCCCTTTTGCATCCGCCTTTACTGGTCTCAGCATTTAACAGACTCCGGCAGTTGATTCAAACCCTCCTCTGGTCCTCCCCCAGACCCTGCAGTTTCTGCCTCCAAGCTCCGCCCCCAGCAGCACATGGTAAGGAAGGGTGGGGGACACTTGACTTCTGATGGTGGGGGGCTACAGACAGAACTGGCCCTCTGCAGGCAACCATATTGCTGATAAGGCCCGCAATGAAATTGAGGTTGAAAACCCTGCTTTAGAGGTACTCTTAATGAAAGCATAAATTATATCAAAAAATGAAATGATATGCCCCAAACAAACAGTGGCAGACAAATTGGGCTTTGGTTGTTGGTGGTGGACAAGAAGGCAGAATAGGCAATTCTAGTAGCTGCGATGGACTGCGCAATAGTCTCTGCTTGGGTGAAAGAGGATGAGGAGGGTTTAGTAAGCCAGGCCACCACCTCCTCGGCATGCTTTGGCTGGATAGCATGGCCAACATTACTAAACAGAGGAAATGGTGCCCTGTCTGAAGGCGAACCACTTCCACCTTTGGCTGTGGACACATGTGCTGCTGGTCCCCTCATAGTGCCGTGAAAATGTCTACCTCTGCTTCTTCACCTCCCAGACATAATGGTGGGGGGTGGGGGGTCTTATTACCGAAATGTAATAGAGATGGGAATTGTGTACTTGTGGACACTGGAAAGTGGTGTTTGATGTGTTTTTACTTGAGTACTCCTTACACAGGCACACTTCACTGACACACTACAATATACTGCAGTAAAACTGCACTTACACACTTCAATATACTGCAGTAAAACTGCACTGATGCACATCAATATACTGCAGAAAAAGTACACTACTGCAATTCAATATACTGCATTTAAAGTGCAATAACACACTTTAATATACTGCAGTAAAAGCGGAACAAACGCACTTCAATATACCCCAGTAAAAGTGCAATAACACACTTCAATATACTGCAGTAAAATGGGAACAAACACACTTCAATATACTGCAGTAAAAGTGCAATAACACACTTCAATATACTGTAGTAAACGTGCACTAACGCAGTTCAATATGCTGCAGTAAATGAACACTACCACACTTCAAAATACTGCAGTAATGGTGCACTAATGCACTTCAATATACTGCTGTAAAATCCAGAAGCACTGGGAGGCCAAAGAAGAAGAGGACCAGATTTGCTCTGTTTAAAACCATTGCACGGAGCAGGTAAATATAACATGTTTGCTATTTATAAAAATGGAAATAAAAAATTAAGGGTTTACAATAATTTTAAGGCAGCACCTTTCAACTCATTTCTTTTTGCTCCACTCTCTCCCCCTACCAGCCTGTTCCTTTTCATCAGATAATGAGGACTGCAACATAACTGATTTGATTCTTGCGCTGCTTCTCCTCCTTTCAGTTTGAGCTCTGCTGTACATGGACTGTAAGAGCCTGATGCCAGATAAAGTCCAGGCACTTGCACTATTTACATTTAAATATGTGTTTTATGATGTATGTATGAATGCTGAGCCGTATAAACCACCTAATGGCCGCCTCATAGCAGGCTGTTCGTTCTGTGCAGAATCACGTATAAATTCATGATTCTGCACCACCACCTAGGAGGTGCATGCGCTGGTAGCGCTCTGCTTCTGCTGTGATTAGTCACAGCAGAAGCCAATCAGCAGGTGCCAGGAAAGGAATGTCCGCTGGCACCCGCTGATCGTCGAGGAGAGAGGCTGGATGGACCTCTGCCTATGCAAACAAGGCAGAGCTCCCTCCTGACAGCTGGGATGTGCTGAATTTTCTCTCACTGCAAAGCAGGGAGTAAAATCCATCACATCCCTTAGTAAAAGCACCACGCAAAGTACACAAAAACACTGGCTAGGCACACATTTCACCCTTTGATCACCCTAGATGGTAACCCCTTCCCAGCCAGTGTCATTAGTATAGTGACAGTGCAGATTTTTAGCACTGATCACTGTATTAGTATCACTGGTTCCCACAAAGTGTCAGTTAGTGTCAGAATGTTCGCCGCAATATTGCAGTCATTCTATAATTCGCTGATCGCCGCCATTACTGGTAAAAAATTTTAAATAAATAAAAAGACATAAATAAAAATATGTCATAGTTTTTTGACGCTATAACTTTTGCGCAAACCAATCAATATACGCCGCCATCGCCACCATTACTGGTAAAAAAATTAAAATAAATTAAAAGACATAAATAAAAATATGTCTTAGTTTTTTGACGCTATAACTTTTGCACAAACCAATCAATATACGCCGCCATCGCCGCCATTACTGGTAAAAAAATTAAAATAAAAAAAGACATAAATAAAAATATCCTATAGTTTATTAATGCTATAACTTTTGCGCAAACCAATCAATATACGCCGCCATCGCCACCATTACTGGTAAAAAAATTAAAATAAAAAAAAGACATAAATAAAAATATCCTATAGTTTTTTAATGCTATAACTTTTGCGCAAACCAATCAATATACGCCGCCATCGCCGCCATTACTGGTAAAAAATTAAAATAAAAAAAAAGACATAAATAAAAATATCCTATAGTTTTTTAATGCTATAACTTTTGCGCAAACCAATCAATATATGCCGCCATCGCCGCTATTACTGGTAAAATTTTTTTTAAATAAATAAAAGTATCAGTTAGTGTCCGATTGCCAGCTGCAATACCATAGTCCTGCTATGAGTTGCTAAATACCGCCATTACTAATTTGAAAAAATAAATAAAAATTCCATTATATATATAACATATTTTGTAGATGCCATAACTTTTGCTCAAACCATTCAATATACGCTTATTGGGATTTTAAAATATGTAGCAGAATATATATTTTTTTGAAGAAATTAGATTAAAACAAAAAAAAATTGGGATATGTTTTATTGCAGAAAGTAAAAAAAATGTTTTTTTTTTCTAAATTGTCAGTCTGCTTTTTGTTTATAGAGCATGCAATTGTCATTTAAAATAACGCAGTGCCATATCACAAAAAATGTCCTGGTTATGAAGGGGGGGTTAATCTTCCAGAGGTCAAGTGGTTAATTTGTATATTTTTTTATCTGCCTGTAGTTCAGCTTTAAACTCACCTGTATCTATATAGCCTCTGCTGAGGTATGAGTACCCGTGTTCTGATTTAAAAGACTGGATCTTATTTATGAAAGTGTTTAAAGGAAAAAAAAATGTATTTGATGTCCATAGAACACAACCAATCATAACCTCATTTTTATTCTCCCCGTACAAACCAAGATTCCTCCATAACTAGACTTGAAAAACAAGCTAAGAACAAACCATCTTTTTTTTTTTTTTTTTAGTAGTTACCATCAGTGACAATAATAAAGCCCAAAACTGAGAGATGCCAATTGTAGGACGGCACAATACTGATAATTGGTCAGACCTTTTTTTTTTCCAAGGTGGGAAGAGGATTGGTAAAGAAATGAATGGGATCTTGTTAGAAAAGGAAGGAAGTAAATAGACTATCTTCAGGAAATAGAATTCAACACATCACTTCTTATTATGGATGCTGATGGAATAAACCTTTGATATCATGATTTTTTTTTTTTTTTTGCTTTGTATGTTGCAACCAGAAACACGTCAGTATCTGATACTAAACTTTTTTTTTTTTTTTTCTTTTTGTTCTTTTTTAACATTTTCATATACAGCACAAGCTTGATGGTTGTTTTTTGATTTTAGTTTTAAAAATGTAGCAGATTCTATTTTTTTTTTTTTAGAAAAACTACAGCCACATTCAGAAGCTTGGGTATACTTATATGTTAATATATAAAGTGCTGCAGTATTCATGAAAAATAAATAAATAATAAATAAATAACTAAGAAGTGCCAAATTAAGCTAAGGTGCATATGTGAAATATTAAGGCTCCATGTACACGGGACGTTGTTTAACCGCTTTACCACCGCCCACAGTAATATTACTGCGGCAGAGTGGTTCGTTATCGTCTGACGACGTAGTACTACGTCGTCAGACACTCCCCCTTCTGGGCGGCGCTTGCGCGCCGCCGGAGGCTCGCTCCCGCTGTTTTCATTCACAGCGGGAGTCGGGCCAGGGGAGGAGCAGCGGCGATCGCCGCTGCTCTGCCCCGATCGCCGGGGATCTAGTGTGGAGATCCGCCCGCCTGTGTAAACACAAGCGGGCGGATCTCCATAGTGACAGGGAGTGACAGATCGGAGTGTTCAGCATAGCTGGACATCCGATCTGTCCATGACTCACTCAGTCACCTCCCCCCCTACACGTCAGTAAGCACTAGGCATACATTAACCCCTCCCTCTCCAATAAAATTAACCTCTTCCCTGCCAGTGTCATTTTTACAGTAAAAGTGCATATATATAGCACTGATTACTGCAGTAATGTCACTGGTACCCCCAAAAGTGTCAAAAATGTCAGTCAAGGGTCCGATCTGTCCGCCGCAATGTCGCAGTCCCGCAAAAAAAATCGCAGATCGCCGCCATTACGCGTTAAAAAAAAAAACACCAAAAATGACAGAAATCTTTCCCTTTTGTTAGTAAACGCAATAACTTTTGTGCAAACCAATCAAAATACGCTTATTGCGATTTTTTTTACCAAACATAGGTAGCAGAAAACAAATTGGCCAAAAATTTTTTAAAAAATTGGTTTTTACATCTTTTTTGGGGGGAATTTCATATAAAAAAATGTTAAAAATATTGTTATTTTTTCAAAATAAACGCTCTTTTTTTGTTTATAGCGCAAAAAGTAAAAATCGCACAGGTGATCAAATACCACCAAAAGAAAGCTCTGTTTGTGGGAAAAAAAGGACGTAAATTTCGTTTGGGTATGGCATCGCACGACCGCGCAATTGTCAGTTGAAGTCGCACAGCGCCGAATCGCAAAAAGTGGCCTGGACGGAAGACAGCAAAATCCTCCGGTGGTAAAGTGGTCAGGGCCAGATTAACGTAGGGGCTATTGGAGCTGTAGCTCCAGGCCCCTACCTTTTATATAGGCCCCGGGTTGGCCATATTCAGTGTTACCGCTCTTCTGTAACTTGTAAACACAGAAGTCTGGCTTCTATGCTCGCTTCCCCAGGCAGCTCCCTCAGAACCTCCCCACACAGCGCGAAGGCCGGACAAGGAGGGACAGTTGCCGATGCATGGATGTGTTTATGGGCTTCAGAGACAGCATCCCATGTTGAATTAGGCATGCATGGCTGCACCCTTCCTCCTCTGGGTGCATGGCAAGGCACGGCCCTTAAGGCCCTTCAAAATCCTCAGCACCAAGCCCATGATGCTCTTAATCCGGCCCTGAAAGTGGTTAAAGTCCCTTGAATGCTGGAATTTTTTATTTTTTTTTGAGGACGTTTAAAACGTCCGTTGTGTCGCGTTTGCACCCGCGTTTAGCGGGCGTTTGCGTTTAGAACCGTTCCTAGAGGTCAAAAAAATCATTCCCCTTTAAAATAGAAAAACGCGAGCGTTCGGCCGCGTTCGGTCGCGTTCAGCCGCATTTTTGCATTTGAAACGCCGGGAAACACACGTTTGAACGCAAATAATTGCGTTCCAAAAACGACCCTGTGTACATGGACAGATAAGATAACATGTAGGTGGGTTCAGGGGCTTCTGAAAAAAAATGCCCAACTGCTCCTAAACGGCCATTTACAACGTCCCGTGTACATGGAGCCTTAAGGGTTACTCCGCTTTTGTGGGGTAAAAATATAGCAAATAAAGAAAAACAATAAAGTGTATACAATTGTGACACAAATCATATTGTAATTAAATCTTATTAAAAGTTACCTTTTCTTTTCAATCTGCAGCTGTTGTAATTTTCCTAAAAATGCAATGCAATATGGCCGCCTGGAGCTGTTCTATACACAGAATGTATACTGACCACACCCCCAGAAACATAATTTCCTGCTTGTGTGATTGGCTCAACAATTTTCCCAGAAGTCTGCCTAAGATACAAGTCAGATTTCTGGAATCCCCTGCAACAAAAATGTCATTTTTGATGAAATACTCCCAATAGGAACATATCTAAAGGGATGCAGGCCCAGCAGCTTTCCTCATTAGAACTCTGCAGCTGCCACAGCTGATAGATAATTATGAAACCACTCCCATTCGACCCACTCAGCGCAGAGGAACAAACAATGATTTCTTCATAACAGCAAAAGGTAGAAATATGAAACAAAGTTTGTTAAAATCCTTGTAATGTACAGAGATCACCCAGAGGGGAATTTTTTTTTTCTCAACTAAAGTGGAGTTATGCTTTAAATTTTAAAAAGAAACTGCACTTAGACCTGAATATCAAAAAAAAATGATATTAAAAAACCTTATTGATAAAAGTGAGTAGCGACTTTGCTGTGAGATATTGGCACAGTACAACATAAATTAACATATGAAAAATGTTGCGCTAAATAATAATACCACCAAAAGTGAGCATATACCCATATAATAACCTCTGAACCAGGGATAATACTGGGACATCGACACAATTCTAATCTTTTTGGCTCTATACACCACCACAATGGATTTAACATGAAACAAACAAGATGTGCTTTAACTGTAGACTTTCAGCTTTAATTTGAGGATACTTACATCCGAATCAGGTGAAAGGTGCAGGAATTACAAGGGTTTGTTTATGTGCCTCCCGCTTTTTAAGGGACCAAAAGTAATGGGACAATTGACTGCTCAGCTGTCCCATGGCCAGGTGTGTGTTATTTCCTCATTATCCCATTTACAAGGAGCAGATAAAAGGTCTAGAGTTCATTTAGGGTGTGCTATTTGCATTTGGAATCTGTTGCTGTCAACTCTCAATTTGAGATCCAAAGAGCTGTCACTATCAGTGAAGCAAGCCATCATTAGGCTGAAAAAACAAAACAAACCCATCAGAGAGATAGCAAAAACATTTAGTGTGGCCAAATCAGCTGTTTGGAACATCCTTAAAAAGAAAGAACGCACCGGTGAGCTCAGCAACACCAAAAGACCCAGAAGCCAATGGAAAACAACTGTGGCGGATGACCGAAGAATTATTTTCCTGGTGAAGAAAACACCCTTCACAACAGTTGGCCAGATCAAGAACACTCTCCAGGAGGTAGGTGTATGTGTGTCAAAGACAACAATCAAGAGAAGACTTCACCAGAGTGAATACAGAGGGTTCACCACAAGATGTAAACCACTGGTGAGCCTCAAAAACAGGAAGGCCAGATTAGAGTTTGCCAAACAACATCTAAGAAAGCCTTCACAGTTCTGGAACAACATCCTATGGACAGATGAGACCAAGATCAACGTGTACCAGAGTGATGGGAAGAGAAGAGTATGGAGAAGGAAAGGAACTGCTCATGATCCAAAGCATACCACCTCATCAGTGAAGCATGGTGGTGGTAGTGTCATGGCGTGGGCATGTATGGCTGCCAATGGAACTGGTTCTCTTGTATTTATTGATGATGTGACTGCTGAAAAAAGCAGCAGGGTGAATTCTGAAGTGTTTCGGGCAATATTATCTGCTCATATTCAGCCAAATGCTTCAGAACTCATTGGACGGCGCTTCACAGTGCAGATGGACAATGACCCGAAGCATACTGCGAAAGCAACCAAAGATTTTTGTTAAGGGAAAGAAGTGGAATGTTATGCAATGGCCAAGTCAATCACCTGACCTGAATCCAATTGAGCATGCATTTCCCTTGCTGAAGACAAAACTGATGGGAAAATGGCCCAAGAACAAGCAGGAACTGAAGACAGTTGCAGTAGAGGCCTGGCAGAGCATCACCAGGGATGAAACCCAGCGTCTGGTGATGTCTAGGTATTCCAGACTTCAGGCTGTAATTGACTGCAAAGGATTTACAACCAAGTAAATACCCTCAAATTAAAGCTGAAAGTCTGCAGTTAAAGCAGATCTTGTTTGTTTTATTTCAAATCCATTGTGGTGGTGTATAGAGCCAAAAATATTAGAATTGTGTCGATGTCCCAATATATATGGACCTGACTATATATAAATGTCTGCATAGCGGCGCTGTACATTGTTTCAGTTGGGTTTTGTATGTAGACCTATTGCTAGCTGCATTCTTTATACCTCTAGCGCAGACTTCTTTTTTTACTATTTGCATTGTTTTATATTCCTACACCTAACCTATTCTGAAAACTCCAGCAGTAATTTAATGATGCTATAAAGAGGAGTGAAACTGGTTGGCAGCGGACCCAAGCTGCATCTCTGATTCTGTAAATTTAGGGTTGGAATCTTTCATCAGAAAGGAGTAGTATTGGGAAATCAATTTAGTAGTGCCAGGATCCCTAAGTCATTTCTCCAAGGTAGACATACATAAAGGAGTCCGAAGAGAGGTAAATTGAGCCTGTAGGGCATGTCTGACTTGGAGATAATAGAACCAAGAGGAAGAGGGGAGCCCGAATTCTCCCCGGAGCTGCTGGAAGGATTTAAACCCTTGGGCTACCTTTGCCTACTTACTTTCAATTTAGCCACTTCCTGAACCAACTTGCCCTTCAACTGGTACAAGGTAGAAATCCAACCCCCTTCAAGTCTCTATTCCTCTCAGAAACCCCGCAGTGATACCTCAAATTGGCCACCTACTCCTCCATGACATTCCAGCTTCCCTCTAATAGTGGAAAAGCATGTAACGTGTGATTCACATCAGCAGTAATATTGTGGTTTTATTTTGGTACATACTTACCAAAAACATTTAATGATCTATAAACTGCATCAGCATTTTTAAAATTACACTTGATCTTTTTTACAATGTACCAATAAAGCTTTGTGATTTTTTTTAATTAATTTGGAGTTTCTTCCCCGTTAAAATCCCATTTGAGGGTCTAATCCATTAGTGTGGTTTGGTTGATGAAGGTACATTCCTGCATATCTGGTGGCAATGCCCAGTAGCTCAAACATATTAACAACGGGTACACCAGACTTTAAAGGGAGTTACTACTTATATAGTTACATAGTAGGTCTGGTAGACTCTGACCACTTTTGCCTCCCTTGTTCAAACCCACAGAGCTACATAGTTACATAGTTAATCTGGTTGAAAAAAGACACAAGTCCATCTAGTTCAACCAAGAGAGAAAAATAAAAAACAACACACTCAATCTCTTTTCCCTTTTCCTCTAGACGAAAAGAGTGCGCCCTTGTCCTCTGCGATGATCTTAAAGTGAATAACATTTATAAATGTTGATCATACCCCGCCCCCCCCCCCCCCCATCTCCGCTTCTAAAGAGAATGAATTCAGTTCCTCTAATCTTCCTCATAGCTGAGCTCCTCCATCAGTTTGGTTGCCCTTCTATGCACTTTCTCCAGTTCCCCGATATCCTTTCATTGCCCTCCCTTGGAGAGTGGCTTGTGAGGTTGGATAGGGCTTGGGAAATGGAAGAGCTGATTTCTTTGCCCCAGAATCAGCTACAGATTTTCTCAAAACTTGGGCATGCGGATCCACTTTAAATTGAAACCTGACAATGCCAGAATTAGGTCTAAATAATAGACTTTAGGACAATTTGACAAAGATGCTGCGTTTGGATACGTACTGAGGGGGGAAGCACTCACAGATTGGTGTTCTTATTTTTTCTCCTTTCCTCCAATTTTCCTGCACTTCTTCCCTCCCCCAACCCCTTTGTCTTTTGTTTTGTTTTTTTATCTCTCTCTTTTTTTCTTTCCCTCTTTCTTGTTCCTTTTCCCCTGTTCCTATTTTATCTCTTGTTTTCTTCTACATTCACATTTGCTCCCACAAGTGCTATGTTATGTCAATTCATGAATTTTTTCATGGAATGTTTTTCATGACTGACCTTGAACATTCCCTTGTATTGTGCATTGTGGTGTATGCCTTTTTTTAATGTTTAAAGCAGTAATCAACCTAGAAGTGAACATTTATTATATTGCAGCAGAGGAGAAATCTGTGCTGACAGCCACCCACTGCACCACTAAAGAAGAGAACACCATTGAGATGAACTATAAGTGTCTCATGAGATGGAATTCTACACCGGTCATAGTACACCAATATCAACCAGAGAAGTCAAATATGTGCTGGAGGGGCTGTCAGGTAGAAGGCTCAATGATCCATATATGGTGGGAATGTCCCAGAATACGGGAGTATTGGATAAAGATAAAACAACTTATTAACCGGACCACGGGCAAAGACATCTTGGATGACCCTTGGACATGCCTTTTTCAAAAAACAAGTAGATCTTTAATCACTATAGAAATTTAATAGTCCCAAATTTGCTTAACTAGTTTACGACCACCTGCCGCAGATGTACTGTGGCAGGCAGCCGCTCCCAGGCAAATCCCCGTACATGTACGGCTCTCGCTCTCGGGAGGCAAGGGGGGAAGCGTCAGCAGGGAAGCCGATGCAGCGGGCAGGCAGCTCTGATTGCCGCCTGACACCCGCGATCGTTCCCCGCTGAGAGAGAAGGACGTTGTAAACACAGCTGACCGTTCTTCTCCCTGAAATGATCATAGAGTCCATGTGATACTATAACTATGAAAACAATTAGATTTTTATATTTTTTTATTGGGAATGTTATATAGCAGAAAGTAAACATTTTTTTTTTTCAGAATTGTCGCTCTTCTTTTGTTTATGGCGCAAAAAATCTCACTGTAACGGACCGTTTCAGCAGACAAGGGGTTAAAATCAGATGGTTAAAATTCTATGATTTTTGGTTATGTTTGCATTTGAAGTATGCTGATTCTGAAAATGTACGTTTTATTTGAATGCGATGCATATTTTAGAAGTTATAAAAATGTTGCTTTTTGCCATGAGGTCTCTGAACAGGAAGTCAACTCCTAATATGGTCATTACAGGAAGTTCTGAGGAGACGGGCTGTCTAAGGTGGCTCCCCATTCACCTATTGTCAGGTGTGCTAATGACCTCACCTGTTGTCTGCTAAGGGAGGTATTGACACTCAGAGTAATGTGTATTGAGGGCTCATTAGGGAACCATTGTTCTGTGTCTGACTATTGTGTACATTGATTGCCCCCCGGGGCTTCTGTCTCCTTGCATTGGTCAAAGCTATCTGACCAATCCCTGTTGACTCATTTTCAATTCCTCATTTGCACACTACAGGTGATCACACTCACAGGTGATCAAATACCACCAAAAGAAAGCTCTATTTGTTGGAAAAAAAGGACATCAATTTTATTTAGGTCCACGTCGCACAACCACACAATTTTCTGTTAAATTAACGCAGTGCCAAATCACACCGACTTTTTACTGTGGCAGTGTGGCTCTCCTGCACGAACCGATGTAGACCTACGTTGGTCATGTGCCTGCAGCTAGGGGGCGAGAGCGTGCCGCCGGCAGTGCGCTCCCACCTCCACTCGGCAGCGGGGACTCTGATGCACGGGACAGGTGGCTCCAATTGCCGCCTGACACCTGCAATCGCTCCCCGCAGAAAGAGAGAAGATCGGTCAGCTTTTGTAGACACAGCTGACCATTCTTCTCTCTGGAATGATCACAGAGCCCCTGTGATCCTGCTATATAGGATCACATGTCTCTATGATCATTTCATAAGCCACGCCCCCATACACTTAGAATCACTCCCCTAGGCTCACATGTAACCCCTTGATCACCCACAGTGTTAACCCCTTCCCTGCCAGTGTCATTATTACAGTAACAGTGCATATTTTTAGCAATGATTACTGTAGTAATGTCACTGGTCTCCCCAAAAGTGTCAAAAATGTCAGTTAGGGGTCCGATCTGTCCGCCGCAATGTCGCAGTCGCGCAAAAAATCACATAATACTGCCATTACTAGTAAAAAATTATATAAATGACATAAATCTTTCCCGTAGTTCGTAGACGCTATAACTTTTGCACAAACCAATCAAAATACGCTTATTGCGATTTTTTTTTTACCAAAAAAATGTAGCAGAAAACAAATTGGCCTAACATGTTAAAAAATTTAGATTTTTTTTTTTGTTTTTGAGAATGTATATAGCAGAATGTGAAAAATATTGTTTTTTTTTTTTTCAGAATTTTCGCAATTTTTTTGTTTATATCGCAAAAAATAATTATTGCACAGGTGATCAAATACCACCAAAAAAAAGCTATTTTTGTGGGTAAATAAAAGGACATCAATTTTATTTGGGTACAGCGTCGCACGACTGCGCAAATGTCAGTTAAAATAACGCAGTGCCGAATCGCAAAAAATAGCCTGGACATTAAGGGGGAAAATCTTCCGGTCCAGAAGTGGTTAAGTTATGAACAAAGAGATCACTGAGCGCATAATGCACAACAAATGTATTGACCAATTACACATCAGTAGCAGTATTTTGATTACACGTATCCAGCATTCATTTCTTTTTGTATTGTGCCTGGTCGCAGCTAATCATTAAATTTTCAACCATGGGGAAAAAGTCTCAAGTTTTCAGAGCATTCAGTTCCGGCAGTTTCCCGTCATCTTTAAACTTCACCAAAATACAGACTGCCGAAGCGTACAGAATCAGACTGGAAATCAATATTCCTGTGTACTCCTTTCAATATGTCCTGGGGACCTCTGCGAGCGAGTCTCCTTACAGTATATCTCAGTTGCACAGTCATTAATTGGGACTAATTCTTTTTCAATAAAACTGACTTTATTCGTCAGATATTGAGAAGGTCAGCACTATTAAAGTTCTGCATGTACCAGATGTTTTATGCTGATTCGCTCTGTTTGTTAATTGTTTGTGTTAACTCTAAAAATTCCACCAAGACCTTAAATGCACTGGGGAGCAAAGGATTCTGGGTACTCTAAAGGTAAAAAATTGGTTCAGTATTTAGAATATGCTTAACCACTTTACCGCTGAGTACCGTAGTACTACTGCGGCAAAGTGGCTCGTTATCGTCTGAAGACGTAGACCTACGTCGCCAGACTCCTCCCCCTGTAGGCGGCGCTCGCACACCGCCGGAGGCGCGCTCCCGCTGTTTTCATTCACAGTGGGAGTCGGGCCAGGGGAGGACCAGCAGGGCTCACTGCTGCTCTGCCCCGATCGTCGGGGGAATCCAGTTTGGAGATCCGCCCGCTTGTGTAAACAGAGCGGGCGGATCTCCTAAGTGACAAGGAGTGACAGATTGCAGGGTTCAGTATAGCTGAACATCCGATCTGTCCCTGGCTCACTCAGTCACCTCCCCCCACATACGTTAGTAAGCACCAGGCTTACATTAACCCCTCCCTCTCCAATAAAATTAACCCCTTCCCTGCCAGTGTCATTTTTACAGTAACAGTGCATATTTATAGCACTGATTACTGCAGTAATGTCACTGGTACCCCCAAAAGTGTCAAAAATGTCAGTCAAGGGTCCGATCTGTCCGCCGCAATGTTGCAGTCCCGCAAAAAAAATTGCAGATCGCCGCCATTACGCGTTAAAAAAAAAACACCAAAAATGACAGAAATCTTTCCCTTAGTTAGTAAACACAATAACTTTTGCGCAAACCAATCAAAATACGCTTATTGCGATTTTTTTTACCAAACATGGGTAGCAGAAAATAAATTGGCCAAAAATTAAAAAAAAAAATTGGTTTTTACATCTTTTTTGGGGGGAATTTCATATAAACATTTTTTAAAAATATTGTTATTTTTTCAAAATAAACGCTCTTTTTTTGTTTATAGCGCAAAAAGTAAAAATCGCACAGGTGATCAAATACCACCAAAAGAAAGCTCTGTTTGTGGGAAAAAAAAGGACGTAAATTTTGTTTGGGTACGGCGTTGCATGACCGCGCAATTGTCAGTTAAATTCGCACAGCGCCGAATCGCAAAAAGTGGCCCAGACGTAAGACAGCAAAATGCTCTAGTGGTAAAGTGGTTAACCCTGACTTGTGATCTGCTGTGATCACTCACCTGCGCAACTCAATTGATTGTGAAATTTGGGATTGCTTTATAAAATATGAGAAGATTTTTTTTTTAATCAATTAAACTTTTATTCAAGTAAAAGGCATATACAGAAATTTATATAAATACAGTTTTGCTTAATATAAAGTAAGTTCACAAGATCAAGTAACAAACATAAGGCCATTTTAGAATGGTCATAACAAATTCAGCTCGTGATAGGAAATTTGCAGTAGAAGAGTAACAGAAAAATTGTCACGACAGTTGTTCTAATATAGTAACGGAAAACGAGCAAAGGTAAAATATTTCCGTAATGAGAAAAAAAAAAAATAGATTACGAAAAGTTAGTAAATAGAATAACACACATATTGAGAAAGAAAAGAAGTAATATTGTGATGAAAAAGCATTGGCAACTTACCAACGTTAGGATGTAGCGGAGCAGAGGTCACATTAGGATGGCTGGAAACGTCCACCTGTGAAAACCTAAGATGGAAAAAAAACTCCTAAAGGAGTTTGAGTATCTAAATACTATCTATGGCTCCCATGTATTGTTGAATTTGTCTGTGCATTCATTAGCTATGATGAGTAGATTTGACAGTTTTCGAACATTTGTTTGTAGTATTTTTTTCTGACCAACAGATGTACAGTAGCATCCTCCCAGGTAGGTTGCTAGTAATATAGGTACATTTAGTTATTTTGGGCTCCTCTGTAATCAATGGAGAAGCTGTTGATTACTTTGTTCTGGATCTCACAGACTGCAGATTTGATTGCTTCCCCCTGCCTTCCAGAAAATTGTGGGGCAAATGAGGTAGCTTGAATATTTATTGTGCTGTAGTCAATCCCTGGGGAGGTGTGTCCAGTAGGTGGCTGAAGGGAACATAAATAGTTTGGAGTCTAGGGCAGACCAGTCTTGTCCTGCTGGAGAAGTTACCAGCCTCAGGGGCTTCTGCCCATTTTAGGGCAGCTTGCTGGAGATTGCTGCAGTTCATCGTGGTTCCAGCTGTGGCAGAGCTAAGGGCTTATCCCTAATCAACTTTGGAGCTAACCAAGCAGTCTTACTTAAAGTGATTGTAAAGCATTGGCGGCTGGTGCAATAGGGGCGCAGGGGGGCCACCCCGCCTATCCATGCGTCTGGCCCCCTTATCTACATGTGGGGCGCCGGATGCATGAAGTTCAATGGGGCTTTTTTTTAACCATGTGATTAGAGCCAGAGGCTCTAATAGTCTAAAAAAAGGGTAGGCTCGGGGTGCAGAGCCCACCCAGTTGTGTGACAATAGCGAATTAATATTTGGGGACTTTCATAGGCACCAAAACCAAGCAAACACAATAATTCTAAAAATCCTACAAAACTCTATTAATTCAATAGACAATTAACCACTTCTGGACCAGAAGGATTTGCCCCCTTAATGACCAGGCTATTTTTTGTGATTCGGCACTGCATTACTTTAACAGACAAATGCACATTTGTGCGACGCTGAACCTAAATAAAATTGATGTCCTTTTTTTCCCCCACAAATAGAGATTTCTTTTGGTGGTATTTGATCACCTGTGCGATTTTTATTTAGTGCGCTATAAACAAAAAAACATTTTTTTCACATTCTGCTATAAAACATTCCCAAAAAAAATTTTAAAATCTAAATTTTTCATCCTTTTAGGCCAATTTGTTTTCTGCTACATATTTTTGGTAAAAAAAATTAGCAATAAGCGTATTTTGATTGGTTTGCACAAAAGTTATCACATCTACAAACTAGGGGAAAGATCGATGTAATTTTTATTTATTTTAATTTTTTTTACTAGTAATGGCGCGATCTGCAATTTTTAGCGGGACTGCGACATTGCGGCAGATAGATCGGACTCCAAACTGACATGTGTGATAATTTTGGGGGGACCAGTAACATTACTACAGTAATCAGTGCTAAAAATGTGTACTAATGACACTGGCATGGAAGGGGTTAACCCAGGGGCGATCAGAGTATTAAGTGTGAGCCTAGGGGAGTTTTTTCTAACTGTATTGGGGCGGGACTTATGAAATAAACACAGAGACTTGTGATCCTATATAGGAGGATCACAGGCGCTCTGTGATCATTGCAGAGAGAACAGTCAGCTGTGTTTACAACAGCTGCCCGTCCTTCTATCTCAGCTGGGAGCGATCGCAGGTGTCCGGCAGCAATCATGGCCACTGGTCCGGTGGATCAGCATCCCTGCTGCCTAGTGGGGGTGGGCTTGCACCTCCGCCGCCTCGTGCTTGCCCCCAGGAGAGCTCCCGCAAACCGCCGCACAGGTACGGTGGTTCGCGCAGCCGAGCCAGCCTGCCGCAGTATATCTGCGGTGGGCGGCTGCCAAGTGGCTAATAGTAGGTACCTATTCCTTACAGAAAAGTGTGTACTACTTCATGTCAGAACCAAATACTCTCTGTAATGATTGTGTAGTCTGCCCTCTTAAGTGTGTAAACACATTAAACCGTGAACAATAAGTATTAATAGGTTCCACGCCCCCACACTATATCTATTTGCAACAATATGTGAAAAAGGTGTACTAAAGTCTCTCTTTACTTCTTTTTATTGTAGCAATATGTCACCACATTTGCCACTTCAAAGCACTCACCACAATGATACAACCCCCTAACTAAAAGAAAGGTCATCCACGCTTAATCAAGAAATTCCAATGTGCTCTCCAAATACTTTGGCTAATTGGCAGTAATCCATCAACAGAAACTTCTTGCACTCGGAAAGACCGGAACTAATGTCACCACATATACCGGATATGACGATCAGGTTACATAGTTACATAGTTGGTGAGGTTGAAAAAAGACACCAACCCATCCAGTTCAACCTATGATGTGTGTGTGTGTTTGATGTCAATAGTACATTGTATACCCCTGTATGTTGTGGTCTTTAAGTTGCCCATCTAATAGTTTTTTGAAACTATTGATGCTCCCTGCTGATACCACTGCTTGTGGAAGAGAATTCCACATCCTTACTGCTCTGACATTAAAGGACCCTTTACTCACTTTAGGGTTAAACCACTTCTAATTTTAGTGAGTGGCCACGTGTCTTTTTAAAGTCCCTTTCGCTGAAAGGTTTGTTCCCTATGCTAGGGTTACCAGTACGGTATTTATACATTGATATCATATCCCCTCTCAAGTGTCTCTTCTCCAGAGAGAATAAGTTCAATGCTTGTAGTCTTTCCTCATAGCTGATGTCCTCCATTCCCCCAATTACCTTTGTTGCCCTTCCCTGGACTCTCTCCAGTTCCAGGACATCCTTCCTGAGGACCGGTGCTCAGAACTGGAAGACATATTTGAGATGCGGCCCAGCCAGAGTCTTGTAGATTGGGAGAATAATAATTTTATCTCTGGAGTGAATCCCCTTTTTTTTATACATACAAGTATTCTGTTGGCTTTGCTTGGAGTAGCTTGGCATTGCATGCCATTGCTGAGCTTGTTGTCTACTAGAACACCGCCTTTCTATGTTTTGCTGGTACACCATGTTTAGGAAGCTTTCTGAAGACACTGTTCCAGCGAAACATGTAGAGCCGGTAACACGATCGTCATATCCGGTATACATGGGGACGCCACTTCTGGTTCCAGTCTTTGGAGTTCAATCCGAGCGGCAGTGAGGAATAGTTGACACAAGGTGAGTGCATTGGTAACGAGGAACTTGGAATCAAAATATGTAAGTATATATACAGTACATACTATATAATTTTAATTGTGAGGGCACTTATATCAAATAAATACTACACTTTGAGATCATTCATCTTTTATGTCGTGCATTATACATCCTCTGAGAGGAATTAGCAACATCATGGGGAAGACGTTTCTGTTGATGGATTACTACCAATTAGCCAAAGTATTTGGAGAGCACAGTGGAGTCTCTGGATTAAGCGCCTTATGACCTTTCCTTTAGTTGGTGGGGGGGTGATATCATTGTGGTGCATTGGAGTGGCGTACGTGGTGACATATTGCTACAATGAGAAGAAGTAAAAATAAACTTTAATACACCTTTTTCACATTGGTGGATGGGACTTTGATTATGTTCATTAATGGATGTTTATTTGATTTGTATACACATATCTTATATTATATACAGAAAATCAGGTATTTGGTGGGATTATAACTGTGCCAAATAAAGACAAATGAAATATAATTCTTGCAAAGTTTATCCAATACATGATTAAAATCAGACCAATTAAAAATTGTTTACACATGCCAATTATATGGTCACAGATGTATGTTGCATTAATGTTCATAATGTAGTGTCTGATCCCAACATGTTCTTCAGGGGCTTTGAAGACTACTACTAGTCAACAGACCAGCTGACCACCAATAGGGGCCAGCTTGACCGTCCACACTGCTACTGAAGGAGGGTGCCGTGTGGCCACTGGAGACACATATGGACCAGGATTGTGTGAAAATTACAAGGGGTTAAAGTGAGGGCACCTGGTTTTGCAACAACAGCCAGTATCCAAAATGGATAAACTCATATAGCAAAATAACAAAGTCTAGGTCGCCCTCCAAACTCCAGCCTTTTTTTTTTTTTTTTCATATAAAACTTGCATAGTTTATTTAATACATGATTAAAATCAGACCAATTAAAAATTGTTTACACATGCCAATTATATGGTCACAGATGTATGTTGCATTAATGGTCATAATGTAGTGTCTGATCCCAACATGTCCTTTAGGGGCTTTGAAGACTACTACTAGTCAACAGACCAGTTGACCACCAATGGACGCCAGCTTGACCGTCCACACCGCTATGGGAGGAGGGTGCCGTGTGGCCACAGGAGATACATAAAGACCAGGATTGTGTGTAAATTACAAGGGGTTAAAGTGGGGGTGCCTGGTTTTGCAACAACAGCCAGTATCCAAAATGGATAAACTCATATAGCAAAATAACAAAATCTAGGTCGCCCTCCAAACTCCAGCCTTTTTTTTTTTATAAAACTTGCAAAGTTTATTCAATACATGATTAAAATCAGACCATTAAAAAATGGTCACATATATTTGATATTGTTGCAAAAGGATATAGCGTAGGAGCGCCAAAATACTTGCTGTTCAAAACTTTATTAATGTAACAGTTATAAAATTATGTCCAAGCCATAGTTTTTTAAAATGTACTCAACATGTTAGATCTAATAAAAAATTTCCCTTGAAACTTAGGCTAGCCATACATGTTTAATTATCTTGTACAATTTTCCTTTAGATTTACCTTAAACTATGTAGTGCAGGGGCCTGCCTAATTGGATACAATTGAAAGTTGTTTAGTTTTGACATCATATTATATGGTTTTTGGTAAATCTAAAGGAAAATTGTACAAGAATATTTAACATGTATGGCCAGTCTTACACAATAATGACAATACTGTAATCCTCCCCTTAGGGAAGGCATGCAGTATATTCCATTAGAAATGCTTGCCCAAATGGCCGTCACATTTTGAGACTTGCTCTGCCTCAGGGGCAACCCAATGGACCTATCTATAGAAAATTAAAAAAATAAAAGAAACACTACAAACACATTTTGAATTCCATCATAATAGACAATGATCTATCTGTGGATTACTTACACTATGTCGTAGTTAGTAACAACATAGTAAGCAAAAATATCCTGAGATCAAGGAGTTAAAATCATGGTGATTCATGTGTATAAATCCAACCCATCACAGGGGGGAACCCAGCTAAGATAACACAGAGATCCCAAAAGGGTGTTGTAAAAAATATACAGTAAACCCCCGCTCCATCGCGGTTCAGTTTTTGCGGTCCCGGTATATTGCGTTTTTTTTTGTAATGTTATTTTACTATATAAATCATTAAGAATGAAATATTTTTGTGTTTTCCATAGCGCTTGCTCTGTCTCTCAGTATCTTTTATGTGTTTAAATGAGTTTCTATTGTTTTAAAAGTGTGTTTAAAGACCTTAAAATACTTTTACACGTACAGTGACAATAAAAAAAACATGCCTACAATGCATTTTAATAGGGTTTTTCTATTTCGCGGATTTTCACTTTTCGCAGCTGGGTCCGGAACGTAACCCCCGCAATGGAGGGGGGTTTACTGTATATAGAAATAATTCAAAATTTATAAAAAAAAAAAAGCTAAAAGTGGAACTGATGGAGTCATTAACAGCTCATCTCTCTGATAAGCTGGAGAGTCATAGAGCAGTTTTGGAGCCCTGGCATTTGCTGGAGGACCCCCCCCCCCCCCGTGAGGTTCCATTTTTTATACCCAGTTGTTTAATCGGTGACCTCTGTTCCCAGTGATGAGGCAGCACTCTAAACTAATATACTCTGCCTTTTCTCTCCCCCCCCCCCCCCTTATCCTTTTCTTTTCTCTTTCTTCCCTTTCTTTTTCATTTTTCTTTTCTCTGTATTTTTAGTGGACCACTTTTCAGGGCGCTGTGAAGAGAGTAGGACCCAGCCTCTGGAAGTTGATCTGTTACTGGACGTCTCTTCGGATTGGGCTCTACTGTGGGGTTTTTGTCTTCTAATTATGCAAGAGACCGCGCTCAAATTCAATTCAATTCAAAAAGTGAAATTCCGTGCAAAGGTTTTGTTAAATATAATGTCCAACGTGACTAAATCCATATAAAAGTGCTTTAGTGCCCGTGTTCTCAGATGAGTATGGTGGGTATGAAAAATCATACAATGAAATCCATTCAGTGGGTGTGTGCTGCCCTCCACCTCCACCACATGCACAGCCCACTTACCAGATAACCCTTAGGATATGGTGTTTCTAAGTAGTAGTATGTTAAACGTGGTTCCAGACGTGGTTTGCCCCGGACAAAGAAATTGACAGGTTTAGCACCTGTATCAGCTGTGACAATCCCAAGCGTTCCCAGACGTAGGAAGGTCCAGGACACACTCGGCAGGTACAAAGGTGCCTCTTCCTCACCGTGCTCTGTGACCACTAATCCCAAGAAGTCAGCTGCAGTTATTAGCACTGAGCCTGGGGAATGCAGGTCAACCAATTCTTTCCATGAATGTACATTTCTGTGGTAAATAGGAACCAGAGCCTCAGGTCTAAGGGGTTTTTGTAATTGGATTGTTCAGCGTTCCATTATAATATTTGGACTATCACTTTTGTAAGCTCCCCCTGTTACAGCTGTGCTGTAAGATTTATTGAGCCTCCTTGATTTTTTGTTGTATAAGTATCGGGCTTTCGTTGGCCTTATGAAATGTCCACTGTATGTTACCTGTCTTACACTTTCAATTTCAAAAACTAATAAAAATTGTTTAACCACTTTACCACCGGAGGATTTTGCTGTCTTACGTCTGGGCCACTTTTTGCGATTCGCACTGTGCGAATTTAACTGACAATTGCGCGGTCGTGCGACGCCGTACCCAAACAAAATTTACGTCCTTTTTTTCCCACAAACAGAGCTTTCTTTTGGTGGTATTTGATCACCTGTGCGATTTTTACTTTTTGCGCTATAAACAAAAAAAGAGCGTACATTTTGAAAAAATAACAATATTTTTCACATTTTTGTATATGAAATTCCCCCCCAAAAAAATTTAAAAAATCAAATTTTTTTTTAATTTTTGGAAATTTGTTTTCTGCTACCTATGTTTGGTAAAAAAAAAATCACAATAAGCGTATTTTGATTGGTTTGCGCAAAAGTTATTGAGTTTACTAACTAAGGGAAAGATTTCTTTCATTTTTGGTGTTTTTTTTTTAACGAGTAATGGCGGCGATCTGCGATTTTTTTTTGCGGGACTGCGACATTGCGGCGGACAGATCGGACCCTTGACTGACATTTTTGACACTTTTGGGGGTACCAGTGACATTTCTATAGTAATCAGTGCTATAAATATGCATTGTTACTGTAAAAATGACACTGGCAGTGAAGGGGTTAATTTTATTGGAGAGGGAGGGGTTAATGTATGCCTGGTGCTTACTAACGTGTGTGGGGGGAGGTGACTGAGTGACACAGGGACAGATCGCATGTTCAGCTATGCTGAACCCTGCAATCTGTCACTGTTTGTCACTGAGGAGATCCGCCCGCTCTGTTTACAAAAGCGGGCGGATCTCCAAACTCGATTCCCCGATGATCGGGGAAGAGTAGTGGCGATCGCCGCCGCTCCTCCCCTGGCCCGACTCCCGCTGTGAATGAATACAGCCGGAGCGAGCCTCCGGCGGCGCGCGAGCGCTGCCCATGAGGGGAGGAGTCCAGCGACGTAGAACTACGTCGCTGGACGATAATGAGCCACTGTGCCGCAGTAGAGGCACAGTGAACGGTCGTAAAGTGGTTAAAAAAAAGACAGAAAAAAAAATGAAAAAAGGCAAAACCAAACACTGCCTTAGACTTCACCTTGGCCCATGGCCGACCGCCACCATCTAAGGTGAGTGACATCATCTGGTTCTATGTATTGACCACATGTTGTATAGGGACATCTTCCTCCTACCCTGGACTCTTCCATTGATGCCACGCTGGATGATGATGGGTAATGTTTACCCAATTTTCTTTTTCTATACTGGGGGGCTGGGTAGACCGTACAAGATTGAAACTGGACACACAAACAGCTATAAAATGTAGACGGAGGCTCTAAGCCTTCCTCACTATCTAAAACTTTAAACATATCATTACGTTCTTTTGAAACTAACTCTTTTCTGTAATAAACATCTGTCTTAAGCCATTAACTAATAATTATACCTTTTGTTCTCCTTTCTATTTTCTTATGGAATAAATAAACTGCAAACGACTCCATAGTACACGTCCAAACTGACAGCAGGCACCATTGTAACAGCTAATACAATTTCCCCAAGTGGCATGTCTCCCAGTCCTGCAAGAATTCCTGAGCAGCTTGTCAAAGATTCTGACCATAAAAATAGTGTCAGGAAGCTATTAATACGGTTACCAATAAAATTTACGACGATTCCCTCTCTTTATTAAATTACTTTCTTGAATACTGACAGCATGTAGGAGGCAGATGAATAAGGAAATAATTATATTACAAGTTTTATCTGTACATATTTTTTCTTTATTAAAATAGGCTTGTTCTCTGCCTGGCCCAGTGGTTAAGCTGTCAGAGAAAATTCATGTGTTCGAGATGGTACATTGGAAGAAAGCACAAAGAAATATCCCCGCTTATTATACAGATTGTGTTTATAGAAGCAGCAATGGAACTTGCTTACAGCCCGCTAATCAGCAGCGACACTAATACACAGCAATGCAAATTTGTTATTCCTTCTGTATACAGAAATGGAACATCACTTTCTTTAGCTGTGACAAGGAACATCTTCAATGGAAAATACTAGAATACTAGAGGAGCTTCTAGGGGGTTAATGAAGCAGCAAGGGCATTTGCGGTCAAAGTCTTGCCATCCAGGAACATGTCTTTATTTGTTCAAAGAAAGCATTGGCAGTCAATAAAAGGTGGTAAACGCCACAATGGTCCATGCTTAGGTCATCTGGACTAAGGCCAGCCATAGATGGAGCGAATTTCTTTCCTGCAACCATGTAACAGTGTTGACAGTGTTGATGGGGGAATTCCTCCCACCAAGCCCTTTTGTTCAGAGGAAGCTGCCCCGCTGGGAGAACACAGTGATTATTGCCAGTGGCTATATTAGCTGATAGCGATAATCACATGTAAAATTCAGCAAGTTGGTTGTACCCAAGTTAATTGATTGATCAACTTGGGTACATTCAGCCTAGGGATGCACCGATCCAAATTTTTTGGTCCCGATCCCGATCTCTTGCTTTGTGAAATCGCCGATCATGAGTCCGATCCGGAAGTATTGTTTTGTGAGCTTATAACAAAATAATACTTCCGGATCGGTATCGGCAGATGCCTTATAACTTTGTGCATTCAAAATCTAAAATGTCATGGGTTTAGTCTTTAAGAGGTTAAACTTCCCTCCTCCGGCAGACGGAACGAAAAGATACATTGTAATCATTGTGTTTACTTAACTGGGAGAGTTGAAAGGCATTTGCAGGAGGCTCTTTTTTTTTCTTTGACAGCTGTTCTCTGCTCCCTCACAAGCTATAAAGAGCAAAACTGGATCGACCAGTGGATCTGTTAACTTTACCAATCCCCTGATCCAGCTATTTTGCCCGTATCGGGGCCGATATCCGATCCGAATATCGGATCGGTGCATCCCTAATTCAGCCTGCCCATACGTGGTTTGAATCTCAACCGGTTTCTGTCGGACTGGCGGAGATTCAAATTTCTTATGGCCAGCTTAGAAGGCTTTGTCATTTTTTTTCTTTTATCTTCTGCTGATTGGCCACCTAGACATTTGTAGCTACCTTACATTAACAAATGTTTAAACATAACAACTTTATGAGTTGTGTGATATCCCATTTCAAAACATTTGGCATTACTATGGATGTTGGCAATAACAGCCTCTACTTCTCGGCCGGAAGCCGAGCTGAGCGAACGCTTCTACAGGGAGCTCCATCTCTATAGTTGGGGAATCTATTGCCATCCATCGCTCAGATCCCACATTACTGTACCTGTGGTGCCGCAGCCATCCCTCTGTGCTCCCCTATACGAGCCGGACTGAAGATCTTCGCTCTAGGCGGCCGGGATCCGGAGCTCCGGGATCGGGGCCTACACCGCTGCTGAAGCCGCGGACTCGCCTAGCGGTCACCGCGGTCTGCCGTCCGGCGCGGCGGCGGCTGTTCAGGCTCACACAGACTCTCTGCTTCCTTCACACAGGCATCCGCTGCCTGCCCGAGCTCCCGGGACCCGACATCCGTCATCCAGTGTGCTGCAATCGGCGGCGGGAGGGCGCCCGGAGTTGCGGCCTAGTCGCCCTGGAAGCAGCAGCCTCTCCTACGGACACACCTTCCACACCAAGCCCAGGGTAAGCCCTCAGCTTCTCACACCGCTCATTCATACAATCCAGCAGCTGCATACAGACATTGTCCTCCACAATCTCCCCTGCTTGTAGCAGCAGCCGCTCTTTGCTTGCCTACCCCATCATCTTCCATATACATGTTCATGTGGGTATGGGACTTCTGTCCGGTGATGACCGTCTGTAATTAAAGTGAGCTTTGGCGGCACCCAGATAAACGAACCCCCTGGCAATGCCTTCTAAAACACCCAACTTACGCTCAATGTCAGGCAAGAAATCCGGGAAGGGATCCTCATCCAAACTGCCCAGTTCCGGTTCTATCAAACGATTTCTATCTACAGGCGGCTCAAGCACTCGCACGCGTGGGAGCAGGGCTGAGGCCTCGGTATCGGGTGCAGTGTCATCCATCCGCTCCGCATCCCCGCGGGAGCACTCTCCCTCTTCCTCATACTTCTCTGACCCGCTTGAAGAAATGCACTCCCCGGCAGCTTCTGACATGTCCTCCCTTTTACATGGTTTGAAACAGGAAATTGGGGGCATGTTTCGCAATTTGGAACGGTCACTTAAGAAGGAGATTACCGCTGTCCGCGCTGATATGTCCCACATACTTGGCAGGGTAGAGGACACAGAACGGAGGCAGGACTCGCAAGAAGACTCCATTAGAGAGCTACAGGATAAAGTCACGCAACTGGCGGTGGCCCACCGTGCCGCTTTATACAAAATGGAGGATCTAGAAAACCGCAATCGGCGGAATAATGTGCGTATTCGTGGACTTCCCGAGGCTACCAGGGATGACGACCTTGAAGCTTCGGTAAGGGGCATATTTAATTCCATCCTGGGGAGGGCTCCCACTGATCCTTTACGTTTTGATCGCACGCATAGAGCGCTTAGACCTCGTAACCTGTCCTCTGACCTGCCTCGGGACGTTATCTGTCGTCTGCACTATTTCGAAGACAAAAATGCTATCATGACCAAGCTACGCGGCACTCAAGTTGTTGACTTCCACGGGGCGTCCCTTAACATCTTTCCTGACCTTTCCAAGGAGACTTTGGAACGACGCCGTGCACTAAAACCGCTCTTGGATCAACTTAGGGCCAATGGCTTCACTTATCGCTGGGGTTTCCCAGCTTGTTTAATTGCTACCAAGAATGGGCACTCTGCTACCCTTCGCTTCCCGGAAGATCTACCGGCCTTCCTCCAGGATGTTGGCCTCCCACCCTTGGATCTTCCAGGATGGCATGATTGCATCCCCATTTTCACTTTTAAACCAGGTGCCTCCTGGAGTAAAACACCTTCCAAGAAAATGCGCACCTCTGCGCCATCTTCTACTCGTAAGCCGGGGATGACCCCTGTGTGAGGTATCTCCTTCTCCCTGCCTGCTGATATGATACTCTTTCTCAGGATTATTCAAGTTCTCTCCTTTCAGGTGCATTAGTTTGCTGTTCTTATCAGGACTGTTAACGGTTTCATGCACTCATGTTGGGTTTATTATTATTGTCTCCTCTGCCAGGGGGAGGTTATTTTATTTTGTGTTTATTTGATGTTCTGTTCTGCACATTGTCATTTGCATTTTGGCTTGCTGGGGTGCCGCCGCCGGCTCCCTTCTGAGCGTCTCTACGGGATGATGTTGCGTCCGGTCGATACGCTCCCCTCTTTCCTTTTGGGGGTGGGGGTTCCCGGGTTTGGGGCTCTGTTGCATGAGACTTGTTCTCCTGCTCGGCGCCCTGTTCCTGGGATCGTCCATCCCCCCGGGGACCACTGCAGTTTACTGCGTGACGATACATGGTGTCCCATTGGACATTGTCTCAGTATTGATCTTTTGTCTTCTCCTCTTTTCTTGCTGTTTCTTCTTCTCTTCTTTTCTTCTGCCCTCTCCTCTCCCCTCCTCCCTCCCCCTTTCTATCCCCCTTTCTTTAGGCCCGGGTTCTCAGTGTTTGTGAAGGGGGTGATTGTGGATACCTAATGGCGACCATAAAAGTCTTGTCCTATAATGTTAGAGGCTTGAACACGGCGTATAAGCGTCATCAAGTGTTCCGGGAGCTGCAACGTGAATCTTGTTCTGTTGCGTTCCTTCAAGAAACTTATCTCACCCATTCTACTCACGTCAAATTATTCTCCCCACAGTACCCGACCTGGTACTATGCACTTTCACCCTCTAACAAGGCTAAAGGTGTCGCTATTGGGTTTCGCAAGGATACCCCTTTCCAGCTTGATACTATGCTTGCTGATCATAATGGTCGTTATCTTTTCTTAAAGGGTTCAATAGGGAACACCAGCTGTACTCTGGCTAACATTTATGCACCGAATCAGGCTCAGTCCACTTTCCTACACACAACACTCTCTGAGCTGGCGAAGTTTGCTGAAGGTCTCCTGGTTGTTGCTGGTGACATCAACATGGTCCTGGACCCTGTTCTTGACACCTCGAAGGGCCGTTCAAATGTCCCGTTTAAACAGATCGCACGGCTTAAAAAATTGTTACATTCCCTTCAACTAGTTGACGTCTGGCGAATACTGCATCCTAAAGATGCGGATTTTTCCCACTTTTCCAAAACCCATGGTTGTTACTCTAGGATTGACAACATTTTTCTGAGCCACTTTCACTTACCCCTTTTGCGATCCGCCTCCATTGGCTGTGCCTCCATTTCGGATCATGCTCCTGTGATGACCACCCTGCTCCTTCCCTCTCTCCCGCCCCGCTCCACTAATTGGAAGCTGAATGACTCGCTTCTTTCAGACCCCACGGACGCAGCTCTCTTATCTTCTGCACTTAACCAATATTTTCTTGAAAATACTACTGAGCATGCATCTCCCTCCTTAGTGTGGGAAGCCCACAAGGCTACCATAAGGGGCAAATTGATGGATCTGGGGGCGAGGAGGAAGCGAGAGCAGGGCCAATTGATCGCTGAGCAACTTGCCCTGGTGGCGGATCTGGAAAAGTCACACAAACTATCATTGCATGTATCCCAACTTCAGGCCTTAACAGAGGCTAGGGAATCCCTACGATCCTTACTTGACAAAGCTACCAAGCGCAAATTTCACTTTTTAGCCCATAAACGTTACGAGTGGGTTGATAAACCCGGTAGAATGCTTGCCAGGTCTCTTAGAGCCCAAAAGTCAGCTGCCTTCATTCAGAAGGTGAAGCTTTCCTCTGGCCTTATGGTCCATTCCTCCCCTGATATTGCTAAAGCCTTTAGAGATTTTTATGGTAAGCTTTACCATGTAGAAGGTGATCTATGTCATCTCCCTTTAACTGAAAAACGCAAGCATATTTGGGCCTACCTCAAAAAGGCTAACCTACCAACCCTCTCCAAGCGCTCCCTGCGGAAATTGGAAAATGATTTTTCTGTTGAAGAGTTCCAATTGGCACTAAAATCCACCCAAGTCGGTAAGGCACCTGGCCCTGATGGCTTCACGGTTGCATATTTCAAAAAGTTTGCTGATGTCCTACTCCCTCACTTGACCTCTTATGCCAACTCCATTTCTAAATCCTCGGGTTTTCGTCCAGAATCATTAGCTGCTCACATTTCGGTCCTACCCAAGCCGGGCAAAGATCCCACAGAATGTGGCAGTTACCGCCCTATATCCCTCCTGAATGTGGACCTTAAATTGTACTCTAAGGTGTTAGCTAACAGACTACTGCCCTTGATCCCCTCCTGGGTCTCAGCTGATCAGACTGGTTTTATCCCCAGTAGAGAGGCGCGGGACAACTCTCTTTGTGCTCTCTCTCTAATCCACTTTGTCCGCACTAGGTCCCAGCCTACCCTGTTCCTTTCTACTGACGCTGAAAAAGCGTTTGACAGGGTGGACTGGGACTATTTGTTGACTACCCTCCGTTTTTTTGGCCTTGGCCCCAAAGCTATACAACGTATTGCAGCTTTATATTCCCAACCAACGGCACAGGTGCGGGTTAACGGCCTCCTTAGTACCTCCTTCCCCCTTCATAATGGCACGCGACAGGGGTGCCCTTTATCGCCCCTTTTGTTTGCCATTTCCCTAGAGCCCTTTTTAGCCACTATTAGGCATTCCAACGATATACATGGTGTCACTGTGAACCGTCAGACGCATAAATACGCAGCTTATGCGGATGACATCCTTTTTTTTATCCAACAACCTCGTATCTCTTTACCTGTTCTCTTACGAGCTTTCGCAGACTTCCGCCACCTCTCAAACTTCAAGATCAACATGTCTAAATCCGAAATATTAAACGTTAATCTCCCCAATACTGAAGTCTCCGCTCTGTCCCCACATTTCCCATTTCAATGGTGTCCGGACAAATTGAAATACCTAGGTATTTATTTAACCCCCCGCTTGGATAATTTGTTCCGTCATAACTACATTCCCCTACTTAATACGATCAAATCAGACCTTCGGCAGTGGTCCTCTTTACACCATTCCTGGTTGGGCAAGACCAACATAGTTAAGATGAACATTTTGCCTCGTATCCTATTTTTTTTTCAAATGTTACCGCTGGGTGTTCCTATTGGGCTTTTTACTATTTTGCAGTCATTGCTTTCCAGGTATATTTGGCAGGGCAGGCGCCCCAGGATTGCCAGGACGACGCTTTTCCGTCCAAAGCGTTGTGGGGGGCTTGCTCTCCCTAGTGTCAGGGACTATTTCCGAGCGGTCTCACTAACCCGTGTGGCTGATTGGAAGTATTCTATTAGTTCTAAATTATGGGTACAGCTGGAATACGATCTATGTGACAGAGACTTGTCTGCAGTTCCATGGATTCCAAGGTCCGCCAGGGCCCTCTCCCCATACACCTCTCCCCTGACCCTATCAACCTTGTCTGTCTGGGACTCCATGCACACAAAGCTCTCCTGGAACTACAACTCTCCTTTAATGCCTCTGTTGAATCACAACCACTTCGTGCCTGGCAAACTGGATGCTGGATTTAAAAATTGGTCTCCTAAGACTCCTCTCTTGTTATCTCACGTAACCCACTCCAATACTGTGAAGCCACTTAGCCACATTTTGGGATCCAGCCCCGCCACGGTCATGGACCATTGGAGGCACAGACAGTTATCCAGGTTCATAGCTGCTCTTCCACGTCCGCTGCGTGACTCCAAGGATTTGAATCCTATTGAGGCAATACTGGCCCCTCGAGACCCCCCCCTTCACTCCACCTCGCAGTTTTACAAGGCACTTATCTCATTGCAAGGCCAACCCTACCCGGATTTCTTACACAAATGGGAACTGGATATTGGATCCCAAATTTCCGATAACCGGAAGGACAAAATTCTTGCATTGGCCCACATTTCCTCTATCTCCACCAGGGTGGCGGAATCCAACTACAAGTTACTGTCCCGTTGGTACTATACCCCGTGGAAAATGCACGTTATTTCTCCGGCCATCTCCCCGTTATGTTGGAGGGGATGCGGAGATACTGCATCGCACGCACACATCTGGTGGCACTGCTCAATAATACAACCGTTCTGGACGGAAGTCCTTCGGCTTATACATGTGATCACGGGAGTTACGATCCCATCAGATCCTTGGGTTGTCCTGCTTCATGGAACGAACATGCCGCTCTCTAAGTACAAAAGATCAATGATCCCTCATATGCTTAATGCGGCCAAAGCCCTGATCCCCGCCCTCTGGGGCTCACCGACCATTCCCACGATACGTCACTGGCTACGGAAAATCGATACGACATACCAATTGGAGGAACTTACTTTCATAGCCCGTGACAAACTAGACCGTTTTCACTCTGCCTGGCAACCTTGGTCTTCTTTTAAAAACACTTCTTCATATGTGGCCCTACTCACTGAGGACACCGCCTTCTAATGTAATCCTATCTGATTAAAGTTTTTATTATTTGATACATAAGTCACCCGTGGCCTACTTTCCCACCCTCCTCTCCCCCTTCTTTCCCCCTTATCTCTCCCTGCTCCTCTCTCCTCTCCTTTCTCTTTCTTTTCTGCTTTTTTCTATCCTTTCACTTTCCTATAGGCTCTCTCTGACATTGGTTTTATGATACAAGATGTTGTGCTATCAGTATATTTTCTCAGACTTTTCATGACTGGGCGTACTTGAAGCGCACTGAGATATTCATGCGCTCATTGATATTGTTACATGGCTATTTGCCGCATTTAATGTCGGATTGTGTGGTCTATGTTCTGTTTTTCTTTGTTTTCTTGAAAAATTTTCAATAAACAGAAATTAAACAAAAAAACAGCCTCTACTTCTCTAGTAAGGTTTTCCATAAAATTTTCAAATTTTGTTGACATCTGCTTATTACATCTAAGCACATTTGTTGGACACCCCATTCCAAAAGCCATGGTCATTATTATGGGGTTGCTTACTCCCCATCTCCCTCCACTGCAGCTTTAACAGCCTCCACTGTTCTAAGAAGGCTTTTTATAGGATTTTAAAATGTCGATGGACATCATCACACCTATTTGTTGGAAATTCCCTTCCAAAAGCTAAGGGTATTAGGCTGGCCATACACTATACAATTTTCTTGTTCAACTTTCCTTTAGATTTACCAAAACCATGTAATATAGGGTCAAACCTAAACACTTTTAATTTGTATGCAGTCAGACAGGCCCTTGCACTACATAGTTTAAGGTAAATCTAAAGGAAATTGAATAAGAAAATTGTATAGTGTATGGCCAGCCTTAGTATGGGCTGCCTAAACCCCTTCCCCTACATTTTGATATTCTCCACTCTTCCAGGAAGGCTTTTCACAAGATTTTCACAATGCTGTGCACATCTGATCATCACATCTAAATGCTTTTGTTGGACGTCTTATTCCAAAAACTATGGACATTTATATGAGGTTGCTTATTCCCCCCTTCCTCTCCATTGCAATTATACCAGCCTTCACTCTTCTAGGAAGGCTTTCCACAAGACTTTAAAATATTGGTTGACATTATCACTAGAGATGTGCATGGTGAAAACATTTGTTTTATTTAATTTCGGATTCATTTGTTAAGGTAATCATTTTGTTTCATCATATTTGAAAGGTTAGAATGATTTGTTTTCATAATTTGTTTCGTATATTCGGATTTGTTTGTTGTTCCAAATCTATTTGTATTTCGGAAGCTATTTCAGAAGATTGGCTATATTCATTTTAACGTGTTAATCGTTATTTTGGGAGATTACTTATGCACTCTGTTTGGGTTGGATGGAGGTGGATCCATCGGAATCTCCAAATCATAACTTAACGAAGGGAACAAAATTAATTTCGGAATAATTTGTTATGTTTTGATTCAGAGATTCTGATGGATCCACCTCCATTAAACCCAAGCGCAATAAGTAGGAATCGTCATCTTATTTTACTTTTCTACCTTACTGTATTTATTGCAATATGTTTTTATTACTAAATACTGCATTTTTTTAGAATATCGAAAATTGTTAATGCAACAAAAAAACTAAATTGATCTCAATCAATTTGGATAATTTGTTATGTTGTTATGTTATTTGTGTTCCAAATTAAACAATTTTGTTGTTTTGTTATAATTTATTTAGGATTTGTTGAAATGTGTTACTATTGTTATTCAGAGATACGGATACCTCTGAATCTCTGAATAATGTAAATTTTGACCAAATTTCGATTCTTAACTAAACGGATTGCACATTTCTAATCAGCACACGTATTTGTGTTTGTTTGATGTCCCACTCTAAAAGCCATGGGTGTTAATAATATGGGGCTGCCTATACTGCCCTGCCGCCCCCTCCCTCCATTGTAGGTGTAATTGCCACTCTACTGCCACAAGATTTTCAAATGTTGGTGGACATTATAACACCTATTTATGTTTGTTGAACATTCCATTCCAAAAGCCATGTGCGTTATTATGGGAAGGCCTTCACCTCCTCCCCCTCCATTATATCTATAACAACCTTCATTCTTCTGGGAGGATTTTTCTTGAGATTTTCAAATGTTGGTGGACATCATCAACTCTATTTGAGTTTGATGAACATCCCATTCCAAAAAGCACGGTAATTAACATGGGTTGCCTACATTCCCTCCACCTCCATTGCAGCTATAACAGCCTCCATATTGGGTTGCCTACTCTACCCTCCAACTCCATTGCAGCTATAAGAGCCTCCTTTCTTTAAATGTTGGTGAACATCATCACACCTGCAGTATTTGGGTCTGTTGGACAACCACCCCAAAACATCCAAAAACCATGGACATTAAAATAGCCATTGCCTATCCCTTGCCCTCCTTTGCAGCTATAACAGCTTCCACTCTTCATTGAAGATCAATTACTTTTTTTTAGCAATTGTAGAGGTTACCAAGTTAAATATACATTAACAGGTTTCGGACCGCCCTCCGCAGAAATACTCGGTCGCGCGCCTGCAGCTAGGGGGCGAGCACGCGCCGCTGGCGGCGCGCTCCGGCCCCTGTTCGGCTGCGGGGACTTCGATGCACGGGGCAGGCAGCTCTGATTGCCGCCTGCCCCCTGTGATCGCTCCCCGCTGAGAGAGAAGGACGGTCAGCTGTTGTAAACACAGCTGATCGTTCTTCTCTCTGGAATGATCACAGAGCTCCTGTGATCCTGCTATATAGGATCACAGGTCTCTGTGATCATTTCACAAACCACTCCCCCCACGGTTAGAATCACTCCCCTAGATACACATTTAACCCTTTGATCTCCCCTGGGTTAACCCCTTCCCTGCCAATGGCATTATTACAGTAACAGTGCTTATTTTTAGCACTAATTACTGTAGCAATGTCACTGGTCCCCCCCAAAAGAGTCAAAATATTGTATTTTTTTTTTTTTTTTTTTGCAGAATTGTCGCTCTATTTTTGTTTATAGAGCAAAAAATAAAAATCGCACAGGTGATCAAATACCACCAAAAGAAAGCTCTATTTGTGGGAAAAAAATGACATCAATTGTATTTGGGTTCAGCATCGCACGACTACGCAATTTTCCATTAAAAAAAGCAGTGCCGAATCGCAAAAAATGGCCTGGTCATTAAGGGGGCAAATCCTTCCGCTCCAGAAATCGTGAATTTATCCAAATGCTACATTAGGTGGTCAAATGTTTGTGGACAGCTAATCAGCACACCTATATGTAGTTGTTGGACATCCCATTCCAAAAGCATGGCTGTTAGGACAGTGGAGCTATGACAGCTTCCACTCTTCTGGGAAGACTAATTGCTTTCATTGCAATTGTATAAAAGATACTAAACTAAATATACCTAATTTATCTATGTGTATTTGCCAGAGTTGTATAAAGTACTCGAAACCCATACTTGAGTAAAAGTACAAGTGCTCGATCAAAAAGTGACTTGAGTAGAAGTACTAAAGTATTCAACATTTTTTGTACTTAAGTATTGCAAGTAGTTTTTTTTTTTAATTTTGCTACTCAAGTACTGAAAGTAAAAGTACAAGTACTGTGTTATGTAGTTATTAAAGAAAGAAGTCAAAAGTTTGAATATCATATTGTTTTTTATTATTTCAAATGCAGCTTTTATTTATGCATACAGTAGCATTTATTTTCGTATGCGCTGATACTACACATGTTTTGAGCTTCATGAAACCTGCCATCTACTGTTCTGGCAGTGGTAATTTTTATAATAGTAACGAGTAACTATGCAGCACAAAAAAAAATATCGGAGTAGAAGTATTGAAATCATCTAAAAAATGTAGTGAAGTAAAAGTGGAAGTAGGAGAAAAAAATTCTACTCTAGGAAAGTACAGATACCGCCTTTCGGTACTTAAGTACAGTAGTTATGTAGTTCTATTTAGTTACTATACATCTCTGGTATTTGCAAATGCTACATGAGGAAGTCTAAGGTTTGTGGACACCTATATAAGCTTGGTGGACTTTCCTTTCTAAAATATTGGCCATTACTGTAGAGTTGGAGAGTGCCTGTAGAAATGTCAGCCCATTGAGCCAAAGGAGAAATTGTGAGGTTAGGTAGTAATGTTGGACAAGAGGACTTTGCTGTCAATCGATATTCCAGTTCATCCCAAAGGTATTCATTACGGTTGAGGTCAGGCTCTGCGTAGCACCACTAATTACAAGTTTACAAAATAAGAGATTTATGGACACTAAAAGCTGAACTTTAGATAAAATAGTGACAGAGGTTCTAAGTCTTCCTCACAGTTCAAATAAATAACACATGTGAATTGCTATATCATCCAAAAAATGTGTAATATGCTGTATCTGGTGTGATTTAGACATCTCTGTCAGGAAATGCAGCCGGGTCCATGACCTTAAGGCCCCTTTCACACACTCCGTCCGTCGGACGGAATCCGTTTTTCTCAGCGCGGGATCGATCCACCGATCCCCTGCTGAGCAGGAGGATGACAGCTGTGTCTCTGCGCTGTGTGCGGAGACACAGCTGTCAGTTCCCCATGCATCTCTATGGGGGAAATCGGATGGGAACGGACCGTCGGTCCGTTCTCATCCGATCCCATCCGATTCGATCCACTGGATGGATGGAAAATAGGGTTTCCATCCGTCCAGATTTGACGGATCGGATCGGATGTCAGCGGACATGTCTCCGCTGACATCCAATGCCCCATAGGGATGCATGGGGGGACTGTTCAGATCCGCCAAAAAAACAAACAGGCGGATCTGAACAGTCCGCCTTTGTGAAAGAGCCATAAGTGCAGATAAAACAATTGTTAAATACAAATAAGTAAGAAAGTATATATGTATATATGTATATATATATATATATATATATGTATATATATGTATATATATGTATATATATATGTAAAAATCATTATACACTTTCTTCCCCGATCGTCGGGGATCGAGTGAGGAGATCCGCCCGCTTGTGTAAACAAAGCGGGCGGATCTCCTATGTGACAGACAGGGAGAGATTACAGGATTCAGCATAGCTGAACCTGCGATCTGTGTCTGTGTCACACAGTCCCCTCCCCCCACACATGTCAGTAAGCACCAGGCATACATTAACCCCTTGATCACCAATAAGAGTTAACCCCTTCCCTGCCAGTGTAATTTTTACAGTAACAGTGCATATTTATAGCACTGATTACTGTAGTAATGTCACTGGTACCCCCAAAAGTGTCAAAAATGTCAGTTAGGGGTCCAATTTGTCCGCCGCAATGTCGCAGTCCCGCAAAAAAAAAATCGCAGATCGCCGCCATTACTAGTTAAAAAAAACAATAAAAATGTCATAAATTTTCCGTAACTTTTGCGCAAACCAATCAAAATACACTTCTTGTGATTTTTTTTTTTTACCAAACATATGTAGCAGAAAACAAATTGGCCTAAAATGTTAAAAAATTTTGATTTTTAAATTTTTTTGGGGAATTTCACATAAAAAAATGTGAAAAATATTGTTATTTTTTCAAAATTGTCGCTCTTTTTTTGTTTATAGCGCAAAAAGTAAATCAAATGCCACCAAAAGAAAGCTCAATTTGTGGGCGAAAAATGGACATAAATGTAATTTGGGAACAGCGTTGCACTACCGCGCAATTGTCCGTTAAAGTAACGCAGTGCCGAAACGCAAAATATGGCCTGGTCAGGAATGGGGTAAAATCTTCCGGTCTTAAAGCGGTTAAAAATACGCTCATTGAGAATTTTTTTGTCAAAGATATGTAGCTAAATACATTTTGGCCTAAATATATGACAAAAATGGAATATATTGGATATTTTTTAACTGTCAAAGTAGAAAAATATTATTTTTTCAAAATTGATGAATTTTTTATTAATATCGCAAAACATGAAAAGCGCAGAGGTGATCAAATACCACCAAAAGAAAGCTCTGTTTGTAGGAAAAAAAGGATGTAAATTTCGTTTGGGTTGCATGACCGCGCAATTGTCAGTTAAAGTCGAATCGCAAAATGTGGCCTGGACGTAAAGCAGGAAAATCCTCCGGTCCTAAAGTGGTTAATAAATAACCAAGAAACAATTAAAGTAGGTGGCAAAGTTACACAAACTTAGCTCTTAATTACTTTAAGACCGGAAGGATTTGCCCCCTTTGGAGCGTATTGCGTCCCGCGATTTTGTTTGCGCGATGTTGCCGCGATTCGGCGGGCGTAAATCGCGGCAACATCGCTCGGCGTTTGGGGGGCTATTGCAAATCAACGGACAACGCTAGGCGTCCCGCGATTTGCAATAAATCTCCGAATCGCGGGCGGAACCGCGGCGGTTCTGCCCGCGATCATACGCTGACATGTGAATGCAGCCTTAGGCCAATTTGTTTTCTTTTTTTTTTTCTTTCAATACATTTTTTCAAATAATACAGGAAACGAGAACACATTGCAGAAATATCAACAGGGTTATAGCAATGAGAAACAACAATAGCGATACCATTAATATGTTTCACAAGAACGAGAGAGGCTACAGTGGAATCTGGAGAATGTTTCGTATGTGGCAAAGTAAGTTCTAGTAACACATTCAGCCACTGCAGGAGAAGTATTTCCCCAAGAACCCCTAATGGGACCCAGCTGTGCCCGGGGACACCCCCTCCCAAGAAAGAATAAACAAAGGGAGATAAAAGCGTAAAGTCCACATATGTAATAGAGCAGTCTCGGGATATCTTGATTCCACCTGTAGCTATAACTAGAGGAAATGGTATCATATGAACAACTTGTAAGGGTTTAAAATGCCAATTTGTTTTCTGCTACATATTTTTGGTAAAAACAAAATCGCAATAAGCGTATTTTGATTGGTTTGCGCAAAAGTTATTGCGTCTACTAACTACGGGAAAGATTAATGTAATTTTTATTGTTTGTTTGGTCTTTTTTTACTAGTAATGGCCGCGATCTGCAATTTTTTGTGGGACTGTGACATTGTGGCAGACAGATCGGACCCCTGACTGACATTTTTGACACTTTTGAGAGGGACCAGTGACATTACTACAGTAATCAGTGCTAAAAATATGCACTGTTAGGCTTCTTTCACACGGTCCGCCTCCGCAGGCGGATCCGTGTTGCTCAGCGGGGATCGATCCGCGATCCCCGCTGAGCCGGGCGGATGACAGCTCCGTCTCCGCTTGCAGTGCGGAGAGGGAGGTGTCCCTCTATGGGGGATCGGAGGAGAGCGGACCGCTTGTCCGCTCTCATCAGATCCGCTCCGCTCCGATTACTGAACGGATGGAAAAATAGGGTTTCCATCCGTCCAGATTTCAGCACAGGATCGGATGCGGATGGCAGCGGGTGTCAGCGGAGGTGACCTCGGCTGACACCCGCTGCCCCATAGAGCTGCATGGAGGATCCGATCAGATCCGCCTAAAAAACTGACAGGCGGATCTGATCGGACCGCCCGTGTGAAAGAGCCCTTGACACTGGCAGGGAAGGGGTTAACATTATGGGTGATCAAAGGGTTAAATGCGAGCCTAGGGGAGTGATTCTAACTGTGGGGGGTGTGGCTTGTGAAATGACCATAGAGACCTGTGATCCTATATAGAAGGATCACACGGGCTCTATGATCATTCCAGGGAAAAGAACTGTCAGCTGTGTTTACAACAGCTGACCGTTCTTCTCTCTCAGCGGGGAACGATTGCGGGTGTCAGGCGACAATCGGAGCCACCTGCCCACTGCATTGGCTTCCCCGCTGACAAGCGGCGGCGAGCGCTTACCCCCTAGCCTCCCGAGAGCAAGTGCCGTACATGTACAGCGATTTGCCTGGGGGGCGGCGGGCGGTCGTTAACCGGTTAAATTCATAGTAAAGTCTTGTTTTTTTGTAGTTTGTTTAAAAATAACAGGCAAGTTACACTTACCTGCTCTGTGCTCTCTTCTGGTGCCGCAGGCAGAATAACAAAGCAAACATCTTATATTACTAATTATAAATAAAGACAAATTAACACTTGGACTTGCAATGGTATAATGGGCCTTGGCCATTTATTAAATATTTTATAATGACAACCAAAAATTATTTTAGCTCAGCCCAAAAGCTCGAACTAACCATATACATTCACATAAAATGTAGTCCAGTCAAAAAACTCAGACTACCAAGCTTTAAACCACTAAAAAACACCAACCCATACATTGAACAGAATAATAAAACAAATATACGGGAGGGAGGGAGGGACGAATTCTCTTGCTCCGCTCCCGGCAACTGATTTTTGTCAGTTGCTGCAGCAGTTTATATAGGCAAATTTTTTACCTCAAGGTTTGAAATTATTACAAACTGTCCAATCCCTGAACTGTGTATCTTAGCCAATTAGTTTGTCATTTTAATTGACCAATCCTGACTTTTATTTAAACTACCAATCCTATTGCTTGACATACTAATTTTTTTTTATCATGCCACGGCCCCATACATGCATGGCAGGTACCTTGACCCACCATGCATCTCATTCTCGGGTGCCTCTCCAGGACTTCTGGCCCCTCCCACCTGTCAAATATGCCCCCCACAGCAAGCAGCTTGCTATGGGGGCATCTGATCCAAACCACTGCTCTGTGCGTCCATTTAGACACAGAGCTGTGGCTCGGCCCCACCCCCTCTCTCTCCTCATTGTTAACTGACTTTGATTGACCATGTCTCAGCCCATCAGGAGGGAGAGTACCGGACAGCCGAGGCTCTTATGCCTCGTACACACGCACCGATTGTCAACCAAACGATCGGCCGTCTTTTGTCCAGTGTTGTTTTGTTGGTTGAAATGTGCTCTAGACTGCACACAAATTTTGTCGGCCAACAACAACCAACTTCAGAAGTGATGTCATGTTCTGGTTTACTTTTCGTGTGTTTTTTCTTCTCTGAGCATGCCCAGTCTTGCTCATCTGACTTTTGCCGGCCGAAATCTGTACTGACTGACGAACAATCGGCCGTTCTGGTGACGGGCAACAAAAATTTTATAGCATGCACACCAGATTTTGTTAGGCCGAAAAGTCGCAGTCGGTTGTCGGAAGCATCATACTAACAAGCCGGCAATCGGCCGATCGGACGTTGGCTGAAAATTTGCGGCCAACAATCGGTGCGTGTGTACGAGGCATTGTGCAACATTGTTGGATCCAGATGGGGCTCAGGTAAGTATGCATTAAGATAAAAAAACATTCTGCCTTTAGAACCATTTTAAATCCTACCTGCCCAGTGCTCTGACACTCCCTGCATCCATTTTTTAAGAAAATGCCATAAAAATACCTTTGTTTTTCGTCTTTCCATGCAGTCATGTGATTGCAAACCCCCAAATCAACCCCCTTTTGTCTGTGGCTGACAGGCATGGACTATCTGTTGCCTATAGGGCTACGAATGGTGCCATGTTAACTTCACTGCTGAAAACGATTGGGAGTTATGGATCAAAGGGCTGACAATGCTGTTGCAAGGCTACACAATGGCACTGGCAGTATTAACAGATAACCGCAAAGAACACAAGAAGGAAATATAAGACAACAGTTGAAAAGATTTGCTACATGAAGCATGACACCAAATCAAATTTTCATGCTCTGGCTCTGCTATCTTTCCCACTTGAATACTAAAGTTTTGTATGTAGTGCCCTTTCCCTGGGCTGCCTAAATTTAGTATGTAGCTCTGTTGTAGCCTGATGACCTGCAATTCATTTTTCAGGTCTGTTCAGGCTTTCCCTAAGTCTGGTGGTTGATTGCTCCCGCCTATTGCTGGAAGAATGTTTCAGCAATAGTGTGGGTGGATCAATCTCTGGGTTATGATCAATTATCTGACACTACCCAATCCTTGAGAGGCTGACCCAGAATGTTTGGGTGGGGAGATACATATTTGGGAGGATCTGATCAGAGCTCTCTTCTCCTGGAGCTTCTCCCCTGGGAGGGGTGCATGTGTGTGAGTTCCAGAGAAGCTTCTGCCACTAGTTCTGCCACGAGACCTAATGCCTCATACACACGCATCGATTATTGGCTGGGAATTTTCGGCCAACGTCCGATTGGCTGTTTTTCGGCTTGTTAGTATGATGCTTTCGACAACCGACTCCGACTTTTCGGCCGAATAAAATCTGGTGTGCAGGCTATAACATTTTTGTTGGCCGTCAACACAACGGCCGATTTTCCGTCAGTCAGTACAGATTTCGGCAGACAAAAATCTGATGAGCAAGACTGGGCATGCTCAGTGAAGAAAAAACACAAAGAAAGCAATCCATCACATGACATCACTTCTGAAGTAGATTTTTGTTGGCCGAGAAAATTTGTGTGCAGTCTAGGCACATTCCAACCAACAAAACACCACTTGGACAAAAGTCGGACGATCGGTCGGCCGATAATCGTTGCGTGTGTACGAGGCTTTAGTCGCCGAGAATTTGTGCAATAGTTCGGGGTTCTGTAACATTTGGAGTATAATTTGAAGCCTGTTTCTTCAATGGTACATGGTGGACCCTAAATGGTTATAGAAACTAAAAACGTCTTCTCAGTGCCTAGAAGTATTGAAAGTTGAATGCAAACAACAACACAAAACACCCCCTAGGAGGTGGGACTTTGAAGGGCAATAATAATAGTACTTGTATAAAACAATGTAAAGTTTATTGACAAATCACAGATAAAAAAAGGATAAATATATACATGCAAATAATGATACAATGGAGCGGTTAAGCACAATGAACCCAATTCCCGTATAAACATATGAAAGCCGAACGGGGCACACCCTTGGTCATCTCGTATTCCACCCAGGAGTTAGGGAGGGGGGGGTCAATTGTCAAATCCCCTGTAAAAAGGACCACTGCAGAGCCACAGAGGATACAATATAAGTGTTCAGTTTCCAGGTCCGACCAGCTAGTTAGTGGTAAATGGTTTGTCCCAACCCTCTAACTGCCACATTCGCTGCACAGCTCAGTCTGTTAAACGAACTTGGACAGACTAAAGCCTCGTACACACGTACCGATCGTCGGCCGAACGATCGGCCGTCTTTTGTCCAGGGCTGTCGTGTCTGTTGAAAACTGCAAAAGACTGCACACGAATTTTGTCGGCCAACAACAGCCGACTGCAGAAGTGATGTCATGTAATGGTTAACTTTCCTTGTCTTTTTTCTTTTCTGAGCATGCCCAGTCTTGCAAATCTGCTGTCTGTCGGCCGAAATCTGTACTGACTGGCGAACAATCGGCCGTTCTGGTGTTGGCCAACAAAATTTTAATGCTTGCACGGCAGATTCTGTTCGGCCGAAAATGCGCTGTCGGCTGTCGGAAGCATCATACTAACAAGCCTACAATCGGCCGATCGGTCGTCGGCCGAATATTTACGGCCGACAATCGGTACGTGTGTACGGGGCTTTACTGGCAGAATCACCAGGTGAAAATAAAGGGGAAAAAAATGAATACACTAATAATAGACTAATACAAAAGAAACACAATGCAGTTACCACATCTAAGGATTGGTAAACTGAAATATATGGAATTTTAGGCTTGTGGCTAATGTCGCTTTAATTTGGAAGTTCCCTAATATCTCTAACTTTTTTCACTACACATTTTTTTTTTTTGGTAAACATGTTTTTTGGCTGTTAAAGTAAGACAAAAATTATAACACAAGACTGTAACTTATTTTTCAGACTGCAATGTGAAATCACTATATCTGACTCAGCCTAGAGGCATTCAGGATGGATAACAATATTAAGTATAAGTAAGTAGATTTTTGTCTCCCAAACAGAATGATGGGTCTCATTTTTCTCCCCCAGGAACAACCTGAGGCAGGCGTCACTGATCGCAGACGACATTTGTCAAACAAACCAGAAGATTGAAAACTTTTCACAGTGTTAAAAATATATACTGAATATTTCCCCTAGTTTATGTATTGTCCTCGGCTCACTGGTATGATCTCTGTGACAGTTTGTAGGCATTTTATGGTTCATTAATATCATTTCAAAAGTCAGTTTTTATATTTTGAAATCTTCAGCTTTCAATAATACCAGGTGATCCTGCCATGAATGTCTTTGCTCAGGCACTTCCTGTTAGAGTGACAACGCTCTGTCTTTGTTTCCCAGTTGTGCTCCTGCATTGTCACCCATTCACATTGGTTTCTGATGGAAACTAAAAGCGATTCTTTCAGCACACATTACTTAGGCATGGTTTACTGTTGTCTGCGTCAGGAAATTCACCCAAAGAAATAGCATCCGGAGCACATGTGCGACGTGATGATAGGGGGCGCATGCACGGCACGATGAGAGAGAGAGCATGCACGGTGCAATGAGAGACGGAAGCTTCCAGTGAGAGCTCTGGTGGACACAGAGACAAAACCAACTCCCACAGGGCCATCTGCAACAAGGTGCATGCCGTCCAGCATGAAATCGAAGAGTCGCCAGCCGCAACAATCTCTTATTACCTAATTCCTGCACTCCAAGGAACAGGCAGGCATGACTAAAGGTGGAGCTCAGGCAAAGCGGGGCCTAGCGGTCCTAGATGCATCTCCTACGGCTTCTGTCCAACAACAGGAGAACTGTGAGTACCCCACACAGCTAACAAAAGCTGATCTGAAGATTGCTTATCCTCTATGTATGTAAAGTTAGCCGAAAAGTTCCAGACAGAACTTCACAAGACCATTAGCACACTGACTCAGGACATAACAGCAATGAGCAGTAGCATCCATTTGTTAGAGACTAAGCATGATGAACTTACCCTAGCCCATGATGACCTTTGTAAAGACTATGAATCTTTAGCTGAAAATTTCACCTTCGTGCAGTCTCTAATAGAGGACTTAGACAACCGAAATCACAGAAATTGCATGTAGACAAAAAAAATTACTGCAGAGAGGGTGCACTGAGATTCAACGAAAGGGTGACGGGTGAGAGTTTTCCTCCATCCAGTAGGTGGCGATGTGCCACTATATAGATAGAGTGAAGTCTTTAGAGGGAACGGCTCCCTGCAGTGGACTTCATGAGACCATTTCTCCCAAAACTCCTGAAAGTGTCAGTCACTAGTGGATTTCAGGAGACCATTTTACCTGAAACCTCGGGAAGTGTTGGCCACCAGTGGAATTCATGAGCCAATTTCTGCTGAGTTGAGCCACATTCTGTGGAATGGGTAGCAGTAAAGGTGAGCATTTTTTGGGGGTCCTTTAGCTGAAAAGTGTCTCAGTCAATGAAAAAATAGGCCATTCTTGGTGGTTGATGAGCTTAGCTTCATTCAGGAGAGAGAGTGCATGTCGATTGGAGCTGTGTAATGGCTGTGGTCATCTAATGCTGTTAGAGATTACCATGAAATTGCTTATCAATGTCCACCAATGCTTGGGGAGCATGGCATCATCAGCCAGACTGGCTCCTGGTATCACCCTGTCCTGGAGCCCTCGAGTTAGCTGTATTGCAGCAGTCGTAGGGCTGCCCGGTATTGTCCTTTTCTGAGTGTTATTAAAGTAGTGTTAGGCCTGGCTTCTAAAGAGTCCCTGTTCCTGGGTGATTGGTTTTGGAGCACTGTACGGCCTTATTCATAATGAGGCCCTGTCCCTGAGAGAAGTTAGCAAATTTACTGAATGCAAGCTGGAGAGGAACTAAGGGATTCAGTCATAAATCTGACTTTTAGTGAGGTCGGTCCATGACAAAAGCTCCACCTAGAAGCTCCACGCAGTAAGAAAACCTGAAACTGACATAATACCATGCTCCCTACCTCCCCCCCCTAATATTTTTTATTTTTTTTAAACCCTATGACCCATATTTACTTCAAGTGCTCCTGCCAGTTTGGTGCCATCAATGCAACTTTGTCTCCTTCTTTCAAGATTCTTCCAAGACTAAATGGTTCTCACATGACGTGTGAATGTCGCTCAGTTCTGGAGTACTTTAAGCCTAGTCTGCACGAAAAGATGCATCCTGCGGGGGTGTAAAAAAAAAAAAAAATGTTGGGCTCGTAAGCAAAATGCAGCATGACAGAGTGTCATTCTGCCTTGAGAAGTGCATTCTGAACCAAGGAGAAAGCCATGGACAGCACTGGAGCATGAAGCGGGTAAAAGTTTGGCACCATTTTTTTTATACACAAAGTTGGATTAAAAATACTGGATATATAATTTAAAGGTCAGCTATAGCTAAAAACCTTTTTTTGTTTGTTTGTTTTGCAACCAGTAGGACAAAAATAATGGACTCGTATGCGACGGTGAAAGGGACTCTTGACTGGTAGAGGCATTAAAGAAGGTTAGTGGGTGGCTACTTGACCATTTACTGTAAAAAAAAAATCTGATGAAGTGCATGTTATTGGTTATCTTCGCCACAAGGGATGGGACAGGAGCTTTTTAGGTGAGTGCAAGTGCCCACTGAGGTTTGATCCAGGCAACACAATAAATACCCCCACACACACACCCTGCTGCCTTCCTATTATCAGTTTTATTGGTGGGATATACCTTGTGAGCAACCTTGCCTGCAGTCAAATAGTCTTGGATTGGTGCCATCAATGGACTATTGATGGTTGGACATCTCCTCTGAATTTATATTTAGGACATGTAAAAATGATTGCCAGGGGTTTACTCAAAACCGTCACTCATCACTTCCCATAATTATGACAGAAACACCTTTGCCCCAAAGGGGCAGCTCACAAAACTCTGGGATTTTTTAGGTGAATAATCTCTCAATAAATACACAACCAACACTAAGTTTTATGTAAAATCTAAAGTTTATTCTGCCTGACTCAACCTTAACACAGGTGGGTCATATTAATAACATGAAAGTATATAGTAAAACTATCAAGTTTTAGAGTAACATATAGACAGAACGCCCTATATTGTACTAACTTAACCACAGCTTACCCATACATAGGACACATTTGTCTACTTGGGGAGAGGCCATAGATTTGACCACCCAATTATAAAGAAAACATATGCATCACAGATTACAACAAAGTAGATTTCAATCTATAAAGCTGTGGGAGAGCTTGAAAATCTTGACGTGTTTTACAAAAATGCTTCTTCAGGATAATGGGTGTTCTGGAGACAAGACTCAACAAGATGAGATCAAAAGAAACAAGATGAGGTCAAAAGAAGCTTGTAATGCTCCTGCACCTCATTCCAGCATCCTGGTTTTGGCTGTGTCATTCTCCTTGTCTATCTGTCCAACTTCAAGGTGATTGATTTGGCCAGTCTCTGGGTGGAGACCAAGCTTAAAGCGGAGTTCCGGGCACAGATCTCATTTTTTGATGAACATACCCCCGGGACAGTCAGGGCTAGCACATTCCACAATGGCTAGCCTCTGATCTGTCCCGGTTCGCACTTACCTGCAAGAAGAAATACTTACTTTGAAAATTTCTTCCACAGCGTTTCCATCTCTCTTGTGGGCAGCTGAAGCCGGCGCGGTCCTCTTCGGTGTCTTCTTCCGCTTCTTCTTCTCCCAGAATGCGCCGCACCGGCCCCTCTCGTCACTTCCGGTGCGGCGCCGCATTCCTAAACAGCTTCTGGGCATGCCCAGAAGCTGTTTAGCAGGGGAATGCGGCGTCGCCCGGAAGTGACTGCGGGGCCGGTGCCGTCGCATTGATTCCTGGGAGCGATGACGTTCAGCTCCCAGGAATCATCGCGAGGCAGGAAGTGACGGGGTGAGCCTCGGCGCTGGAGGAGGAAGTACCCTGAGGTGAGTATTTACGATCTTCGATTACAAGGTGAGTGTACAAAAAAAAAAAAAATAACTATCCAATTCCTTTTCAGGTTATGTGTAGCTAGCGGAGGGGCACAAAAAAAAAATACCGATTTTGTGCCTGGAACTCCGCTTTAATTTCAGCCAGCCAAGCCTTTACTCTCATGCTTCTCATATTGTGTTTGTTACACATGCTCCAAGCTCGCTGTTTGTCTGCCCTGCTCTGCTAGATTGGATTCCCTCATGGACAACCTTGGATCAGATATCAACTACTCTACTAACTCTGCCTGCCTTTTGACTAGAGATGGCTTTGCGGTTCGCCCAGCGGTCGGTTAGCGGCAAATTTTGCTTGTTCGCTACCCCGCCAAATTTTGCGAACACATGGCGTTGTTCACAGCGCCCATATTAGTTTACATTGGGGAGAACTTTGACCCATGACACAGCCATCAGGTGGAACGGGACAGCCAATTGAAACATTTCAGCACATAGACATGCCCCCTACCCTATAAATAGACCTGAGCTGTCGGCCATTTCACATTCTGCTTTTTGTCAGCGTAGGGAGAGGTTGGCTGTGCTCATGAGGGAGAGATTGCCAGACACAAATAGCTCTGTTAAGATCCACAAAAGTCCTTTTCAGGGCTGGTATTTCGGTATAGGTCTACTACAGTCTCTTTTCAGGTTAGGGGCAGGTATCCAGTCGGTGCTTTAGGGGCAGTTAGAGATCGGCAGCAGTGACACAAATCGCTCTGTTAATGTCCACAGAAGTCATTTAAAGGGCTGCAATTTCTTTTGGAATTGCTGTGCAGTGCACTATATAGGGGGGGGGGGGGGGGAATCCACGGTATAATATACTTTGTAGAAAGCATATTATAGTGGATTAGTAGTATTATTGTGCACTGTGCAGCATTGTGACAGGTGTGGTGACTGAGCATTGCTGCAGCAATACTACAAACAGTGACGAAAGCACTTTTAATGTATTATAACTGGTGTGATAGACCAGTGGCCCCCCAACAATACCACATATTGAAGTGGGGTGTTATCTGAGTATACTTTTACAAGTGTATTTGTGTCCTGCAAAAATATTGCCTCTTTTGCTGAGTTACGTCTGATACACACACAGTGCCAAACTCACTTGCCAATTTTTTGAACAACTGGTGTGATAGACCAGTGGCCTCCCAATACCACATATTGATGTGGGGTGTTATCTGATTATATTTCTACAAGTGTATTTGTGTCCTGCAACAATATTGGCTCTTTTGCTGTGTTAAGTCTGATACACACAGTGCCAAACTCACTGGCCAATTTTTTGAACAACTGGTGTGATAGACCAGTGGCCCCCAAATACCACATATTCAAGTGGGGTGTTATTTAACAGTATACTTTTCTAAGAGTGTAGTATACTTTTCTAAGAGAGTCTTTTAGTCCTACAAAAATTTGGCCTCTCTTGCTGTGTTAACTCTGCTACACACAGTGACAACAGTTACTGGCCAATTATTTGTAGAACTGGTGTAATAAACCTGTGCCCCCCCCCCCCAATACCACAGATTGAAGCGGGGTGTTATCTAATTATACTTCCATAAGTGTATTTGTGTCCTGCAACAATATTGCCTCTTTTGCTGAGTTAAGTCTGATACACACAGTGCCAAACTCCCTGGCCATTTTTTTGAACAACTGGTGTGATAAACCAGTGCCCCCCCCCAATACCACATATTGAAATGGGGTGTTATCTGAGTATACTTTTACAAGTGTATTTGTGTCTTGCAACAATATTGCCTCTTTTGCTGAGTTAAGTCTGATACACACAGGGCCAAACTCACTGGCCAATTTTTTGAACAACTGGTGTAATAAACCAGTGGCCCCCCAATACCACATATTGAAGTGTGGTGTTTTTTTTTTTAACAGTGTACTTTTATGAGAGTGTATTTTAGTCCTGCAAAAATGTGGCCTCTTTTTCTGTGTTAACTGTGCTACACACAGTGACAACAGTTACTGGCCAATTATGTGTAGAACTGGTGTGATAAAACTGTGGCCCCCAATACCACAGATTGAAGTGAGGTGTTATTTAACAGTATACTTTTCTAAGATTGTATTTTAGTCCTGCAAAAATGTGGCCTCTTTTTCTGTGTTAACTGTGCTACACACAGTGACAACAGTTACTGGCCAATTATTTGTAGAACTGGTGTGATAAACCTGTGGCCCCCCAATACCACAGATTGAAGCGGGATGTTATATACCTTTTTCCAGATATACTACGATTCTCTAGAGACTTTTGTCACAGGGTAATTAAAAAACATGACAGGCAGAGGAAGAGGCTGACACTTACGCAGGGGTGGTAGGGCAGGAGCAGTAGGCCGGAGCCAAAGTGTGAAGTTTCAAAAGCCGCATGCAATTACGTCAAAGGACACACCAGACTTGGTTGAGTGGCTCACTCAGCCTTCCTCTTCTGCACCCTCCTCATCCTCTCTATCTGCACCCTCTTCACTCTCTGCTGTGTGCACCCCCAAAGACACCACCACAAACACCACCACCAAAGACACCACCCCCACCACCACATACCCTCCGCTATAGTCACTGGAATTATTTTCCGATTCATCACAAGACGTTTGCGATGCACAGCCATTGTTGGCATAGGATCAGGAAGAGGAGGTAGCAACAGCCGCCACTCAGCAGTGTGATGACAGTACCCAGATCAGCCCAAGGAGGTTGATCCCCGCAGTTGCTGCCTACTATGAGATCTCGAATGTTAGTGGTGGGGAAGGTGACGTGGATGATGACGTGTTTATGGATGTCACGTGGGTGACCACAAGAGAGGAAGAGGAGGGGAGTTCAGAGGGAGAGACGGACCGGCAGATTGGGAAGAGAGGCAGGCAGAACTTGCATTGCACAAGAGGTACAAAGCAGACTGCAAATGTAACAGGAGCGAGCCATCAACCATGTACAGTCACATCTGGCGCTCCCAGGACGTCGGCACATGGCTCCACAGTGTGGGCTTTTTTTAATGTGTCCGTTGCTGACAACAGTGTTGCCATCTGCAGCCTTTTCAGTCAACGCATAAGTCGAGGTAAGCCCAACATTCACCTAGGGACAACCGCCTTAAGAAGGCACCTGAACTCCCATCACCGAGCATAGTGGGAGCAACACCATCAGAACCCACAAAGCCACACTCCAGGCTCTCACCGTCCAGCCTCTTCTCCTTCTCCTCTCTCCTCACATTTGTCCTCCACTCCACCTTCCATGATGCCGCCATCACGTTGTTCTGGAAAAAGGTCCAAATGTTGGAACGTAAAGAAATGATGACGCCGGATAACCCTCTTGCCCAACGTTTGACTGCTGGCTTGTCGGAACTGACAGCCCGCCAACTACTGCCATATCAACTGGTGGACTCGGAGGCCTTTTGTAAATTTGTGGCCATTGGAACACCACAATGGAAGGTCCCAGGCAGGAAATATTTCTCGCAGAAGGGCATTCCAGAGCTGTATGGCCATGTTCAGCGGCAAGTGAATACATCTCTGGCACACAGTGTTGGTGCCAAGATACATCTCACCACAGACACATGGTCTAGCAAACACGGGCAGGGAAGGTATATCACTTTTACTGCCCACTGGGTGAACCTTCTAACGGCCGTCACGCATGTAACCCATGGCACCCGTGTAGATTTAGTTGTACCGCCACGGATTGCATGCAGGCCTGCCTCTTCTACTCCTCCTCCTCTTCCTCCATCCTCCCTCTCCTCCTCAGCTGACTCCTCCTTTTCTGCTGCTACCGTCTCTTCCACTGCCCCGCCCAAGTTCCCCAGAACCTATTCCACATGCCAGGTGAGACATTGCCATGCTGTGCTGCGTCTGTTGCGCCTGAAAGCCAAGAGCCACACTGGTCCTGCACTCCTTTCAGCTTTGCGTTCACAGGCAGATCAGTGGCTGACACCGCTGAATTTGAAAGTTGGTAAAGTGGTGTGCGACAACGGTTCCAATCTGTTGAGCGCACTGAAACAGGGCAAAATAACACACATGCCATGCATGGCACACGTCCTGAACTTGGTTGTGCAGCGATTCGTTGCCAAATACCCTGGGGTCCAGGACGTCTTGCGGCAGGCCAGGAAAATCTCGGGCCTCTTCAGAAGATCTTACACAGCCATGGCTCGCCTTGCTGACATTCAGCGGTGACACAACCTGCCCGTCAGGCGTCTTATTTGTGACTGCCCGACGTGATGGAACTCAACGTTGCATATGCTTGATAGGCTCCTCCAGCAGAAACGTGCAGTTAACGACTACCTGTACGAACTCTGCGGCAGGACAGGTTCTGGGGAGCTTGGGTTTTTTTCACCTCGCCAGTGGCTGCTTATGCGTGACGCATGCAGACTTCTTCGGCCATTCGATGAGATCACCAAACTGGTCAGTCACGGCCAGGGCGCCATCAGTGACATCGTATCTAACGCCTTCTTTCTGGAGCGTGCATTGCATCGTGTCATTGATCAAGCCGTCGAGGAGCAGGAGCAGGAAGATGAGGAAGTCGCAATGTTTGATGAATTCCCAGTAGGTGCTACTCCATCTGAGACAAGTCAACAGCAGGAGTCTGAAGAGGAGTCGGAGAAAGATGGTGCCAGGGGGGATGAGGAGGAGCAAGAAGAGCATGCTTTAAACCTTTCTGGGATCCCTGGTGTTATCCGTGGTTGGGGGGAGGAGAACGAGGACGATATTATCCTGGATGATGAGCTGGAAGCAGGCCACTACACCGCTTCCAGTTTAGTGCAAATTGGGGCTTTCATGCTCCAGTGTTTTAACCCTCCTAGCGGTATTCCCGAGCGTTACACGGGGTTAGATTTTAGAGCCAAAAGCGGTAACCCCGAGCCACACTCGGGGTACCGCTAGGAAGATCACTGGATCCTGGAAGAGGTTTTACTTACCTCTTCTCCGGCATCCAGCGAAGAATGCGGACGGTATGCGGCGGCGGAGCTCTCTCCCGATCGTCTGCGAGCCCCGGCTTCCGTCTCCAGGAACGTGACGGGTGGAACCGGCAGCAAATTCAAATGTAAAACACATCAAACACACTGATACCATTCAAAATAAAATAAAATCACATTACATTGCCCCCCAGTGCCCTTTCCTGCAGTTTTACTGTACTTTTTATGTAAATATATGTATATATATATATATATATATATATATATATATATATATATATATATACGTAATTCTTGTGAATGAGTAGCCCAAACCAACTGTATACATATATATATATATATAATATATATATACATAATATATGTATACATACATATACATATATATATATATATATATATATATATATAATATATATAATAAATGTATACAGTTGGTTTGGGCTGCTCATTCACAAGAATTACATACAAAATAATGGTACCGCTTTCGGCACCTAAAATTCAAAAGAATCATACCGCCAGGGAGGTTAAGGGGGACCCCCATATAAAAAGCATAAAGGCCAAGGACCAGTACTGGGTGGCAACGTACTTAGACCCCCGGTACAAACAAAAAATGGCGGAAATGTTACCACAATCACAGAGGGCGGTCAGAATGCAGCACTTCCAGGCCTTGCTGCATGCAATGCTGCATTCTGCTTTTGGGTGCACTGGCAGAGGAATTTCCAGTCACAGAGAGACAGTTGCGGGTAGCAATCCAACAGCGCCTGCAAGAAGAGGGTGGTTTGAAGATGTCTTGGTCACTTCAGATATGAGATCCTTCTTTCAGCCGAACCATCGACAGCTGTACTCCGGATCCAGCATCAGGGAACGCCTAAACCGACAGGTGTCCGACTACATCGGGTTAACGGCCGATGTGGATGCTCTGAGGGTGATGAACCCCTGGACTACTGGGTGGGCAGGCTTGACCTCTGGCCAGAGCTTGCACAATTTGCAATGGAAATGTTGGCTTGCCCCCCCCCCTCCCCCGTCCAGTGTCCTGTCCGAAAAGGCGTTCAGCGCAGCAGGGAGGATCGTGACCGATAAGCGCACTCGCCTAGCTCATGACAGTGTAGACTACCTCACATTTATAAAAATGAATGAGGCATGGATCTCTGAGGAATTCAACATGTATAGACCAGTAGACCATGTTTCATTGAAATTCCTCATGCCAGGCCACAAATACCTGCCACACCGCCATCCACCCACAGCAATTCCTGGTCCTTGGCTTCCCTACATACAGCGGCATAAAAGGCATTTCATGTCCATTGAATGGCAAATTTTTGGGGCCTTTCAGGGCCGACAATTATTTTTTCTGTGAATGCCTAATGTACCTCCAGCCACAGAGTATAACTTTCTTAGCTGTCAGTTAAACCCATGTGGGCTAATTTTTGGGGCCTATAAAGGCCGACACTTACTTCTGTATCCTTTGAATGCCTAATGTACCTCCAGCCATCAAATTCTATGTTCATAGCTGTCAGTTAAACCCATTTGGGTTAATTTTTGGGGCCAATACTGGCCAACACTTACTTCTGTATCCTGTGAATGCCTAATGTACCTTCAGTCACCAAATACTACGTTCTTAGCTGTCAGGTAAACCCATGTGGGCTAATTTTTGGGGCCTTTTATGGCCGACACTTACTTCTGTATCCTGTGAATGCCTAATGTACCTTCAGCCACAGAATACAACATTCTTAGCTGTCAGGTAAACACATGTGGGCTAATTTTTGGGGCCTGGAATGGCCGACACTTAGTTCTTTATCCTGTGAATGCCTAATTTTTCAGACTGGAATTGAAAATCAATGGGTCTGTAAAGGTTCCGCCAAATTGTGGAATGGATGCGGACCCATTTTACAGATGTGTGAATGGACGCTATATGTATTAGACATGTATTTACCGGCTGCTGTCAGTTCTGGCTGATTTATGAAAAAAAAACATTATAATTTTTTGCTGTAAAAAAAAAAAAAAAAAAATTAGGGCAACTTTTCTAATTGCAATACTTCTGTTATGACATTGTCCATGTGCTGGGACTATTTGTGCACAGCTAGTACGCCTTTTGTGGCTGCAAATATGACCTAAAGGTTTTTAAAGTTCACCTCCCATTAAAGTCAATGGGGCCCGCCGCGAACTCGCGGTTCGCGGATTTTTGAGAACATTTGCGGCTGACATTCGCGAAACGCCCCGGCCGATGTTCGTCCATCACTACTTTTGACTACGGATTTGACCCTGACTATTCCGAGCCTTGTTTGCCTTGTACCTGGACTGTCATTGAACCACTCTGCCTGTCTGCCAATGGCAAGTACCTGTTTGTTGTGCTCAGTTCGTGCTTGCCCCAGCATGGAAGTCAGACACTATAGCATTGTGTATAAGTCCTGGGGTCAACCAAGTACCGGTAGGCCTGCTTGCTATATGGGAAAGGGGGCTGCTATATGTGAAGAGCAAAGAAGCTAGCTATAGTGCCTGGCCACCTGTGCTAGGGGTAAGTGTAATTCACATGAAAGGCACCACATCCCCAGCACAGTAGAGGAGGAGGAGGGCAGCAAATACGAGCGCCATGAAGGAGACTAGAGGGCAAGAGGAGTTTGTGGCGAGACACAACTTAAAAGGGGGAAAAGGTCTAGATATAGCGCAAGCCCCTCTATATGGTATGGATATTGAATGTCCCAACCAGAGCGATATTGTGCATGTGAGTTCCTATAGGACATACCTGTAGCTAATGCTATGCTAGATAGATAATCTCAGTTCAGCTATAACTAGCCCAGGTTTGTTAGCAGATATCAATTATTTGTTGTGTATCATTATGTTTGGCCTAAGTAAGGTGTGTAAAAATCAGTAAAGCTTTAGCCTTGTTCTTCCAACCCAAATGATTTTATTATTTTCTAATTAAGGTGAGAAAAAGCAAGGAACTTTATTGTTGGTTGTGGTCTGATACATGGTGTTATGTCTATGGTTCTCAAAGGTTAAATACAAGGAAGCTCTGGGTAACATATAGAGAAATTAAATCACTTTTTTTTTTTTGGTAGAATTAGGAAGTGTACTTAGCTCTTTCGCTGTCTTCAGGACTACAAGACTCAGTACTGGCAGGAAAATCGGCAGGAAGAACCAACGGAGCAAAATGAAGGACCACCAAGTTTGACACTATTCCCAGACAACTTGGCCTGTTAAAGGAAGTGGAAAAATAGAGGTCTACTGGCAGGGTCTTGAGAAAATGAAATGTTACAAAAGGAAATTACCACTTCCGGAAGATTTATCCCCCATCATGACCAGGCCATTTTTGCAATACGGCACAGCGTTACTTTAACTGACAATTGTGCGGTCGTGTGATGCTTTCCCGAAATTTACGTCCTTCTTTCCCACAAATAGAGCTTTCTTTTCTTGATATTTGTTGTTAATTTTTTGCATTATAAACAAAAAAGGTCAACAATTAAAAAAAAACAAATCCAATAAAAAATTAAAAAAATACAGATCCCCTTCCACCAAATGATTTGGATCAGTGCATGAAGCAAGGTCCATAAAGACATGGATGAACGAGTTTGGGGTGGAGGAAATTTCCTGGCCTACGCAGAGTATCAACCTCAACCCCATAGAATACCTTTGGGAGGAATTTGAGTGGAGACCGCAAGCCAGGCCTTCTCGCCCAACATCAGTGTCTGACCTCACAAATGTGCTTCTAGAAGAATGGTCAAATATTCCCATAGACACACTCCTAAACCTTGTGGACAGCTTTCCCAGAAGAGTTGAAGCTGTTATAGTTGCAAAGGGTGGGCCAACTCAATATTGAACCCTACGGACTAAGACTGGGATGCCAAAAAAAAGTTCATGTACGTGTAAAGGCAGGCATCCCAATACTTTTGACAATATGGTATATATAATATACACACATCTATATATATATAGATAGATATATAGATATATATAGCTATATAGATATATATATATATATATAGATATATAGATATATATATATATATATATATATATATATATATATATATATATATATATATATATATATATATATATATAGATATAGATATAGATATATATATATATATATATATATATATATATATATATTTTTTTTTTTGGGGGGGGGGGGGGAAGCAAATCAATCTTAGCACTTTTATTTGGCATTCAGTTCAGCACTTGTTCAAAAGGAAATATACTGAAAGATATGTGCTTGTGACTTATTGACAGTTGTTTCCATCTTATTACACATAATCAGCCAGGAAAGCAGAGTGGTAATGTGTTCTGAGAGGGTTTCAAGGCTACATTTAATGTGTGCTTTGAGTGTTAGTGAGTTGGACTTAGGCATTGGGGACCACTTTCTGTATTCCTTTACAGGTTTTTATATCTCTTGATTTAATAATATAGTGAAAGGAGTAATGAACTGAAGGAACTCACAGGACGTCATCAGAATTCAGCCTTTTGAACCCTAAAATATATCTAAACTCAAAAACAAGAAAATAATATATTGCATCTTACAAGCCCTTTTGATGTGATGGTTACCTTTTCTTCCCCGATGCTTGGAAACTGTTAACCACTTCAGCTCCAGATAATTTCCCCCTCCTTCATGACCAGGCTTTCTTTTGGTGGTATTTGATCACTACTGTTTTTTTTTTTTTTTTGTGCTATGAATGAAAAAGCATAGACTTTTGAAGAAAAAAAAAAAGGCATGTACAATGGCTGCAATATGCCTACTCCACTGCTGCTTCTGCTCTGAAGTAAGTGGAAGCAGTTATGGAGTCCCAAGCATATCTAAGAGGGTGTGATTAAACCTTTCCGGCTGAGGGTCCCCTTGAGAGTGGTAGGGAGTTGTTCTTAATTTCTGAATACACAAAAGATCTAAGAGTCTCTTGATGAGTCTACTCTCAAAGTCTCTCCCCTGGTCAGAGTGAATACGTTGAGGTAGGCCATAATGAACAAAGAACTACTTTACCAGAATTTTGGCTGCTGATGCTGATGCTTGCTGGTCTTTAGTTGGGAATGCCTGGACATACCGGATGAGTGGTCAGTTATCACTAGGACATTTCCCTGTCCACTCGAGTCAGACACAGAACGTCAATGCACACCAATTCCATTGGTCCATGACTTTGAAGATGGCCCATTGTGGAAGCTTTTTGGGGTAAAGTCTGCCTCTGTATACACAGTATGCAGGAGTGGCAGTATCCCTCAACTTCAGCCCGCATACAGGGCCATTAGAAATGGTCTTTCACTAGTTTTAACATTCTTTCAGGCCCTAAGTGACCATGGTTGTCATGTAAGGCAGTAAGTACAGTGTCTTTAGGCTTTCTAGGCAGGAACAACTGCCACTTATCTTCAGGATCATTCAAGGTGCACCTTCGGTAAGCCATCCCATTGCGTAACTACAGTCGATCCCATTCCTTGTGTACTAGTTGTGCTTCTTTAGGAGAGTCTGTTAGCAGTATATTTGGGCATTGGCCCTCCATGGCCTTCAGTGTTGAACTAAAAAGGGGATCTTCCATCTGGTCCTTTCTAAAGTCCCTGTCTAAAAGCTTAGGTAGGCCGTCCTCACTGACTCCAATGACTGAATGCCTGTTACATATATGTGATTCTGCGCAGCCAGCCCGCACTGTAGCAGTAAAACTACATTGCACAGTAGGCAAGTGGTTAAGTAGTGGGAGGAGTACCCTCTGGTTGTTCAGTGTTCTTGAATCTTGTGGTATCCCCCGCTCCCTTCAGCCCATCCTAGTTTCTGCAAGCAATAAAAGCATTAAAACATTCCCTAGAATATTTTCTGAGCCAAAGAGAGAAATTGCTGTGTGCCTGGCCACCTAGGATTGAAGATCGGGGAAGGAATCAGTTGATTTACAGCAGCTCCCATGGGGGGAAGGGGGTGCGCTACATATGTTATCAGCATTGCCTAGTTATTTCTGTGAACTACAGAACACTACCCCATAATTTGTGGACATGTAAGCAAGGGAACATGTTGATAGTCAAAATCAGGAGACCAGCCTTGGGTGACAATGTTGTTTCTCCAAAAATACAATACATGAGCATTGTTCTTCATCTGAAGAGCCAATGATTCCTTAAAGTAAACTCATGGCAAATGTGGGCCATTCAAATTGAGTACACGATGCAAAAATGTACAGCATTTACCTTCAACAGTATGCTCAATATTAAAGCGCTAATAAACTGCATTTTTTTTTAACCCTGTAAGACATCGGCATAATGTGCTAGTGTGCATTGCATAATAGCATGTTATAAAATACTTACCTTAGAACGAAGCCCCCCAGTGGCACGCTGTCACTGCTGACAGGGCTTCCATCTTCACCCGGTCTTCCTTCCGGGTTACTGTCCTCCGGCCGTCCGATTGGCCCCGCCGTAATGGCGCCACTCCCGTGCACATGCGCGGGAGTCACGGACCATGAGACAGGGCTCTGAAAGGACGGCACGGGTATGCGCCGGTGACGTCAGCGGCTGCATGCAGTGTGAATATCTCCTACAGATACAAGTTCAAAGAAAGAGTTTACTTCCACTTTAAAGAAGAAGTAAACTTCCTTTACTGACTTTTACCTTTAGGTAAGCCTATGATAAGGCCTACCTATAGGTAGTGTAAATATCTCCTAAACGGGCACCGATTAGGAGATATTTACATTACATGAAGCCAGTGACATCCCTGGTGCATGCGCTCTGAAGGAACGGCCACCCGTGCTGTTCCTTTAGAGCCCTGTGTTGTGAATGGCGGCTCCCGTGCACATGTGGTTCTGGCCAATCATAGAGCCAGAGCCCGCAAACCCGGAAGCAAGACGGGTGAAGATGGGAGCCCCTGCAGCACTGATATTATGGCGCTGGAACAGCTTCATTTTAAGGTAAGTATCACATAATATGTTAGTATGCAATGAATACTAGCACATTATGACTTTACCTTGCAGGGGAGGGGGGATTCCAGTATACAACCACTTTAACTACTTCCAAAACAGGCTTTTCCTGGTACTTTATGTTCACATGCAACAATAATATTTTTTTTTCTTGCTACAAAATGATTTAGAACCCCCAAGCATTATTATTATTTTTTTTTTTTAAAGCAGAGACCCTAGAGAATAAATTGGTGGGTGTGGACATTTTTTATGTCACGCGGTATTTGCACAGTGTTTCTTCAAACACTTTTTTGGGAAAAAAAATACACTCTTTAAAAATTTTAATGCAAAAAAAAACTACAATATGTAACCCGATTTTTTTGTAAAATATAAAAGATTAAGTTACGCCGAGTATATAGATACCAAACATTTCAAGCTTTAAAATTGCGCATGCCCATGCAACGGCGACAAACGGCATAAATTTTACTATCCATAGGCGACACTTTAAAAGCCTTTTTAGGTTAGCATTTTAGATTTACAGAGATCTTCTGCTAGAATTCCTGATCATTATCTGACGCTATCTGTGATACCTCACCTGTGTGGGACGATCGCTGTTTGCATGTATGCGGGACCAACAAATAAAAAATAAAAGAAGTGAATAATGAAAAAAAAAACAAATTTAAAGAGTCTCCCTCCTTGCACAGGAGGACGGAGGCTCTTTAATTTTTTATTTATTTTTTTCATTATTAATTTCTTTTATTTTTTATTTTTACACTGTAGTTTTAAAAAACAATTTGATCACTTGTATTGCTGTCACAAAGAATGTAAACATCCTTTTGACAGCAATAGGCATGTGACAGGTACTCTTTATGGAGAGATCGGGGGTCTAAAAGATACCAAATCCCTCATCTGCACTTAAAACCAGTCAAAATGTGAATAGTGTTTTTTTTTTTTTAATGCTTTGGATTTTTTTTTTTTATGTCGTCGATGGTTTTAGTGTAAACCGAAAGTGATGTCATGTCATTGCTTTCAGGTTACTATTATGAACAGCTTTACTTGGCTGTCCAGTGGTGGGACAAGAGAGCCAGAGAGAGCTGCAGAAGGCAGGCAGGGGGTGGGGGACGTCCCCTACCACTGCTTGTAATAGTAATTGAGCGGCTGGTTAGCCGCTCTGATTGATAGTACAAAAAAGCTGACTGCCGGCTCTAAAAAACCATTGAAAGTCCTGCGACATACAGGTAAGTTGCTGGACAAGAAGTGGTTAATATACTGTATTTTCCCAAAGCAGAAGATTCTTTCCTTTTCTGTTCCTCAGACTAAACAGCCAAAGACTTTAACCCTTGGCTACACCTCCTTTACAGCGGTTGTGAAAACTAATGGGTGCCAAAACTAGTAAATGCATACCTTCTTTGAGTTGTTACCAAGCTCTATAGAGTTTTTTATCCGCTATTAGCTCAAAGCTATAAGATTGGTATGTGAAATCATTATATGAGATAGTGATGACTGAACAGAGAACAATGAGAACTTACAATAACTTCCACATGACTGAACATAGTCATTGTTATGGCAAATGACATGTGTTGTAGCTTGGAGAATTAAGCCTTAGGCTCCTTCTCTGGTGTGTGGACATATCAGTTTAGCAGTTCCATAATGCGGCAAACAGATGGATCTATTGAATTTTTACCCAGTATTGAACCAATACTATATAAATGATTCCTGAAGTCTTTATTAGATGGTGTTGATTTACTCCTTCAAGAACCAATGAAACCTTAAAATAAATGCTTAACAGGCTAAACATATTCAATGTTATAGCAAATAAAGCATGTTTAGTAAATTAATCCTTATATTCTCTTTCAGGTTTCTGGACTTTGGGAGCCGGTTCACACTGCTGCGACCTCTAAGTCGCCTCATAAGGGGCGACTTTTTAGCGCAACTTTCAGCGCGACTTCAGCGCGACTTCAGTGCGACTTGTGAATTATTTTACGCAACTTGTATGATAGACGACTTTGTATTTGGCCAATCAGAATATGATGTGTTGTGACCTAATTTCCCTTTCCTGTAAAGTCTCTTCACAGACGCTTAAAATAAGATAAGGATCCTACTTGGAGGTGACTCCCATTGAAGACAAATGATCTTTTTTTCTGGTTGTCCAGAACCAGAAAAAAAAAGATAATTTTTCTTATAATTTTTAGTAGCACATGAATATGGCTTCTCTCCACCTGGCCGTTTTTCTTTCAGGCATTTATCGGGCATTTTTGGAGGCAGGCATGACTTTTTTTTTATTTAGTGCATGACTTTTTTTTTATTTAGTGTCTGGGGGGTCTAAAAAGTCTCCATGTGAAGAATCATCACTGTAGCATGTCCAGAACCAGAAAAAAAAAAAGCATTTTTCTTATCATTTTTATTAGCACGTGAATATGGCTTCTCTCCACCTGGCCGTTTTTCTTGCAGGCATTTATCGGGCATTTTTGGAGGCAGGCATGACTTCTTTTGGATTTAGTGTCTGGGGGGTCTAAAAAGTGTCCCTGTGAAGTTTCATCTCTGTAGCATGTCCAGAACTAGAAAAAAAAAGCATTTTTCTTATAATTTTTATTAGCACATGAATATGGCTTCTCTCCCACCTGGCCGTTTTTCTTGCAGGCATTTATCGGGCATTTTTGGAGGCAGGCATGACTTTTTTTGGATTTAGTGTCTGGGGGGTCTAAAAAGTGTACCTGTGAAGTTTAATTTCTGTAACATGTCCAGAACCAGGAAAAAAAAGCATTTTTCTTATAATTATTAATACAGCAGTGTGGGTTCAGTTGGTTCAGTGTGGGTTCTGGACATGCTACAGACCTGAAACTTCACAGGTACACTTTTTAGACACCCCAGACACTAAATCCAAAAAAGACATGCCTGCCTCCAGAGACGCCCAAAAAATGCCTGATAAATGCCAGCAATAAAAAATGCAAGGTGTAGAGAAGCCGCCACACTGCTGTATTAATAATTATAAGAAAAATGCTCTTTTTTCTGGTTCTGGACATGCTACAGAGATGAAACTTCACAGGGACACTTTTTAGACCCCCCAGACACTAAAAAAAGTAATGCCTGCCTCCAAAAATGCCCGATAAATGCCTGCAAGAAAAACGGCCAGGTGGAGAGAATACATATTCATGAGCTAATAAAAATTATAAGAAAAATACTCTTTTTTTCTTGTTCAGGACCATTTTTATGGAAAGTCAGATCACAAGTCGCTTCAAATAAGACAAGGAGGCGACTCCCATTGAAGTATATGGGACAAGTCGGATCACAAGTTGCCTTAAAGTAGTACAGGACCCTTTTCTGAAGTCAGAGCTACTTCAGTAGTGCCAATTAAGATGGCACTCATTGATTAACATTGCTTTTGTTATGTCAAGCGACTTGGGGCGACTTGAGGGCACACAAGTCGCCTCACAAGTCGCGCTAGTGTGAATGGGCTCTTAAACATAGCAATTTCAAAATGCAATATACACAAGAACAGCAGGGTATATGTAGAGACCCACACTGGTGCCATCAAATTCATTTTTATATGCTATAATGTTTTTATTAAAGTGGGTCTGAACTCAAAATTTCAATTTTTTAATGTTGTAGGGAATATCTAAAGTTGTTCAAGAAGAATTCCAGGTATGGATATTTTTGCAAGTTACATTGGCCCAGCTTGGAGCAGTGCAACTATGTATATACCATACCTCTGGGATCGCTCCAGAAGGTAGACATCACTTTAGTAGGCACACCAAGTGCAGAGATCTCCACTACCTTCCAGGTTCCATGCTGAGTGACTGCCCTGTTGCAATTTGAAAACAGGAGGTCGTCCGCTGGGCAAGGGAGCCATTCAGAGATCGTGTTGCATTTTCTTACTGAATGCAAAATATTCTGTGGTTGGACAAGGTGTGACATCCCCACTCCTTATAGCACAAAAAATAAATACTGCAGAGGTGATCAAATGCCACCAAAAGAAAGCTCTATTTGTGGGGGGAAAAGAATACATCAATTTTGTTTAGGTACAGCATCGCACGTCCACGCAATTGTCAGTTAAATAACACTGTGCCGTATCGCAAAAAATGGCCCGGTCATGAAGGGGGGTAAACCTTCCGGGGCTTAAGTGGTTAACAAGCAATACAGGTTAGTGCTGGGAAAATGCACAGGGTCCATATACACAAAATAGCACAAATGTCCAACAATGTGGTATATCAAAAAAGTAGCATAGTATCTGAATCAGGAAATATTGATAAATGGTGAAAATTCAGGATGGAAGTGTCCTGGTATAAAGCAAAAGAAAATTGAGAACATTGAGAGAAAAAAATAAAAGATATGACTATTGCCTGCCTTCAAAACTCCAGTCTAATGAGACCAAGATAAACATATTTGGTTCAGATGGTGTCAAGTGTGTGTGGCGGCACCAGGTGAGGAGTACAAAGACAAGTGTGTCTTGCCCACAGTCGAGCATGGTGGTGGGAGTGTCATGGTCTGGGCCTGCATGAGTCCTGCCAGCACTGGGGAGCTACAGTTCATTGAGAGAACCATGAATGCCAACATGTACTGTGACATACTGAAGCAGAGCATGTGTCATGCCTTCAGCCTAGGAGTAATTAATGTTATTGGAACTTGCAATACCAATATTGTCCACAAGATGCCACTGTGACAAAGACTATTGTTGGACAGTACTTTATGGTATCTCTTGCTCTCTATTACTGGGTATTAGTTCCACCCCTCTCTGAGAAAATCTCCATTTTAGACCTCATGGACACAAGCCAGGCAGCATCTCATGTACCTGTGGGAGATTCCTGAACCCATCTAGGAAGCATCGCTGGTATGCCTATGAACTGTTAGCTATATACTCAGTGCATATCTTGTTTATGTTTGTATACTGATTGTATGGTTTATCTGTTTATTTACAGTTTCACCTGAAGTCAATCCTATCTTATCAATCCTATTCTCAATCTTATTTGCATATCCATCTGACTTGTATCCTGTTTCATGTGACCACCATTCTTTCACTGGAATAAAGCCTTAAGTTACAAAAGGACTGGTTATTATAGGATTGAAGGTTTAGCTGTATGTTGAGCTGCACACGCCTAGGGCATACGTGTAGTGAGAACAGAACAGCATGATCCCATCCCTTTAGAGACTGGACCACAGGGCAGTATTACAACATGATAACAACCCCAAACACACCTCCAAGATGACCATTGCCTTGCTAAAGAACCTGAGGGTAAAGGTGATGGACTGGCCAAGCAAATCTCCAGACCTAAACCCTATTGAGCATCTGTGGGGCATCCTCAAATGGAAGGTGGAGGAGCGCAAGGTCTAACATCCACCAGCTCTGTAATGTCATCATGGAGGAGTGGAAGAGGACTTCACTGGCAATCTATGAAGCTCTGGTGAACTCCATGCTCAAGAGGGTTAAGGCAGTGCTGGAAAATAATGGTGGCCACACAAAATATTGACACTTTGGGCCCAATTTGGAGATTTTCCCTTAGGGGTGTACTCACGTTTGTTGCCAGCGGTTTAGACATTAATGGCTGTGTGTTGAGTTTTTTTGAGGGGACAGCAAATTTACACTGTTATACAAGCTGTACACTCACTACTTTACATTGTAGCAAAGTGTCATTTCTTCAGTGTTGTCACATGAAAAGATAGAATAAAATATTTACAAAAATGTGAGGGGTGTACTCACTTTTGGGATATACTGTATCATAAGTGGATGGTCAACGGTCATTTTGGCCCAAATTTCATGAAGAACAATTATTTATTTGCAACATTTTATAACAGAAACAAAAAAACTTTTTTTTTTTAACTTTTCAGTCTTTTTTTATTTATTTGGCAAAAATATATTGTATATTTATATATTTATATCATTATATATATATATATATATATATATATATATATATATATATATATATATATATATATATATATATATATCATACTTGGATGGTCAATGGTCAGTTTGGCCCAAATTTCATGAAGAACAATTATTTATTTGCAACATTTTATAACAGAACCAAAAAAAAACGTTTTTTTTTTTTACATTTTCAGTCTTTTTTCATTTATTTGGCAAAAATATATTGTATATTTGAATATTATATAATTATTATATATATATATATATATATATATATATATATATATATATATATATCATAAGTGGACTGTCAATGGTCAGTTTGGCCCAAATTTCATGAAGAATTATTTAGTTGCGACTTTTTTTAAAAGAAACAAAAAAAAAACTTTTTTTTATTTTTTTTTTTCATTTTCAGTCTTTTTTAATTTATTTGGCAAAAAATAAAAAAAAAATAAAACCCAGTGGTGATCAAATACCACCAACAGAAAGCTCTAGTTGTCTGAACAAAATTATAAAAATCAAGTTTAGGTACATTGTCATTCAAAATGTGACAGCGCTAAATGCTGAAAATTGGCCTGAGCAGAAAGGGGGTAAAAGTGCCCTGTATTGAAGGCACAGGGGCACACTGGACACCCGACACGTAGCACCAGGGGAGGACTGGGCCAGGGAGCAGGGGGGCAATTGCCCCTTGGGCCGCTCTGATGTCCTGTAAAAAGGCTGCACTGCTTCTGCCACAGACATGTCTAAAGGATTCCTGGTGAAGAGAAGTAAAAAGTCCCCGCTGCTGACCTACTGAGTGCGGGTTGAAGACAAGGACAGAGCGCAGGCCTCTCGCCAAAGCATGGATGGTGTAAACTGTCTGAGCAGAGGCCGATTCCATGCTTCTCTGGAGATTCTCCTCCCCTGGCAGGCCCCAACTGAGCTGTCGCAGCTCCCCCCAACCGCCCCCTGCTGGCCAGGTTGGGAACCCGGATTCAGCTGGTGAGTAGAGAGTACCTGGAGCGGGGCTTCAGCCTGGAATGGGGGTCAGGAGGAAGACTGGAAGAGGGAGAGAGGGAGGGGGGCCGGGTCGCTGTACCATGGGCCTCTGGTTTGTGCTTGCCCCCTGGACTGAAAGTTGCCAGTCTGCCCCTGCGTAGCACAATGGTAGTAAAGGTATCCATTGCATCCCCTCTCCAATATTAAATCAGTACAAACAACTGGCCACTGCCCCCACCTATAACTGGTGGCACCCTTCCATGGGCTCCTTGCTGCGAAGGCCAGTTATGGGTTGGGGCATTGGCCAGTTTCTTGGACTAGTCTAATTGCCTTTTTTCAGCACAGTTTCTACAGTACAGGTACTCTTTACATAGAAGCTAGATAGGTGTTTTTAAGTGATCTTACTGAGAATTTTTTTTCCCCTTAGAGGACCTTCCATATGCATTACAGTACTTTATCACTTATGCTAAAGGCAAATTAATTCTGCCCTGAAATAACCAGCTTGGTGACAGGTCATCATAATTGTCCTGCCAGACCTCCCTTAATTAGCATAGATGATATCACACCAAACATATCTCCTTAAAAATAATGCCGTCGCTATACCCCAGCGACATGTGTGTTAAATCAAAAGCGCTGGGACATGAAGGTTCATCAGAATTAGAATAGAACAATTTTAATTAGGTCCATAGAGAGGGGAAGATATCTGTAAAATGGCACACCGAGTGCCTTAAGTGGGTTTTTTTTCATGTACACATGTTCAACAGAATATGGAAAGATGGAAAGAATGTTTTATCATCTGTAGAATATGCAAATAAAAACAGAATATTATAGCAGACAAAAAACAGTTGACTAATAAAGCCTGATCATTCTGCTACTTTCTTTAATGTGTTGCACCTTGCACGTAACGTAAGGGCAACCTGTCATAGGAGGAACACCGAGACCGCTATTGCTTTGCTTTTGAGAATACTAGTTGGCTGGTTGTCATAATAAAACTCTGGTTTCAATGCTATAGAGCAGGGCTTCCCAAGCTTTTTTGGGCAAAGACCCACTTCTGAATACAGTTATTTTTCGGGACCCACTTGCTTGTAATTGAATATCGTAAAGCGCTACAGAATTTTTTGGCGCTATATAAATGCAAATAATAATAATAATAATAATAATGCATATTTTAAAGGGAGGGGAATGTTAAATTAAAAATATAATATTGCTACTTTTCAATTTTTTACTGAATACACTTGTCAGATGTTCAAAACAAAAAAGGTTCAGGCGCTATTCCTGGATGCAATATTCCTGTGATATCCTGGCCCCAAGGGCTGCGGACTAGTATAACAGTACATCAACTGCACCGCTGGTCGCCCAATCCTTAACACGGGATGGTGTATGGAAAAGTTCAACAGAAAAAAGGATGGCGCTCCGAAAGTTACCCACGAGGATAAACAGGAAGCAGGGCGGGCTTCCTGTTTATCCTCGTGGGTAACTTCCGGCCCCTCTTGGTGACGTCATCTGAGTGCGACTTCCGGTCTTCACGGAAAACACAGCGGTAGTCTAACGCATTGGCCCCGGTTCCAGGAAGCGGCCGAACACTGGACCGTGCGAGCCTTCGCCATTAGAGGTCGGCAAATTCCATTAGAGAGTACTCTTCTTTCCTCTCGTTTGGGGTCTTGAGGTACTGAAATCCCATGACTTCCACCAGGGATTCCTACAGCACCCTGAGGAGATACAGAGGCTTCAATGTCCGGCTGGAAAGTATGCCAATCATTTTATTTTACCTTGTATGTGCATATTAAATTTTTAAGACTTTAAATGAGAACACTTTTTGGGGTGTTTTATTCCATTTCATGCACGCCAGAGCGCCATCCTTTTTTCTGTTTAAGTGAGGGGTCAGAAACCTGTGGCATGTGTGGTATATAAGTTGTAAGTAATCAGCACCCTTATAGACAGTATAAGGCAGGCAGAGGACAGAAATCAACCACCCCAGGACAGTGATCAGCAGGCTATATGGCACTCACCCTCCTTCCTCTCCCAGCGGTCAACAGTGAAGGTGAAGCCCCTGTTTGCCCTCTCCAGGGCCCAGCACACCTCACCCAAGAGTCTCCATGATGAGGAGCTCTATGCTGGTCTTGGTGTCCTGGCTCTTCTCCTTCACATTCTCTACTGGGGTCACAGAAGCTGCCATGAACTCCTGGCCACCTGGTCCTCCTAAGACACCGAGGCTGCCGTCTCTGCCCGCTATAGCTGAGAGAATCCCGTCGCCACTCTAGCCTCCACCGCTGCCGCCAGCAGGACCGAGGAGCTGGCTCTGCACCCCATGAACATATCCTACATAACAGCCCACATACATACTCACTAATGCGAGTATCCTCCTCGCGGTAAATGCAGACGAGCCTACGTAAACTGCGTGAGCGGGATCCTGAATCCATCGCGATTTGACTGCTCTGTGTCTCTGTAATTTCCGTGGGCTCGCAAAACACAATTTAAGTGGGCCCGCTCTCAGGGATTTCCTGCTCAGCGCGACCCACTCAAACGCAGCTCGCGACCCACCAGTGGGTCCCGACCCACAGTTTGGGAGCTCCTGCTTTAAAGTAAATGTCAAGCCAAACATTTATTTATTTTTAATGGAAACCGAGGGAAAAGATTGGACCCGGGTCAAAATTTTATTGGTAATGTTCCAAATTGCCCTGCATACAAACTCCTCACAATACCAAAAGGTAGACAAGGAGCTCAGCAAATGGTGGGTCCATACTGATTCAGAAAATTAAATTCATGCCGTGTTCTAGTGTAAGGACTTTACTGAATATCCATAAAGAAGACCTTCAACAAAAAAATAAAAAATAAAGTCCAACTGGTAGTCTCCCTCCTTCAAGCCTGTAACTGGGTTAGAAGTCTATTATAGAAGGCGGGGGGGAAGCTAGTACTAATTATTATCGGTACCTGCTCCCTGTCAGAGAATGACTACCAGACGTTTGGCTAACAGAAATGCACATGTGTGCAGGATGGCTAACAGAAATGCACATGTGTGCAGGATGGCTAACAGAAGTGCGAATGCAGAATTCTCAGCAGAATGGTGTGACCAGGTGCGCACAGGAATGCACACGGGCCTGCGCACACGAGCAAGGCCGCACACTCAATGCATGTTGGAGCCAGATGGAAGATTTAAGGGGGCTCCTGTTCATGCTCCAGTGCTGACTAGTGTTTCAGCTGTTCTGCTGTTACTCTGCTTGTTGCTGACGCGGCTTGCCTCTGACCTGAACTTGAATCCTGCTTCTGCTCTGTTGCCAACTCCTGACCCCGGCTCCATTCTTGATCGTTCAACAAGGAGCGCTAGTCCTTTAATAAGGCTTAAAGTGAAGTTCCACCCAAAACTGGAACTTCCGCTCATTTGCTTCCTCCCCCCCCCCCCCCCTTCGGTGCCACATTTGGAACCTTTCAGGGAGAGGGGGAATGGGTACCCGTTTTTAACAGGTACCCTTCCCCACTTTCGGGAGACAGTGCCGCAGCGCCGTCAACCAGAAGTTCTGTCCTCTTTCTCCTTCCCCCGCTGCCGAGCCTATGAGAATGTGCAGCGTGCTTCACGCTTGTGCATTAGGGAACCGGCTGTGAAGCCGAAAGGCTTCATTGCCGGTTTCCCTTAGAAAGAATGGCGGCGGCAGCACCCGGCAGCTAATCCGAAAATTGGCTGGGGTGCCGACATCGCGGGCTCCCTGGACAGGTAAGTGTCTATATATTAAAAGCCAGCAGCTACAGTATTTGTAGCTGCTGACTTTTAATTAACTTTTTTTTCTCCAGACGGAACTCCTCTTTAATGAGCAAGTATAAAAATACACAATTTCTTTAACCACTTGACCTCCAGAACATTGACCCCCCCCTTTATGACCAGCCCTTATTTTGCTATATGGCACTGCCTTACTTTAACCTACAATTGCACAGTTATGCAGTGCTGTACATAAGTGAAATGTTTGCCTTTTTTCCCCCCCACAAATAGAGTTTTCTTTTGGTGGTATTTGATCACCACTGTTTTTTTTTTTTTTTAACCACTTAAGGACCGGACAGTTTTACCCCATTAATGACAGGCAATTTTTTGCGATACGGCACTGCGTTACTTTAACTAACAATTGCGTGGTTGTGCGATGCTGTACCCAAATAAAATGGATATCCTTTTTTTCCAACAAATAGAGCTTTCTTTTGGTGGTATTTGATCACCTCTGAGTTTTGTTTTTTGATTTTTTTCACTATAAACAAAAGAAGAGCGATTATTCTGAAAAAAAAAAAAAAAAAAAACAATATATTTTACCTTCTGCTATAAAACATTCCCAATAAAAAAATAAATTTAAAAATCTAATTGTTTCATCCTTTTAGGCCAGTTTGTCTTCTGCCACATATTTTTGGTAAAAAAAATCCCAATGAGTATATTTTGATTGGTTTGCGCAAAAGTTATCGCGTCTACAAACTTGCGTCGGCAATCTGCGATTTTTAGCGGGACTGCGACATCGTGGCGGACAGATTCGGATACCTAACTGACATTCTTGACACTTTTGGGAGAACCAGTGACATTACTACAGTAATCAGTGCTAAAAATATGCACTGTTACTGTAATAATGACACTGGCAGGGAAGGGGTTAACACCAGGGGCGATCAAAGTGTTAAAATGTGTCCCTAGGGGATTCTTTTTTTAACTGTGTGGGGAATGGGCTCACTGGATGAACACAGAGACCTGTGTTCCTGTAATCCCTGTGTTCATCACTGACAGAACCGCGGTATGCCGTGTTTACTTCGGCAGACCTGCTGACAGGACAGAGCTCTGCGTTGTTTACATAGGCAGAGCTCTGTTCTGTGGTTCTCCTCGCCAATCAGCGGTTGCAGGTGGACATCCATTGGCCGGCACCCACTGATCGGTTTCTTCTGTAACTAATCACAGCAGAAGCGACACACCAGCATTGCGCGCATGCGCCCCCTACCTGGAAGTGCCGAAACATGTACTTGGTGCGTGATCTCGCAATGGAAAACAAATTTGTCACTGTATAACATCAATCTGCAGTCAAGAAGTGGTTAATTAAAATGCTTGGGTGTGCCTTAAAAGTACACATGAAGTGACTCATATGCATGATGTTCTACAGTAAAAGTGACATTTAAGAAGAAAAAAAAAACCTGCTACATAGCATTTTGTAAAAAATCGTGTGGCCCCTTCCAGAATTCACACCAGACCTTTATTCTAGATATTAGCCAAAAAAAATATATATAGTTGGGTCACCTCCAAAATCCATAGACTCTCATCCAGGCATGCAGCCTGACTATCCAAAGGCAGAGAGCATGCCCCTCCCCTCTTGAACCATACCAGACCATATGCTCTCAATATGGGGAGTGTACCTTGACAGGGGGAGCCCCCTCAACGGTAATGTTCTGAGGAATCAAACATTTGTAATTGTTTATAGAACCAAAAAGTCATGCTAATCTATATATAAACCATCAAATCGTGAAATTACAAAAATAGATGTGTTGAAAACAATAAATCATTACAGTGATCTTTATACAATAGTGATCAAAATCAATCAAAATACGCTTATTGTGATTATTTTTACCAAACATAGGTAGCAAAAAACAAATTGGCCAAAAAATTAAAAAAAAATAGATTTTTACATTTTTTTTTGGGGGGGGGGGATTTCATATAAAAAAATGTGAAAAATATTGCTATTTTTTCAAAATTTACGCTCTTTTTTTGTTTATAGTGCAAAAAGTAAAAATCGCACAGGTGATCAAATACCACCAAAAGAAAGCTCTGTTTGTGGGAAAAAAAGGACGTAAATTTCGTTTGGGTATGGCGTAGCACGACCGCGCAGTTGTCAGTTAAATCTCAAAAAGTGGCCTGGACGTAAGACAGCAAAATCCTCCGGTGGTAAAGTGGTTAAATGGTGATTAGTTCTGAAAAAATGAACTCAGGTGGAACATGATGATATCAGCGCGTAGCTCCGCTCGACATGTTTCGTCATTCATGACTTCTTCCTCGGCACTGGAAGAAGTCACGTATGACAAAGCATGTCGGGCAGAGCTACGTGCTGACATCATCACGTTCCGCCTGACCCCGGAAGTGCGGGTGTGCCCATATTTTTTTGCCAGCAAACTAATGTTTTATCAAGGCTCAGTTGTTTTTATGTATTGTAAGTCGTTTTTTGGCTTTTTAATAAACTAGCGCTTACGTTATCACACTGTTGGAGCTTTCTTTATATATATTCACCACACATGGTTATGGCTGACTGAAACATCATAACGGGAGTTTGACTTCATTGGAAGAGGTCCCTCAATTCCAACGTTTTCTAGCACTTATTGAAGACCCTATTTATTCACCCTGCAGAGGTCTGTTTGCAAGCGTGTTAGACCTTTCTTGAAATAGATGGTCCACTACATCTGGTAAGCATCCCCATTACTAGGTGGTGGGTGTCACAGGAGGATCTCTTTGGTCTTTGGTGATGGAATTTTTTGAAGCATCTCTTTTTCTTCTACATACTCAGAACTCACATGGACTTTCTCTCACCACATTTTTTCAGAACTAATCACCATTTAAGGACATTATCATTTTTATATGGTTTATCAACATTGTATTAAGATCGCTGTGTTAATTTATTGTTTTCAACGCATTTATGTTTGTAATTTCACCATTTGATCGTGTAAGGGGTTGGCTCGGTAGCGGGTGTGGGTGACCCCCTGGGTGGGTTCGCTACACAGAGAGACAGCCGAGGAGTGGTTGAAAACAACGGTCTATGGTTTATTCTTCCAATTTGCTGGAAACAAGTGCAAGCATCCAAACAGCATAAATCAAACAAAACATAAAATAAACCCTGGCCACTTGGGGCGTCTACCTTCACAACACAGGAACCTACCTATGGAGTCTGTCACAACCTACTGCTGGGCAGACACTGCTGGTCATACAGCAGAAAACCAATAGTCTATTTGTTTTTCTTTTCACACAGAAAGAGTCAACACCACCTCACCTTCAGAAGTCTTTCTCAGCTCACTGCTCTCCTTAACGCAAAAAGCCTCAGGATGCAGCAATCAGTAGTCATCCTCTGGATAACTTATAGAGGCCTTAATTGCCTCATTCTGAATAGCTGAAGCTTTCCAACGTCCTAAACCTTTCTGGCTACCTCCGCAGCCGACACCTGATAGTAATTGGTGAATTGTCTAAACAAGGCAGAAATGTATCTCCCGTCTGTGACAACACACACAGATTTACCTGACTTCCTGTCACAATGGTTTATATATAGATTAACGCAACTTTTTGGTTCATTTTATGTTTACAATGGTTATATCACATGGTTAGTCGCTGCTGTCACTTACTGTATTTTTGTTATATCACCTAAGCACGGTTTTACTATTTAGATTTATTTGTAATTGTATGAAGTCTGATAGTAAAAACATACCCAAATCCATAACATCGCTCAAGACTCACTCTTCTTGCCATACAGGAACAATCTGGGTGCCAACTCTCATAGCCCACCCCTGCTCTCCATCGAGATAAAAAGGATACCAGCCATACTCTGATCTTTGCTCTTCTTGCTGTATGTATTTAACCACTTAAGGACCAGGCCTATTTCTGACACTTGTTGTTTACAAGGTAAAATCTGTATTTTTAGCTAGAAAATTACGTAGAACCCCCAAACATTATATATATATATATATATATATATATATATATATATATATATGGCACTGCCTGCCCCCTAGAGAGAAACTGAGAATTACATTTCTTGGGTTCCCCTGGGTTACCCCTAGCAACTGAAAGCAGATGAACATCAACTACAGTCATTGGCTCAGTCAATGTACAGTCCAAGGGATGTGTTTTTTTGTGTTTTATTCAGAACTGAGATAGGAGAAGGGATGAGTGGGATACTCCAATGTTAACTATGCACAAATCCTGAGGACAACTGACTGTAGAATGTGGCAAGGCTGCTGCTTCACCTTGCCACTGAAGTGAAGTTAGATTAACTGTTCCCACTTTAATATACTCTTCATGGTTAATAACTTGGCACCCCCTTTACTCTCACTGCCTGTATGCTGACACCTGTGCACTGACTCTAGCTACTGGAGTGGTCCCCGTCCTGGGCAGACCCGTTGGCAAGCTCCCCTTTTCTCACAGACACTGTTTTTTCAGAGTTGCTCTGCCTTCACCTCCTCAGTCAGCCACACGTTGTTAGTCCACTAGGCAGGGTGCCGGTGCCCACCATCCACACCTTCAGAAGAGGAGACAGCCGTCACCCTCCTTCTGGGACTTGGCTTTTCGCCCAAAGACCCCCTGCCACATGTAAGGAGCCTCCTCATTGGATACAATGGGGACACTCCCTCAGCCCACATAATTCGCACATCGAGCACACCCAGCAGGCCTAACTACTGATCAGGCTCCCCTGATAAGCAGATAGAGCACCTACATTTTACCTGCCTAGCACCTACCTAGGAGGGTGCTACAAAAAAAAAATATATATGTATGTATATATATATATATATATATATATATATATATATATATATATATATATACAGTGTATATATATATATATATATATATATATATATATATATATATATATATATATATATACAGTGTGTGTATATATATATATATATATATATATATATATATATATATATATATATATACACACGCACTTTTTTTTTTTTAGCACTCTTGAGAATAAAATGGTTGTTGTTGCAACATTTTTTGTCACGTGGTATTTGCGCAGCGGTCTTTCAAACACAATTTTTTGGAAAATATACATTTCACCTTTAAAAAGTAAAATATAAAAAAAATATGTTAATCTTTTGCTTCAAAAAAAAAAAAAAAGTTGTTACTTCCACCCTGGAGTGGAAGTGAAGTCATGATGTCGCTTTGGTCCTCCAAGGCCATAGAGGTGATCAAAGCAGATCTACTCTTTGATCACCTGTGTGAACAGCCGGCGGCACTGTTGGATCATTTCTTGTGTGAGCCAGCAGAAACGGTAAGCCCGAGAGACACTGCTGAGTGGCGGGAGGGGATTTCTGAAAGCGTTCCTGAGCGGCTTGGAACACTTTCAAGAGAAAGCCAACCGCCGGCTGAAAAAAACATGATATCTCCAGCCATAATCCCAGGAGACCATTTACAAACCGCAATGTATATATATGTGTTGCCAGAACTGCTGTTATAAATCAAGGGGTCCATACAGCCTACCTGACAGCAGATCTGGACAAGCAGGGGTTATTGTGGCTTAAACCACTACTGCACATGTTCTTTAGTTATTTAATGATCTGTATATGGATTTGATCCTTGCTAACACGGATCTAAATGTGAACCCGCTGCTCATTAACTCTCCACTGACTGCTCTTGCATGAACAAGTGTTTTATTAATCACTATGGACTGCTTGATGACATCATTTAACAATCAATTCATCATTCAGTCCATTATCCCATTTATCATTTCTCTGGACTGGCTTTGCACTTACAATAAGTCATTACCAGTGTGCACCAAGCTTTTCATTTTATCAGATTATTTAACTCAGGTCTCTTTGCCTTTCCAACACAACAGCTACGGTTAAAGTTTGGAAGAGTTGAAACATAGACATACTTAATTCTAAACTAAAGTCACCAGTAAATTTACAGAATACCGGATAAGTGCTTTCTGGATCTGGAATCTCTGAAAGACTATCTAGGCTGCCTAGCTTTGTGGGTGTTGATTTAATTTGGAAGAAATGTTTTAGTGTAGGTTTCATGGGCACAATTAACACCCAATTTTTCCACACCTGTTTGACAGATGCATATCATTTCAATTTTTGACAGCAAGGCCAATTCTTGCTTTCATCAAGAGTACGTCTATAGGGTTACAGTGTGAAGGCACCACCAACGACCAAAGCCCAGTTTTTCTGACCTGTTACTTCTATCCATAGTCTGTGAAAGAGACACCAGAATTTATCCAAACAATCTCTAATCTTGTGCCGAGTGCACTAAGTTGTGGCCTCATCATCATACAGACTGGCTCCCCAAGCCATTCTTTATAAAATGCAGAAAACATAAATGGAAAATGTCATTTTTTTTAGCTGTATAAATGTCACTATTGCTGCAGCAGGTTCTATACAGGGTACAGATATGCCACATTACAGGCAGACTAAGGGGACCCCCCAGGCACTATATTTAAAGGATTTTTTTATTTAAGCATCAGTAAATCACTGCTCATTTAAAAATTATGTTTTTTACAATTTTTTTTTAATTGACACATGTCCTCTAGGGCAGTACCTGGACCCTCATAACTACTGTATGCCCATATACCTGCATATAAGCCTTCAAAGTGGGTGCTTTTGATTTTTTCTGTTCAGGTCTCATAGACTTTAATGGGGTTTGGTTCCAAACTTTTGCAATGCTTGAATATTCTGCCACGAACCGAACAGGGGGTCGTTTGGCCCATTTCTAGTTACAGTGTGAAGGCACCACAGACACCCAAAGCCCAATTTTTCCACACCTGTTACTTCTATCCAAAGTCTGCGAAAGAGACACCAGAATTTATCCAAAAAATCTCCAATCCTGTTCTGAGTGCACAAAATTGTGTCCTCAACATAGAGACTGGCTCCCCAAGCCGTTGTTTATAAAAATAAGGAAAGCTTGAATGAAAAATGTAGTTTTTTTTAGCTATATAAATGTCATTATTGCTGCAGCAGCTTCTATACATAGTACAGATGTGCCACATTGCCGGCAGACTAAAGGGACCCCCCAGGCACTATATTTATTTAAAGAAATTTTTCATTTTTATTATTATTTCTCATTTTATGGTTTCACAAGCATCAGTAAATCACTGCTCATTTAAAAATTATGTTTTTTACAAACTTTTTTTCATTGATACATATCCCCCAGGGCAGTACTCAGACCCCCATAACCACTGTATGCTCAATTACTTGCATATAAGCCTTCAAAATGGGCACTTTTGATTTCTCCAGTTCGGATCGCATAGACTTTAATGGGGTTCGTTATTTGGTTCTGAACGTTTGTGATGTTCGAAAGTTCTGCCACAAACTGAACAAGAGGTAATTTGGCCCATCTCTATATCTGAGAAAGGAACGCCGAAGCAAAAAAAAAAACCTTAGGGCAAACATGACAGGGTGAATAGGGGGGTCAACGCTATAAAAGGTTAAAAAACTGGGCACAATACTAAAAGGGTCAGAAAACCTACTGCATTGGTAGTGGCGAAAAAGTTGGGAGGGGTCTTAGGACTTTAGGGCAGAGTGGTGAGATGCAAGGATTCTGTTGGTGTGCATCGAGAGAAGAAGAAACTTCCCACTCACCCTCCCTGTTTCTTGGTTCTTTTTTCGGTTCTGTGGTCATCATGGCAGCCTGGTGGTTGTTGGTCTTTGGAGGAGGCTAATAGAAAAGTACAGAACCCATCAGTGGTATGGTGTCCTCGGGTACCTGTTAACAAGGGGGAGTGAGAATTGTCTCCAGAAGGTGTGTTGTGTCTGGGGGCCTAGTATGAGCAAAGGTGTTCAGCAGTGAAATAATGGGGTGTGTATGGTGCCTCTAAAGACCAACAAGCTTTCTTTCTTTGTTTCGGTTTTAGGGAATGTTGTGTTAATTAATTGTATTTGTTAATAAAAGACTGTGATGGTCATTTTGACTTCAAACCTTGGTGTGGTCTCTTTTATTGTATGGGTTGAATTTGGTGGAGATGGCCTAGCAGGCATTGGTTAAAGTTGGGGACATCTTTTCTACACTAGTGAAGGCTAGATCAGTCTTCAGCCGTGTTTTGCCACCAAAAATAGTATTTTAAGACACCCGTTATTTCAGAAAAAAAAAAAGAAAAAAAAAAATCTTCTTTAAGTTCCATTACTGTGCTCTATAGCACTTAGATTATTGGAGTTTTCTAACATGTATCTCCTTTTCTATTTTCTTTTCTCCAGTTTGTATTCCTTGTTGCTTTGAAATTCACTTGACCCTTTGACCGCAGCCCCCATTAATGTCTCACTTACAAAATTGTTTCACTATATATATATTTTTTTGGGATCTTGTCATCCGCATGGCGAGCTTCTATATCTAGAGAAACTGGATGTGTTCTCAGCCACACAAATATTACATTTGTAATAGACTTACAGCTCTTATTGAATTAGAAACCCTTGTGGGATTTTGTAAAAGGAAAAAGTGCTAACGGAGATACTGTGCTTGTTTTGCATGAAATAGAACCTCTGGCAATGGTATTGTTATATATAAAATAAAGTAGAAGGAACTCATTACAAAGAACTAGAACTTATTGTGTAAAAACAAAGGGTACTGATGGGGCAACTGCCCTGAATCCATGAGGTCAGGGGGTCCAATCGTAACTCCATTTTATTTAGCAGTTGTGTGCTTGTTACATTCTATTGACACATGTTTGCTATTTGTTGTTTGATCCCATATTGGGTTCCAATTTAATTAAAAATGATCAACACAAGACAGATTTTTTTTTTTCAGAGACCTCTGCCACTGTGCCTAACGGAAATCCTAGCTGTGTCCCAAAAGCTAAATGGAAGAGTCAGAGGTATTTGTATGACAGAGAGAGCTTCAGTTTGAATACTGTGTCGGGGCCCTTTAGCTAAGCTTGTAAGAGGGGCTTTGTAGTTGGATTTGTTTGGTGCCAAGATCACAACCCCCCACCTCCACTCCGATCCTGCCAGGACACTAACCCTCCTGTTGAGGAGAACCCTCTGCCATCTTGTGCCCCGCTCCATGCCAGAGGCCTCCACATGATACTCCTGATTGTTGACCTTTATATCAGCAAAGAAAGGTACATCCACAAATAAAATAGATTTGCTGCACTTTACTGGTGGAATTAAGGAAATGGCATAACAGTCACATCACTAGGACATATATTTCTAAGTCAGTTGACATTACACTGTCAATCACATTTAGTGGACAGGGTGCAGTAGTCACATGTGAAAGCATATGCAGCACCTCAGCAACCATCTCCCTTACAGTCTCTACTCTACCTGGGGTCATAAGTACCCACAGGACTCTCTGTAGTCACCTCCTTGCTAGGCACACCTCTCCCAGGACCCTCCAGGAAAACGGCCACACACAGGGAACTCTTGGCTTAGCCTAAAATACTTTTTTGCAATCCGCCCTAGTGCCCACCTCCATAGGGCACAGAAAGACTACATCTAACTCTTTCCTTAGTGCAGGTCTACCCCTCCTGGCCTCCTATGTGTGCTGGTTACATTCACATTGGTGTGGGGTGTTTAGCTCCCAAGTGTTCCTAGGGCTCCTCCATGCCTCATTAGCGCATAGTAGTTGGCGAGTGCGGATGGGTTGATGTTTTTTTTGTTTCAGCAGGTGGTGGGGGAATAGTTAGTTGTAATGCACATGGATCTGCATGGATGATGTGACTAATGATAGAGACACATTGTGGGACATTTTAAGGATTTTTTTTTTTAATCAAGAACTTTATAAAAAATATGTGTTTTTTTATTTACTATTTCAATGTATTTATTTATTTATTTTTTTAATAAGAAGGAGTATTATGTACACTTTATTGATTCATATCTGGGGAATAAGCCCCTTGCCCACAGATCACCACAACCACTGGATCAGACTGTGGGGAAGAGGCCCTTGTCCTAATCAACATGAGGTACCATCCTCATGTTGAGGGAAGGTGGTTGGGTATGGTTTAGGAGGGGAGGTGCAAACACCTTCCCTCAAAATCCATACCCCTACCCCCATGACATTTGTGTCAGGAACCATTAATCAGACTGAGACAGAAAATGCAGTAAAATCACACCTTTAATGTAATGAAAAAAATGGTACAGAACAGTAAACTTAGTCAAAACATAAGCCATGGGTTGGAAGCCAAAATGGGAAATCAGACGAGCCAGTGATCAGGAAACCAGAAGTTAGCATAATCCGAAGCAGAGGAATGGGATCAGGAACCAGAGAAGACGTCAACCGGGCAAAATCTTTCACAGGAACACAGCAGAGAAACTCCAGAAAAGTCGACCAGGGTTAAGGCAGGAAAGGAAGGAACAAGGCAGCTTAAATAGCCAGAAGGGGCTGGCTGTAGGCAGGACTGACAAGATAATTATAACCAGGTGAGCCACTGAGGAATCAATGAGTGCTGACAGATAACCGACAGCTGAGCAGCCTGAGCACAGAGAAGAGAGCTGCTGCAAGCCCAGCCCTGACAATTTGTTTTATGAACCCTTACCTATTAGCCTAGAAATAGCCATTACTATTTTTTGACGTTCAGCTTGCAGTGACTGCAATGGATTCAGATTCGGTAAACGTACTTTAGCGAACCTGACCCACGCCAAACTCACTAGTAACAAGGTACCAGTGGGGTTTACCACTGTTTGTTTCAGTTTCAGCTTGTGGGCAAAGTCTACATCTACAAGATGTCATCTTCAGCTTAGTCAATTAGGTTCCTCTTACAAAAAAGTGCATTTATGGTCCAGTATGATTATGGTTTTTTAAGACTTTATTGATTCTCATTGTATGTTTTCATGCATTTCCACAAACAGCTGCTATCCCTGCAATTAATTATCTGTCTTCATGGACTTCTTTTGATCTTCCTGTCGTCTGATGCTTTGGTTCTCCTGTTCCATAGCACTCTTAACTTTCTAGTGTTCAGATGTTATTATGAATTTAATTATTATTTTCGATCTGTAATCTTTTTTTTTTTTTTTTTTAACAATTATATGTTTATCTGTCAACACATTTTATTCTTGCTTAAGGGGATCACAGCTCCTTATGTATATGTATTTCTAATTAGGGCAATCTAGTTTAATTTATTAACAAAAACAGGCAACACATTTAATGAGTTATTGCACATTCATACTTTTTATAGATATTGATTTGTTGGCTTTATGCACTTTGAGTCTGGTTTTTACCTGAGAAAGGGGGGGGGGGGGGGGTGAGAGATATTCTACTTTTGAAGGTAACTGCTGTTTCTTTGGTATTAGGAGACATGTATGAGGTTGTAATTGTCATTTTAATTCTAAAAAACATTCTTGCACTGATCATTTCCAAATTTTATAAAAAAACAAAATCCGAAAACTGTTGGGTTGAAATTAGCATGGGTTTGGGTACTTCTTTCTTCTAATATCTAATGTCATGTTCTAATCCAACAAGGGGCCATTTCTTGGCACATGAACAAGTTCAACATAGCAGAAAAGAGTTTGTACTCAGAACCTATTTAAAGCTCATTATGTTGTTGAAAAGTACATTAGATCTCCCTGTTAACTCCAATACATTTCATAAAAATGTGAAATTACACCAAAATAATTGATTTTTCTCCACATGTTGGTCAACCCTATGCGTCTGACTTTCATAGCATTAAGACTAAGCCCCACCAAGTGGCCAGCCCTCTGTCTAATAACAGTGCCTTTCCTGGATGCTTTCTTGGGTGTGTAGTAGTATATGGTAAGTATTTTGCCTGGACCTTTGCTTTTAAACATTTGAAAATGGCTGTCAGGGTCAGTCAGTTTTTTTGGTAACACCTTGCAGTCTTATGCTTCAAAACATTTCTAGTAGGGGTCAACTGATATATCAGGGGGCCGATATGCACTTTCCCCAATATATTGGAATCGGCCCCTGAGGTTACCGATATTGCCGATATTTCGGGAAAGTGCTTGTACCGGAGTGATGCCTGCAGCTAGAGGCATCACCCCGGTACTGGCATCCATAGCCGATGGTCGGCTGTCTTGTAATGACAACCGATGCGGCTCGTCTCGTCTGGGTCTCCCGTCCCACCGGGAGACCCGGACCAGTTTCCCCAGGCACTCAAAGTACTGTAGTCTTACTGTAGATTACACGGAGCGGAGGGAGCATGGGAGGAGCTGGAGTGCGGAAGGCTGGAGGGGTGGAATTAAGTTCAGCTGGTGAGGCAGAGCTGGGTGGAGCTGGATGGCAGATGGCAGACGGCTAGAGACTAAGGCGATCAGAGCTGAGTGCCAGGACACCGCCAAAGACCCGATCAAAGCCGCATTCGGCTCTGATCGGGTCTCCATGTATAAACCCAGAAGTGATGCCATGACATCACTTCCGGGTACTCAACGCCATTTTCAAAAAAATTACAGCATTCAAAACAGCCAAACTTGGCTGTTTTTGAATGCTTTTAAGTGCAGAGGAGGGATTTGGGGCCTTTTAGACCCCGAGATCCCTCCACAACAGTACCTGTCAAGTGTAAAAATAAAAAAAAATATATTTTTTAAAATGTACAAAAATATCGGCCAATATCGGCCGATACCAATTTCAATTGCCAGAATGTCGGTATCAGCAACGAAAATCCGATATCGGTCGATCACTAATTTCTAGCTAACTTCCTGGAATCCATCTGCCCTTAGCTCAGATATGCAGACAGTAGGATGTGTTTAGCTGATAAAGCCCCTCCACTCCACCTCCAGATGAAAGAAAAAATTGACCATGAAGGCTCCTGGGATGTACGACATCATCTTGGAGTAGACCAGAGACCAGAAAGCAACTGAAGAAATGTAAAATAAAAAGTATAAAATTGGTACAATATAAATTACCTTCCTATCAATTTACTAAGGTTGAAGCAGAAGGAATAAAAATAGTTAAAGTTGAGCTCCACTCAAAAGGGGAAGCTCGGCTTGTTTGCACCCTCCCCACCTCCACTGCCACATTTGGCATTTTTTGGAGGGGAGGGGAGGGGGGAGTGGTCCTAGACTGGAGCTCCTCTTTAACATTGATTGAACATGAAAACTTTCTGTTCTCCTATCTTGCCTCCAAAGCATATGGTACTTGTTATCAAACACAGTAAACCGCTACTATATTTGACATGTACTGTACTTTTTCAGTATGATTACATAGACTGAGCTGCATTGTTTAATGTTTACTTATAACTGAGAAATCTTTTTAAAGAATGAATAGGAAATGATCTGAAGCATCACAGCAACCATCTCCATCCCTAATATTGTGTACAAAAAGGGGGCATGGGGATAGCGGGACTTTGAATGAGGTAGGTTGCTGTTACAAATCTCCAAATGGAAATAAAGTAGTTTCAATATATTCATTTATTTTTTGCTGCACGGTAAAAATAGATCCTGCAGCAATAGTCTGTAAATAAATAAAATAAAATCTACATATTCATAGTACAAATACAGACAATCCAGGTATGGACATATAAAAGATAAATGAATTGATTTGCTAGGCATATAATCATAATAAATAGATATATAATAGCAGATAAAAATATCATACAATGGCTTATATATATATCATCAAATACATAGCAAGGATACATCCAGTGGCTCAAGGGCTCTTTCATAGGTAATACATAATCCATATCCTTATAAATCTTCATATTTCATATTTAATGGCTCTACGCGTTTCATGGGATTATCATCCACTCTTCAGGAGCTTGGTGTACATTTTCTGTAAATAAGGACTAGTTTGAATTCAACAAATCACATAAGGATAAGGAAACACACCAATAAAGTCCCTCAAAAGTTTCCAAAAATCTGAGATTCTGATACTTACATATTAAAAACACAAAAAGTCGCAGAAAAAAATCGCATCGCCTCCCTCAATATATTGAAACTACTTTATTTCCATTTGGAGATTTGTAACAGCAACCTACCTCATTCAAAGTCCTGCTATCCCCAAGCCCCCTTTTTGAGAAATCTTTTTATCATTTGCCATAGCCCTCCGCTAATTCCCTTCTATTTCGCAAAAACTGAGAGACAGTTGTTATCCTATATCGGGAAATGACTGAACAAGGACCTTCATGGCAGAATCACCATGTAGTATTATGTTAACAGTTAAAGTGTATAAAAAAACTACAAGATCCACCCAAAGGGTGCCCTAACTAAAATAATCCTACCACTGCTCCTCTACAGACCGAAGATAATGCAAGCAAATTTAATTATTAATGAACAGCTGCCTCTTTAAAAAGAACATGTAATAAAAACGTATCTACTCCAATAGAAAAATAATCAAACAGTAGATGGTGACGCTAAACGTAATCACCTGTGCATAAAGTGGTTAAATAGAATCAAGACCAAACAAAGTCCATGTAGGAACACTTTTGGTAAGAACTTTCCCCCACACCGTGTGCATTAGTGTCACCGCTCCCTCTTGGTTGTCCACTCACCAGATATTTATGCTAAGTATTTTTATATTGGCAAAAAAGCGGGGAGCCTCTCAAGGGTTAATGGTAATCCCAAAGGGTGTCTAAGCCCTGTTGGAGCTCAATAGAGGTAAGACACGGGTATAGGGAGAAAAACGAAATGCCCATAGTGTAATACTGTAAAAACTCTTTTATTAAAAAAAAATAATCCTCATAAATTACACTCACATTTGATTGATAAAACGATAGCACATAAAAACAACAAGTAGGCTGACAGATCGTGTGCAAAGGACCGAGAGAGAGATAAACTCCATATCTCATCAGACTCCTCGCGATTTTCCTGGCACGTCACTTCCGGTTTACGTGGGAAACAAATCTAGTTGCCGTGCAGCCATGTCCCGATGCGTTTTGTCATTCCGACTTCGTCCTGGGATTGGCTGCATGGCATGGCAACAACATTTATTCAAAGGGATTGAGTCACCTGAAACCCAGTTTCAAAGTTCCACAACTAAACCTGATCAAGAAATGTGTGGGTGTGGCTTAATGCGCTAGATTGGGGACTCACACCTGGTGGTCGCTAATGCCTGTGTTTACAGGCAGAGATCACGGTTGAATGAAATCAATGTTAAAGTGGTTCTAAAGCCTAAACATTTATTACCTTAATGCATTCCTTACATTAACCACTTGCTGCCCACCCTATAGCGGATTGACGGCGGCAAAGTGGTTGTATTATCCTGGCTGGCCGTCATATGACGTCCAGCAGGATAAAGCAGAGCAGTGATCGGTGCTGTGGTATGTCACTCTGACACACTGCATCTCCGATCTCAGTAAAGAGGTTAATGATGTAGGCTCTTCACCATGTGACCCGTGATTGTGTCCAATCACAGCTGGTCACATAGTAAATAGGAAGTGCCGTTCATCCACCCATAGCTGCCAGGGATGCCCACCCATGACCACCAGGGATGCCCACCCATGGCCACCAAGGATGGCAATCAGTGCTCAGGGACCCTTTCAGTGCCCTCCCCGTCAGAGCTGCCCATGATTGCCATCTATCAGTGCCGCCCACCATTGCCCATCATTGCAATCTATCAGTGCCGCCCACCAGTGCTCATTATTGCCCACCAGTGCTGCCTATCAGTGCCCATCAGTGTCCATCAGTGCCGCCCATCAGTGCCAATCAGTGCCACCTATCAGTGCCGCATATTAGTGCCCATCAGTGGCACCTATCAGTGCCCACCAATGCTGCATATCAGTGCTACCTATCAGTGCTGCATATCAGTGCCCATTAGTGCCACCCCATCAGTGCCTCCTCATCAGTGCCTGTCAGTGCGGCCTCATCAGTGCAGGAAAAAACATATCTATTTACAGCATTTTCTAACATAAACAAAAAAACTTTTTTTTTCTTTCAAATGTTTCAGTCTTTTTTTATCCATTGCCTCTCTTCTAAGTTTTCCTCATGCGCTTCTACTAAGTCATTGACTGTAGTAACCATATCAGACAGGAGACTTTTCCAGGAGCTCATGGTGCAGGGGATGGGATGTGCTGCCTGTGTCTGGGGCCTGGTCATTAGGCTCTAGTCTCATCTTGGATTTGGCTGGGCTACAGCAGGTAGGGCTTGCAGGGGGCCGGTTGGTGGGGGGAGAGGGTACCTTCAAGCAGGCGTACTGCTGTGGATGTCTCCTCCGGGAGGTCTGTGTAGTGCTCCTTTCCCTGCGCTGAGGCAGTAAGGCCCGGGCTGGCAGCGCCATTTTGTCGGCCGCCTCGAGGTGGAGGGGGAAAGAAGGCTGTAAGTTTGCGCGGTCCCTTCTCCTCCTTGCGCTTCCTAGACATGGCAGGAAGGTCAGTGGGTGTTATACTGGTTGTTGGTGAGTGGAATCGGCTTTGTAAGCTGCGGATGGTGCTGGATGAAGCTGCTGGGTGCCGGAGCTCTGTCTCAGGCTTCCGTCACGGTCCCGCGCTGGCCACGCCCCTCAATCTTTTTTTTTATTTGTGTAGCAAAAAAGAAAAAAACTTGCGGTGATCAAATACCACCAAAATAAATCTCTATTTGTGGGATAAAAAATGACATAAATTTGGTTTAGGTACAGTGTTGCATGACGTGCAGTTGTCATTCAAAATGCAACAGCGCTAAAAGCTGAAAATTGGCCTGGGCAGGAAGGGGGTGAAAGTGCCCTGTATTGAAGTGGTTAATTTAAAAAATGTTAAGGTAGTAATATGCTGCCTCCCCCCCCCGTACTTACCTCACTTGAACCAGTGAGTCCTCGCTTGATCCAGAGCTGTGCCCGTCTGTAGCGGCTCTTTCCCTTCTTCACAGGCTTGGCTGAGAGCAGTGGAAGCCATTGGCTCGAGCTGCTGTCAGTCATACCCTTTCATGATAAAGCGGTTATGGGTTGAGCCGTGCTGTCTGTCTGTGTCTATAGATACCTATATAGAAGCGACTTCCTATGGTGACATACCAAGAAGAGGAAAGGAGGAGCCAGATGCACCAGCAGGGGACCTGAGAAGAGGAGGATTGGGGCAGCAGGTAAGTATAAGCCTGTTTGTTCTTAAAAAAATTTGCATGCATAGTAACTTTAGGGCAGCACTCCAACTTGGACTTGACAATGTTCCTCTTGCACTGGTAACCCCTTGTATATGTCACACTTCTCAGTGATTCATGTTTCTCCTTAGCTGTACTCTGACTTCACACAATGGTGGATGCAGCCATTCTGAGCCTATCCCTTGATAAAGTCACATGCGTAGTGACGCAACGCGTCGGGAGGAGCTGGGTGACATCACTTCCGTGTCTACGGCCGTGACCGGAAGTTGTGATTTTACCGCATTGGCGGTCAGCGTTTTTCGTTTATCCTTTGTGTAAGTGTACTACTTTTATTTAATAAATCCTTTTGGAACTTACTGCACGATGATGCCCCCTTCTGTTATTACTTTCTCTATGAGACATCTGGGCACTATCGTGATCATCAGTGAAGAGGAAGTTGCTGTCTTTCATTGTGGGATTACATCATCCAGCCATAATTGAGCTTTTCGAGGGACATCATTTTCACACATGCATGTTGTGTGTGTATTGAGGTGAGCGGCCATTACACACTATATTTTCTTGGTGGATATAGAAGGACACTTTTGTTTTATTGGAAGAATACATAATTTCCACATATTTATGAGCTTTCTGGATATCACTGGGTATTATTTGGACTCACTTTTCTTTGTTGCACAGGACTGAATATCATTATTACACAGTATTTAACATAACATGAGAATTAGTTGATTTGTTTATATATCACAATTTGTTGGATATTTTATTCTTTGATTGTTTGCACCATTTCTGTGAAGCACACAGATTTGACAGCACACTTATCACGTATTCCGTTGAATCAGCGCCGATCCTGTTTTACCATTGCACATTGTTATTTCAAGGTGGGGACACCGATTCAGATTGGCAGCTTTTTCATGTTCATTTTTTCACTTATTTGATTTATTTATTGAACCATCAGACCCTTTGGGTAGCGCGCTGATCCTCGTTCATATACATTCTGAGTGGGTACTGCAGAGCCTGTGCCGCACTCCACCAGTACAGCCCAATATGTCACCTCACTCCTCACTATGAGACTTCATCCCCGACACTCACAGTGATGACCTCTTCACATGTTCCCAAGCTTCTCCATTCCAGAGGGCCCTCACTCTCTCTCATCTACTCTTTTGTGACCTCCAGGATAGGCACATAGGATACTCTGTGCCACGATATCGGACCCTTTATGTGGGCCTTTTGTCACTTGTGTCAAATCACCACCACTTCCTGCTGGATGGCTACTTTTGCACCCAACATTACTCCAGTTACCCTTAGCAATGGCAAAGAAGCCTCTTCTAGTCCACTCAACTTGCCGGTTAGACCATTGCATTGCTTCTTCACTCTGACTCCTCGTCATCCCTATTCTAAGCGCTGTTCATATGATGTGCCATGCGGGCACCCTTTTCATGGGACTTCAGACCAGGTACTTTCTTAGAACTTTAGAACTTTTACTGGAAACTTGTGCAGACATACTGTATATCAATATAAAATAGTCTCTCACAGAGACAAAACCCACTAACCATAATTACTCGGTAAAAACAGTGCAGAAAGGCAACATGAGGTAGAACCTGGTAAAGTAGGTGCTCCCCAAGTAGGCACCTGCCTACAGATGTTACAAACAATGAAAAACAAAAATGTCTCCATTCCCGCTACATAAAAAATAATAACCTACGTTTTCTCATTCCGAGTCTGACCTTTCTCCTACCGGCCTCCCACTTTTAAGTTGGCACTGGGTAAAATATAGATATGGTTTCTGATAAACTGCCAGTGTAGACCTTGGCAGACAATGCTGGATCTGTAAGCACAGCCAACTGCCTTTTCCGATGAGGCTAGGATGTAATTGCAGACAGGAGATGTGCTGCGACTGGCAGTGAAAGTTGTTTGTGTTAAAGGAAATGTCCACTTGTTTTCTTCCCAGCTGATGATAACAAACACAAACATGTTTATTTTCCATGCTGCAATAAAAATGAAAACAAATTGTAAAATGGATTTACTTTTCGGAGGCATTCACCATTATAAAAGCGTCCCTGTTTTACCAAAACACCGTTGTGAGTCTCTATCCCCGAAAGTCAAATCCCAGGTATGAATATTTTTGCATAGTTACATTGGACAAGTTTGTACCGATGTAAGTATGTACACTATATTGTAAAAAATATTGGGACACCTGCCTTTACACGCACATGACCTTTTTTTGGCATCCCAGTCTCGTTTCCTGAGATCCCCGCGTGAGTGACCGGCAGCTCCGATGTCCGCCGGCCACCTGCGATTTCCCGCTGGAGAGGGAGAAAGGCAGGCGGCTGATGTAAACAAAGTCGTCTGTCACTCTCCCTGATCTAACTGCAGAGACTATACAATCCTGCTATGTAGGATCGTATGTCTCTGTGGTTACATCACAAGCCACGCCCCCCCCCCCACAGTTAGAATCACGCCCCTAGGGACACACTTAACCCCATGATCACTAATAAAGTTAACCCCTTCCCTGCCAGTGTCATTTTTACAGTAACAGTGCATATTTATAGCACTGATTACTGTAGTAATGTCACTGGTACCCCAAAAAGTATCAAAAATGTCAGTCAGGGGTCCGATCTGTCCGCCGCAATGTCGCAGTCCCGCAAAAAAAATCGCAGATCGTCGCCATTACTAGTTAAAAAAAAAAAACTAGAAAAATGACAAATCTTTCCCATAGTTAGTAAACGCAATAACTTTTGCGCAAACCAATCAAAATACGCTTATTGCCATTTTTTTTTTTTACCAAAAATATGTAGCAGAAAACAAATTGGCCTAAAATTTTTACATTTTTTTTTTTGGAGAATTTCAAATAAAAAAATGTGAAAAATATTGTTATTTTTTCAAAATTGTCGCTCTTTTTTTGTTTATAGCGCAAAAAGTAAAGATCGCACAGGTGATCAAATACCACCAAAAAGGACATCAATTTTATTTGGGTACAGCGTCGCATGACCGCGCAATTGTCCGTTAAAATCACGCAGTGCCGAATTGCAAAATAGGGCTTGGTCATTAAGCAGCCAAATCCTCCGGGGCTTAAGTGGTTAAGAGTTCCCTTCACTGGAACTAAGGGCCAAGCCCAACCCCTGGAAGACAACCCCACACCATAATCCCCCCCCCCCCTCCTCCAAATGATTTGGACCAGTGCACAAAGCAAGGTCCATAAGGACATGGATGAGTGAGTTTGGGGAGGAGGAACTTGACTGGCCTGCACCTCAACCCGATAGAACACCTTTGGGATGAAGTAGAGCAGAGGCTGCAAGCCAGGCCTTCTTGTCCACATCAGTACCTGACCTCAAAAATACGCTTCTGGAAGAATGGTCAAACATTCCCATAGAAACACTCCCTAAACCTTGTGGACAGCCTTCCCAGAAGAGTTGAAGCTGTTATAACTGCATAGGGTGGGCCAACTCAATATTGAACCCTACAGACTAAGACTGCATTGTGAACACAGAAGTGCTCCCTTGGCATGGGGACCATCCTAAGAATTTTTATAATTTTCTCAAGGATTTCAAAGCATTTTCTGATCAGACGAGGTGGGACGGTGACATCACACTCTTCACCTTGTCCAATTAGAGAACGGTTTGCATCCATGGTCAATGGCATCACCTGAGAAACCCTGCAACTTTCTATATATCAGCTGTAACTCACCAGACCTGTCATTCAGTAGAAGTAAAGCGACTGGACAAGACTTGTGTCAGCATTTTATTATTTATTTTTTCTTTCAGTGCGTTGGAGGGAGTCAGGCATCATGATTGACATGGATCTGAATTGCTTGATGACATAATTAAATGAAGAACACTAACATGCACTTCCTTGCCCAAGGATAGTAGAGGCCATCTAATTGTTTATCACACTGGATGACCATTCGGCTCTATGTAAGTACAAGCACAATGTTTTTAACTAAATTGATTTAGTGATTCAGACACTCTCAGTTTTGCTCAATGCACTTCTTAGGCAAATTTTGTTATATATACAGTCATGGTCAAAAATATTGGCACCCCGCATTTCTCTCCGATAATGCACCACTTTGCCCAGAAAATTGTTGCAATTACACATGTTTAGGCATTCTCATGTTTATTTCTGTTGTTTGTATTGGTATGGCACATAAAAGTGAAAAAAAAACAAAAAGACAAATCAGACACATTCCACACAAAACACCAAAATTGGACTGGACAAAATTATTGACAACCTCAATTTAATATTTGGTAGCATACCCCCCTGAAAAAAAAAAAAAAAAAAAAAACTAAAATCAGTCGCTTCCTGTAACCATCCATGAGTTTCTTACACCTCTCTCCTGAAATTTTGGGCCACTCTTCTTTGGCCAACTGCTCAAGGATTGGAAGGGTTCCTTTTCCCAACTGCTGTTTTGAGATCTCTTCACAGGTGCTCTATGGGATTTAGATCTGGACTCGTTGCTAGCCAATTCAGTACTCTCCAGCTCTTTGTCTTAAACCATTTCTGGGTGCTTTTTGACGTGTGCTTTGGGTCATTGTCCTGCGATGAGACCCATGACCTCTGATGATGACCCAACTTTCTAACACTGGGCTCTACATGGCACCCCATAATTCTTTGGTAGTCTTCAGATTTCATAATGCCATGCACATGGTCAAGACATCCAGTGCCTGAAGCAGCAAAGTATCCTCAAAACATCAGTGAACCTCCACGATGTTTGACTGTAGGGACTGTATTCTTTTCTTTAAAGGCCTCGTTTCTTTTTCTGAAAGCAGCAGAATGATAGGCTTTACCAAAAAGCTGTAATTTTGTTTCATCTGTCCACAACGCATTCTCCCAAAAGGATTTTAGCTTACTCAGGTAAGTTTTGGCAAACTCCAATTCAGCTTTTTTATGTTTTTTACATTTTTATGTTGTTTGTGTCAGCAGTGGGGGTCCCCTTGGGTCTCCTACCATTGCATCCTTTTTATTCAGATGGCGACATATAGTGCAAGCTGGCAAAGTTTTACCCTGTGCCCAAAGGTCAGCTTGAATTTGTCTGGAAGTTGATCGAGCTTCTTCATCCACCATTCAAACAATCCTTTGTTGCAATCCTTGATCAATTTTTCTCTTTCGTCCACGTCCAGGGAGATTAGCTACAGTGCCATGTGCTGTAAACGTCTTGATAAGGTTTCACACATTGGACGCATGGACATTAAGATCTCTGGAAATGGACTGGTAACCTTGAGATTGTCTATGCTTTTCCACAATTTTTGCTCTCAAATCCCTTAGTGGCACACAGAGACACACAACAGAATTCAATTGTTCACCATTTAACTGGTTACCAGTGTGATTTCTATATTGTCAGCACCTGTGAATGTGAATGTGAATGTTTACATGGTGTTCAATAAAAACATGGCAACATTTCATTCTTTGTGTGTTATTAGTTTAAGCAGACTGTGATTGTCTATTGTTGTGACTTAGATGATGAGCAGATCACATTTTATGACCAACTTGTGCAGAAATCTGTATCATTCCAAGAAAGGGTTCACATACTTTTTTTTGCAGCTGTATATATATATATATATATATATATATATATATATAAAAATAAGTTGCGCTGAGTGATGTGGAAAAAACAAATAAATGTCCAAACAATCAAATGACGTCATTCCCTGAAGTTTATCTTAGGAGCGGATGCGCTTTGCCGTCCGGCCGGCGGCTTCTCATCCTTCGTGACTTTTACTACTTATGTTTGTAAGTGCCTTTCTTTTATACAATAAATTTTGTTAGAATTTATTACACTATTGGCGCTTTCTTTTCTACTTGGGCCGGTGTAATACCCTGGTACTGAGATCTCTACAGCAATCCCTATTGATACCATTTGGTCCCGGAGCTATCTGCCTATGATGGGGAAGCGCAACAAGTGATCTTACTGTGTATATCATATATCATCTGGTAAGAGGCTTGCAGTGCTCTTGAGTGGCGTGGTGGCTCCTTGGTGCATCTGGAATAACCGTGTTTTGCTCACTTTATTTGTTATTTGGTAAGAGGCTTCACAATTGGTGGTGGTTTTCCCCTTCATCTTTTTTCTCCCAGCACTGGGTTAATTCCTTTATTTGGTAAGCTGCTGCACATTTGGTCAAGGATTCTTCACTGATTGGTGGTGGAATCTAATTTGATCCATATAGTCGATCACTACATTTATTATTTGTACGGTATCACACTATGTAGATTTTTTCTTTCTTGTTCAATTTATGACACCACTCGTTGAGGATCCTGGCATATGAACTCCAATTAATCTCCCTGGCCTGTGAATACACTTCGACATATGAATCTTGCAGATTTTTAGTGGTCGTTTGGTAAGCACATTTCCTAAGAGACCTTGGAGTTTGTTCGTTTTTTCAACATCATTTCAAGTTGACATTTTGGGACATTTGATTGTTTGGACATTTATTTGTTTTTTCCACATCACTCAGCACGACTTATTTTTCTATATACTATCTAAGGGTGTGGTCACACTTGAAGTCGCTGCTTCCTATCTTTTTCTCACCTTAGCGCGGTTATCACTCTGTATATATATATATATATATATATATATAGACAGGGCCGCTGATAGGGGGTACCACCAGCCCTCTTGTAGGGGGCCCGAGCACACAGGGGGGCCCACACAGAGAGGAGGATTAGTGATGGATAACAAATACAGAAATCTTCCTCCAGCACCTGAATCTGATCTCTGTCCCTCTCCCTGCTATCAGCTTTTATCTGTTGAGAAAGAGACAGTCGTCCCTCACTAATCCCCCTCCCTTGTGTGGGCCCCCCTCCCAGCACTTATCTCTGCTCAGGAGTTTATTTGTAACTTTGTTTCTCTCCCTCTGTACCTCTGATCATGATGGATCTCCAACGGCCCAGCCTATATATCTTTTGCATCTCATCTTCATTTTTATTTATTAACATAATTTTTTTTTTTTTTAGATTTAGCAATAATTATGTGAGTTATGTTATATTTGTGTCTGCAAATAGTGATTTTTTTTTGCAATTTTAGCTAAATATATCTTTAATATTTTCTTGGGGGGGCCCTGCCAGGTAGTCTGTACGGGTCCCGCGATTTCTAACAGCAGCCCTGTTAGGTCATCATAGGTTGAAAAATGTAAAGTAATGCACCTGGGGGCCAGAAACCAGAAAGCAAGATACTCACTAGGGGGGAAACCTCTGGGTGAGTCTAGGATGGAAAAAGACTTGGGGGTACTGGTAGACAACAGGCTTGGCAGTGGCATGCAATGCCAAGCCGCCGCAAGCAAAGCCAACAGAATACTGGGATGTATAAAAAAGGGGATTCACTCCAGAAATAAAGAGATTATTCTCCCACTCTACAAGACTCTGGTCCGGCCACATCTGGAGTATGCTGTCCAGTTCTGGGCACCGGCCCTCAGGAAGGATGTGCTGGAACTGGAGAGAGTCCAGAGAAGGGCAACAAAAATAATTAGGGGAATGGAGGACATCAGCTATGAGGAAAGGCTACAAGCATTGAACTTATTCTCTCTGGAGAAGAGAAGATTGAGGGGGGATATGATATCAATGTACAAATATTGTACTGGCGACCCTAGCATAAGGAACAAACTATTCAGAGAAAGGAGATACAATAAGAAACGTGGCCACACACTAAAACTAGAGGAAAGGCGGTTTAACCTTAAAGTGCGTAAGGGGTTCTTCACTGTAAGAGTGGTAAGGATGTGGAATTCTCTTCCACAAGCAGTCGTATCAGCAGGGAGCATTGATAGTTTCAAAAAACTATTAGATGGGCACCTTAGAGACCACAACATACAGGGGTATACAATGTACGGTTAAAAGCAAACACACACACACACATCATAGGTTGAACTGGATGGACTGATGTCTTTTCTCAACCTCACTAACTATGTAACTATGTATATAGATATAGATATCGATATAGATCTCTCTCTATATATATATATACGTATATTAGTATTGTGGGTAGCTTAGTTCATTTGGATTTGTTTCCTTTGTGTTACATTTTCTCTTTTGTGTTTTTTTGTTCATAATAAAGCAGTGGCGTAGCGTGGGGGGTGCAGGGGGGGCCAGCCGCACCGGGCGCAACATCTGGGGGGGCGCATCCTCAGTGTCACTCTGTCTGTCTGACTCTGACATACATAGTTCACACACTGTCTGCGGCTGCCTCCATCTTTAGGCTGGGAGATGTCCAGCGCGGCCGTCCTATGGCTGAAAATGGCGGGTCGGGCGGGGCTGGACTGTGCCTCACCTGTGCATTGGTGTAGGGTGGAGTGGCGTTGAAAGCCAAGCCCCCCCTATGCTGCCTCTCTTCACTGCTCAGTCAGTTTAGCAGCGAGTGAGTCAGCAGCCTGGTGCTGTTACAGAGTGGGTTTTTTTTAATCACCTGATTAGAGCCAGAAGCTCTAATAGGCTTCAAAAAAGGGTGGACCCAGGGCGCAGAGCAGTGCGCCCCAAGCCCACCCATTGTGTGACAATAGCGAATGAAAATTCGCTATTGTCACACGGATCCTCCTCCTGGTCAATCAGGAAGCGGGTCCGAGACCCGCTTCCTCATTGGCCGAAAGGCGAACGCATGCCATTGGCTGAGGAGGAGGCGGAAGGACTCGAGGAGACGCGGGGAACTGAGAAGAAGCCACCACTGCAGGTAAGTCTCTCTGCATTGAAGGGGGCATGCTGGTCTGTCTGCATTGAAAGGGGGCACGATGATCTCTCTGCATTGAAGGGGGGCACGCTGGTCATTCTGCATTGAAAGGGGGCACGCTGATCTCTGCATTGAAAGGGGGCACGCTGGTCATTCTGCATTGAAAAGGGGCAAGCTGGTCATTCTGCATTGAAAGGGGGCACGCTGGTCTCTCTGCATTGAATGGGGGCCCGCTGGTCTCTCTGCATTGAAAGGGGGCCCGCTGGTCTCTCTGCATTGAAAGGGGGCACGCTGGTCATTCTGCATTGAAAGGGGGCATGCTGGTCATGGTCATTCTGCATTGAAAGGGGGCACATGGGTCTCTCTGCATTGAAAGGGGGCACGCTGGTCTCTCTGCATTGAATGGGGGCATGCTGGTCATTCTGCATGGAAAGGGGGCACGCTGGTCTCTCTGCATTGAAAGGGGGCACGCTGGTCATTCTGCATTGAAAGGGGGAACGCTGGTCATTCTACATTGAAAGGGGGCACGCCGGTCATTCTGCATTGAAAGGGGGCACGCCGGTCATTCTGCACTGAAAGGGGGCACGCTGGTCTCTCTGCATTGAAAGGGTGCACGCTGGTCTCTCTGCATTGAAAGGGGGCACGCTGGTCATTCTGCATTGAAAGGGGGCACGCTGGTCATTCTGCATTGAAGGGGGCATGCTGGTCTCTCTGCATTAAAAGGGGGCACGCTGGTCATTCAAACTTGTATTTAGATGCATTTTACTTTAACCACTTACCGCATACTAACGTAGGTCTACGTCAGTAAACTTTGCGGTAGTGTACCGGGATGATGCCTCTAGCTAGAGGCATCATTCCGGTACCGTGGTTTGAAGCCGACGGTTGGCTTTCCGTCGGTACTGACCGATGCGGCTCGGTACCCGGGGGGGCGGGAGGGGACGTCCCCCCCCCTCCCGCCGCCTTCCGTGGCTTTGCTCGGGGCTCCCGTCCCACCGGGAGCCCCGAGCACCCAGCCGGCGCGTCCGCCGGCTGGATGGAGTCCCGATGAATGCCGGAAACAGCATCGATCGGGGCTCCGTTGACGTAACCCGGAGGCGGCGTCCATGACGTCACTTCCGGGTTACTGTGCCGCAAAAGGCGGCAAATTTGAAAATCGGCTGTATGCAAAAACGCCGTTTTTGGCATTTTGCATACAGGGAAGTGTAGTGGAGGGGTCTAGGGTCTTTTAGACCCTCGATCCCTCCATAAAGTGTACCTGTCACGACATATTGCTGTCACAAGGGATGTTTACATTGCTTGTGACAGCAATAAAAGTGATCAGATTTTTTTTTTTTTTTTAAAACTGTAATAAAGTTAAAAAAATAAATAAAATAAATGGGAAAAAAAAAAAAAAAAAAAATTTAGCCGCCCCCGTCACCGTTAGCTCGCGCACAAAAAAAAACGTATACGCAAGTCGAGCCGCAAATGAAATCGCTGTTCAAACCACACATGTGAGGTATCGCCACGATCGCCAGAGTGTGAGCAATAATTTAAAAAAAAGAGCTACACTCTACCTCTAAACTGGTAACCGTTAAATAAATTTAAAGCGTCGCAGATTGAGATCTCTATTGACCGTAGTTTGTCGACATCCCACGGGGGGGCGCAATTTTAAACCGTAACATGTTGGGTATCTATTTACTCGGCGTGACATGTTCTTTCACAATATACAAAAAAAATGGGCTAACTTTACTGTTTAGTATTTTTTAAATGCAGTGAAATGTGATTTTTCAAAATTTTTCCAAAAAAATGGCGCTTTATAGACCGCTGCGCAAATACCGCGTGACAAAAATGATTGCAATGACCGACATTTTATTCTCCAGAGTCTTTTCTAAAATAATATATATAATGTTTGGGGGTTCTAAGTTGTTTTCTAGGAAAAAATACTGATTTTAACTTGTGAACAAAATGTGTCAAAAATAGGCTCGGTCCTTAAGTGGTTAATTACATCAGTATTTTCATAACAAACAATACATGTGCTTAGGGGGTAAAGGTTTCTTTAACTAATCTAGTGGAAGATACTCGAGTGCTAAAATCCAGCGGGTTAGGGGGGCAAATTACTTGCCTTGCCCCGGGTGCTGACAACCCACGCTACGCCACTGTAATAAAGGTAATGTACTCTTATATTTCTTTTCCCAATCAGTGTTTTTCTTTTAAAAACTAATGAGTGGATTTCTTGGCACAAAACAATTGGTCCAGAATAGTTGAAAGACATCTGTAACTCCTTGAAGTCACCAAAACCTTCTTCATTTTACCTTCCACATTGACTTCAATGCATTTTGTTGAAATCTCCTGAAAATATGGAGAAATGAAGTCTCAGTTTCACTCATCTCTAGTTATATAATGATTATAGTGCTGATGCAGAGTTGCATGGGGAAATGCCTGAATAGGTATGTCGTTTGACATCACTGCTTGCTTTAGGAAGTAAAACTGGCCACATGGCTCATATCTCCTTGAAATTTGCCAAAATTTTAGATATGGGTGGCCCTGCCAAAAAGTTTTGGTTGAGAAATTGACGGAGCCTAGTGGAAAAAAGCCAATCAGCTGCAGTCATTGTTTGGCTGTTCTGACAGCTGCAGGTACCAGTTGTCCGAATACAATAGACAGCATTTCCTCTATCCATGCTGTTGATGGAGCTATGTAGCGATTTTCTCTAGTTCAGCCTTCGTATGGCCAACTCATGGCCAACTTCATCATTCAGTATGCTTGAAGAGGTAGATTGAGGTAGATTGATGGCGCTAGAACCTTGGGTGAATGGTAGTTGATAGGGACATTGCATATTTCATATTCCTTATTAAGGTTGGCCTCATAAATATCTAATAAAGCTTCTAATATCTTGGGTATTCTAATAACTTTTAGCTGACTCATGTCATTGGAATGATATTGTTAATTGATGACCAAGTCCTTGAGGGGTCATTTTGCAAAGGGAGTTTGCTTGGGGGTTGTCTTTTCCTTACATTAAGGACCTATATACCACAGCCAAAGGCTAGGTCTTTGTCTCACATCACACTGCAACCATGCAAGCATCTTCGGTCACTGGCGGACCCATGGCGGAAACAGCATTCTAAGCATTCTTGTTATATTTTCTAATGTTATCTGTATCTGCCATTACATTTACTAAATGTTATACTGTTAGGTATTTGTGTGATCTCTCTTTTCACATATGGAACACAAACCCAAAAATGTGACAAAACAGTAGCTTAGTATTTGAGATTGATTATATCACAACTGTACCCACAGTGACAAAATGGGGCATCTGGGTAATATGTTTGTGTACAAGTTGCCATGGGTATGGAGATACAAGGCCTGGCCACGAGGTATGGGAAGGGAGGAGTTAATGAGCATGCATGCAGTGCATGCTATGTGCTCAGCGGGACCCCATTCTGTTACTGGCAATAAGGTAATAGAGGTACGCTGGACTGGTGGAGGGGTGCAGGTTCAGCATGTGCCTCCTAATCCAAAACTTGCAAGTACAGTGTGTAGTAACATGTGACAAACCACCTGTCAGAGGAACTCTGCACTTCAACACTACACTAGGGATGATCGAACAGTTGGGATCGACCATCGGTTCGACCCGAACATTGACTGTTCGAAATTGCTGAAAAATTTCGGAATTTGGCAACCAGAACCGACCAAAATGCAATGGTACAGGAAATGGGCTTTAAAAGCCCGTGATTGGACCAGAAACATCAGTAAAAGCCAATTGAGGGAGCAGGAGGATGCTAGGAATGTGATTGGAGTGACTAGGGGGTCCAGAGGCCAATCAGTAGTGAATACGCCCCCCAGTATATAAGATAGCCCCGCCAAATCTCTAGCACTTTAATACTGGGGCTGTGGAAGAGAGTGGAAGCAGTTCTGTTACTTCTGCTTCAAAGTGTCATTTAGCAATTATCAGTGTGAGGAAAGGGATATCTAGTGTAGTTAGGGTACTATTTTCCACTATTTTTCCGTACCCCTATGTCACTTTGCCTGTAGGGGACTGACTGCCGCAGTAAATAGTCGTGCGGCAGTCGGCAAGTGGTTAAAGAAAATATGAAATCAGCTGGTATGGATTTGGGGTTAACATTTCAAAACTGTATATCTATCAGAACTCGGTCACATTCAGCAATTCAGGCTACTATAGGTAGGTTGGACTCTAAAACTTCGGTGTGGTACTTTGATTTTTAGACTATCGCATCCATCATTTTGTAAGCAGGGTGTCAAATTGTAGAGTTGCTTGCTAGTTGTTAGGCAGGAAAGTCCATAAGAACCAGCTTATTGTTATCAAGAAGCCCACGCAAGATAGTGAAGTGCTTCCTAAAACCACGCTCAAAGGAAGAGGTTAGTATTTCTATTGATAGTTGTCCTCTCCCATTTCATTAACAATTAAAACATTTTTTTATGGAAAACCTCTTTATTTCATCGAAAGCCAAGGACAAGTCAATGCTTGACGGAAAAAGAAATAAAAAGAAGTCATCTCTAAGAATACACATTCTTTTCATAAATGTGTAATCTGTGTAATCACATCAACATTCCTTTACTCTCTCTCTGACAGATGACAGATCGGTGATGTTTTGTTCTGAATTTATACTTTATGGCGGTTATAACTTGGCAGTTTAATTGATGCGTAAGATATCAAGAGAATGGATGGCATCAGGTAACGCCCTCAGTGACACCTTGATTTGTTCATTAGTGGGGTAAGGTGCCAGAAATAGTGTCACTTCGTGACTGGTGATCCATCGGGGGGATGTCATCACATTGGCAGTGGTAAGGTTACTACTTACTAGTTAACCACTTAAGCCCCGGAAGATTTTACCCCCTTCCTGACCAGGGCTTTTTTTGCGATTCGGCACTGCGTGACTTTAATGGACAATTGCGTGGTCGTGCGACGCTGTACCTAAACGAATTTGAAGTCCTTTTTCCCCACAAACAGAGCTTTCTTTTGCTGGTATTTGATCACCTGTGCGATTTTTACTTTTTGCGCTATAAACAAAAAAAGAGCGACAATTTTGCAAAAATAACAATATTTTTCGCATTTTTTTATATGAAATCTAATTTTTTTCATCATTTTAGGCCAATTTGTATTCTGCTACATATTTTTGGTAAAAAAAATCCCAATAAGCGATAGCGATTCGTGGGAAAATTTGTCATCAGGCGACGATTCTGATGTCTCTTTCTGGCACATGGCTCCGATGGAAATTCTGAAGAATCATTTGATATACTTCCCAAATTCCACAAGCGATGTGCCAGAAAGAGAGATCAGAATCGTCGCTATCCTCACTTTCCGTACCTGATGACGAATTTTCCCACGAATCGCTATCGCTCAGTTCTTCAAGTAATTCCGTTTCACTGTCGCTGTTTTCCAGTTAGTCTAAAAGCGCTTTTGCGCAAAATAAACTCTTTTTGGATGCCAAGGTCATTCTCTATTTTCCAGACAAAAAAGAACTGGAAAAGCACAGGCAGGGCACTGGAAAAGTCACCAGGTGAAATCCTGTGGTGAAATGGGATCACAGCTTTGTATCATGTCATTTTGTGCATTTACACTTTTGAAATTGCTGCCGGTTCCACCCCCCTGCGTCGCAACACTCACAGGGAAGGCAACCGGAAGGCAAATGCCGCAATCGGCCGAGCACACAGTGGGGAGAGACTGTGAGGAGGACGGGGAGGACGGTAGGGAGGATGGTGGGGGATTGCAGGGAAGGTGAGTAACGTTCTGGGGTAATACCGAGTGTGGCTCGGGCTTATTGATTTTGGTACTGAAAATGAACCCCGAGTCACACTGAGGCACTGTCTCCCAGAAGTGGAGAAGGGTACCTGTCAAAAATAGGTACCCATTCCCCCCCCCCCCCCTGAAAGGTGCCAAATGTGGCACCGGAGGGTGGGAGATAGCAGATGAGTGGAAGTTGCACTTTGGATTGGAACTCTGCTTTAAGATTTACCTCCCTTCATGACCAGGCCATTTTTTTGCAATATGACACTGCATTACTTTATCTAACAATATCGTGGTCGTGCCACACTGTACCCCAAAAAAGAATTGATGTCCTTTTTTCCCCACAAATAGCGCTTTCTTTTGGTGGTATTTGATCACCTCTGCAGTTTTTATATTTTTCCCTAAAATAAAAAAATACAGACAATTTTGAAGAAAAAAGAAAACTATTTACTTTCTGCTATAAAACATATCTGATCAAAAATGTAAAAAAAATCTAAGGCCCCGTTCACATAGGGGCGACGCTACTTCGCACCGCGACCTCCGAGGTCGCGGTGCGAGCAGCGCGCCGCGACCTCGGAGCGGCCGCCACGGACTTCATAACATTGAAGTCTATGGCGGTCGCCTCCTGGTCACCCCAAAGAAGCTCCGGACCCTTTTTCTAAGTCGGAGCGACTTGTGTCGCTCCTATTAGAACGGGTCCGCAGCTTCCCTATGGGAAGCTGCGGACCCTCCTCACAGGTCGCCCTAGTGTGAACCGGGACTAATTTCTTCATCAATTTAGGCTAAAATGTATACTGCTACATATTTTTGGTAAACAAAAACCTAAGTGTCCATTCACACTAGTCCGACTGGTCAGCCTGACAAGTCACGCACTGTCGCAGTCCATTGACTGGTACAGGAGCCATTCTAATAGGAGTGACACAAGTCGCTCCGACTTAGAAAAAGGGTCCTCTACTACTTCGGGGCGACCTGGAGCGACTTGCATAGACATTCATTTTATGAAGTCCGTGCAAGTCGCGCCGAAATCGCGCTGCACGCGACTTCACAGGTCGCCCCCTAAGTCGGAGCGACGTAGTGTGAACCGAGCCTAATAGGCGTATATTTATTTGTTTGCACAAAACATATTAGTGTCAGATTTGTCAGCCGCAATGTCGCAGTCCCGCTAAAAATCGCTGATCGCTACAATTACTAGAAAATCAATAAAAAGTAGATAAAAAGTCCGTAAATGTATCCTATAGTTTGTAGACCCTATAACTTTTATAAACCAATCTATATACACCTATTAGGATTTTTTTTTTTACCAAAAATATGTAGCAGAATACATATTGGCCTAAATTTATGAAAAAATTCAATTTCTTTTTTATTGTGTATGTTTTATAGCAGAAAGTAAAAAATATATATATTTTTTTCAAAATGATGGTTCTTTTGGTGATCAAATACCATCAAAAGAGAGCTCTATTTGTGGGGAAAAAAAGCCATCAATTCTTTTTGGGTACAGCGTCACACGACCGCGCAATTGTCAGTTAAAGCAACGCAGCACCGTATCACATAAAATGGCCTGGTCATGAAGGGGGGTAAAACCTTCTGGAGCTGAAGTGGTAAAAGTGTGTTTTTATGTACAAATGCACATTTTAGCATGTGTGTGAAAAAAAAAAATTATTTTACTCTGGCAGCATAAGACCCTTTCACACTTATGCGACCTAAAAGTCAAGCAAATTTGCAGCGATTTTTTACCGCAAATTTTTGCTACGAGATTGAGTGGACTTGAAGCAATGCCTATGTCATTCGCCAAATCCTGAATTAGTAGTTTTGGCTGGACTGACCGCCTAATAAACTTATTAGCAGCTGGTATTAGGATGGCGAGCAACTTTTGGCCCTGTCCCCTCTATCAATAACGCATCTCTTCAAGTACCCGATAAGGAAAAGACGTCCTCATAAACCAGACAGGTCACGCCATCCAGACACAAAGTATTTCCATTAATTCACTCTGTCTGGAAACCAAAAGGGTCTTCCCAATGCCGACTACAAAGCATTCCAACCTGAGATGATTTCATTTTATTTATCTTTAATGAATAATAAACGGCAGAGTGCTATTGACTGGGTAGGCTTTTAAATATTCCATCAGTTAAGGAACAAGAAAATCAATTATTAATAAACAGAAAGTGTGCATGTCGGGGGTAATCAGATTTTTCACAGGCATGTGTTGCTTCTAGTCAATTAACTTCCTCTGTAAGCTGACACTGCGAGGGTTAAAGAGAGGCTACGAGGACAGCAATCCAGAAGGTGTCATTGCTGACTTTTTGTTTTTGAAGGTTCTTGGGAGTTCACCCGGGTTCTTACTTCACTACTGAGGGCCGGTTCACATCAGTTTTGTGCATTTTAGGTGCGTCACGTTTTACTTGCCCTTCCAGTGCCTTACCATTTAATTTTTATAAAATATGCGTTTTCAGGAAGGCTCATCAAAGATGCAGCAAACAGGATTTGTATAATGCATAGCCTAAAATACACAGGTGTGAACGAGGGGCCAAAGCAAAAGTACTTCTCCTGTGGATCACAAGAGTGCAGTCCGTTCTGTACTCCTGTTGTGACCTGTTTTCAGCAGATAGCTGGCTGAAGCCCGCTGTCGGCTGATGTCACAGAGCTGGTCCAGGCTGGGGCAAGATCGTGACAATATGGTCAGGGCAGTGCTTTAAGTGGGCCGGTATGCACTGGTACTCAGTACCACCACTTCCAAATATGGCTCTTGAGCATACTGCCACCTCTCCGTGTGCCTTAGTGTACCAGTACGCTCATTTTGGACATCTGCGCCCTCAATTGCCCCCCCCCCCCTTCCAAGAATATTTCCCACTCCAGAGCCAGAGGAGTCACCACCAGTGAGTCCCTCTGCTCTGGAGTCCCAGCCCCGACCAGTGGGGGTGCTCTGTGGGGACCCTGATGTGGGGTGGGGGGGATTTATAGGCTATAATAGAGTACCGGCACCTCTTTTAGACCACTTAAAGCACTGGGTCAGGGAAACCCCAAACCTCATGGGTTTCAGTAACATTTTGACCGTTGAAGCCAGATTAAAAATTATTTATTAGACAGATGTAGTGCCCTCCAAGGTAGATGCTAGGAAAAGTATATGTGTAACCCTGTCTGCTTATCAGGGGGGCCTGATCAGTTAGTTAGGCTGTCATGTGTTTCCAGATGTAGTCTGTTGAGTCTGGGGAGTCTCCCCACTGTATCCAATGAGGGATCCTGTTGGACAGTGGACGAAACCTGGCGAATAGCACACCAGGGTTTATAGCTGTCCCAGTGGGATGAGTTTGCCGCAATTCACCCTGGGATTGGATATAAACCTGGCGGGAGCATGTGACAGAGCATCTTTGGCGGGAAGAAGAGTCCCAGGAGGAGGCTGACGGCTTGTCTCTCCTCCTGTCAGAGTGAGTGAAGGTGTCCTAGATGGTCGGCCTGAGGGGACGGAGGTTGAGTTTGGCTGCAGAAAGGGATTCGGAATGTTGCTGACCGAGTGGAGCTGCTGGGCAGAAGTTTCCAGGAAAAACAGTGTTGTGAGTACTCGAAATCTGCCCAGGGGTCTGCCTAAGAGAGGGGGCCACTCCAAAAGGTCAAAGGTATCCAGGAGCCAGCTAACCGGTAGTTGTGGCATAGAAAGGGGGTGCCAAGTGTTAAGCCCTGAAGATAAGGGAGTAAAAGGGGGTGCCAGTGTGGGCCCTGAAACATTCAGCAGTGCAGCAAAGTATCGCTTTTCCACTGCATGGAACCCGAACGGTTCGGCTCGCTTTTGAGCTTTTCCACTGCTGGTACCGCATGGTATGGTGTAGGAACGGTACGGTACGGCGGCGCTTTTCCACTGCATAGAACCGAACGGTACGGCTCTCAAAAACAGTACCACCTCGATTGTGGTTCCAAGAGGTACCATACCCGGTACCATATCCCACAATCCTTTGCATGCAGTCACTACTAGCCACTGATTGGTCAGAGAATCCCACCTACCCCGTTGTTATCCCACCCACTTAATTTTAGTACTACTTTAGTGGAAAAGCAAACCATACCGTACCGTACCGAACCGTTCCAACACCGTACCATGCGGTACCAGCAGTGGAAAAGCAAACCGGGCCAAGCAGGGCCGAGTAGAGCCGAGCCCGGTACTTGCAGTGGAAAAGTGCCAGTAGCGACCTCAGGAAGGAGTACCTAAGGCAGCTAAGAGAGGATTTCTTTAGTTGAAGCTCAGTTACAAGAATAGTTCAGCGTTAACAGGCATCCAGACAGCGTTAACCAGCATCAAGTCAGCGTTGGCAGGCATTCAGCCAGCGTTAACCAGTGTCAAACAGTACTTCTTAAGTGTCTCCACCAAATTGTGCATAGTTGAGTTAAAAGAGTATCCCACTCATCCCTTCTCCCATCCACGTTCCTAAATAAATCAAAAACCCAAAGATACTGGACTGGTCATTGTCTCACTGCTCACACTTGGAGAAACATGCTTACATGTGCTATAATTGTTAGCGGTAACCCAGGGGGACCCATATTCAGCAAAATGGCTGGGAATTGTGTTACACAAACATGTAGGTAGACAGACATGTTTGGAGAGCAATTCAGTCACATTACATTCTGTTGGTTTGAAAACATTTGCTCTATCTTCCTAAGGACTTGTATTACAATGTATACATTCTGAAGTGAGTGGCACCTAGCTAACTAAATTCTTTTGAAGCCCTATTTGAGTCTTTGGTGACATTCTTTGATATGCGGATGGTCATTCACATCGCTTCCAAGGCTTGTTTGCTGAACAGGTCTTCAAAGGTCTAGATAGCAATCTAACAGCTGGAGGTGTAAATGGCTTTTGAACACAACAGCTGTTATACAATATGACTTCTCACAACATATACATCCAATATATCTGCTTAATCATAAATACATGTTTAATAATTATAAATACATGTTTGATAAATAAAATGGTTGCTTCCCTTTACCTCATCAGTCAGGATCCGTCAACATGCCTGGACCGCCACCCGGCTCAGCCACTCATCGAGCCGCTGAGAGCCTGAGCCAGCCTCTCCCGCCTCCTCCATAACCCGGCACTCCAGTGAGCATGGGGGGGGGGGCGAGCAGAGAATGCTGACTGACAGTCACCAGCTCTCTGCTCAGGGAACTCTGAGAACGGAGTGATCAGTGGTGTTTGATCGCTCTGTTCCCAGTCTTAGAGCTGACGGGGGACAGATGCAGCATCCACCTAAGTAAATATGATTCAAAAATTAAAAAAAAATCCCACATTTCTCTTTAAGGGCCTCATTTACACCTGTAATTGGGGGCAGTAAAAATGCACATTTGAGCAGTTAACCAACCCCCAACCACTCCTTCTTAAAGCATAACTCCACTTTTGTTGAGAAAAAAACATTCCCTTCTGGGTGATCTCTGTACATTACAAGGATTTTAACAAACTTTGTTGCAGATTCCTACCTTTTGTTAGTCTAAAGAAATCATTGTTTGTTCCTCTGTGCTGAGTGGGTCTAATGGAGTGGTTTCATAATTATCTATTAGCTGTGGCAGTTGCAGGGCTCTAATGAGGAAAGCTGCTGGACCTGCATCCCTTTAGACGTGTTCCTATTGGGAGTATCTCACCAAAAAATGACATTTTTGTTGAAGGGGATGCCAGAAATCTGACTTGTAGCTTAGTGCAGACTTCTGGGAAAATTGGTGAGCCAATCACACAAGCAGGAAATTATGTTTCTGGGGGTGTGGTATACATTGTGTGTACAGAACAGCTCCAGGCGGCCATATTGCATTGCATTTCCAGAAAATTACAACAGCTGCAGATTGAAAAGGAAAGGTAATTTTCAATAACATTCAACTACAATATGATTGGTGTTGCAATTGTATATGCCATATTATTTTTTTCTTTATTTGCAGCAGAGGGGGAATGTACATATGTGGCTGTTGTGTTTGGTGGGCAGTACTGTTTACTGAATTGGAGCATTCGGCTTTGATCGGGACTCCAACCAGCCGGCGGATGTGTCGGCTGGTTTCCTCGGGTCTCCCGGGGAGATGGGAGACCCAGGCAGAGCCGTGGAAGGCGGCGGGAGGGGGGGGGCGTCCTCTCCCATTCGCTGGGGTAACGATCGAGCGGCTCCCGAGCCATATCAGTCGTTACCGCCGGAAAGCCGACCGCCGGTTCTAAAAAACTGTACTGGGGCGATGCCTTCAGCTAGAGACATCACCCCGGTACAACCACTTAAAGTCAGCCGATGTAGGGCTTTACCTTCTACTTCAGTGACAACTAAAAAAATCCCAGACTTCCCATCACTTTCTGTAATAATGACAATGGTCACCAGGGCTTATACAGGAGGTACATTTCTCATATTGGGAACACAGTAAAAAAAAAAAAAAAACGTTCTCTACTCTGGACAAATCTAGAAAAAAGTTGTGACTTTGGATACTTTTTTATCACATCCACAGGTCCTTCTAAATTAATAAATTAGATACTCTAAGCAAGTACTGAAGATATAATCCAGTGTATATTTTGTAATCACATTGTTTCCTGCAAGGCTTTACTCCTGCCTATGGTAATCTCTTCTTTCCTCTATTATTTTCCAGGGTGAGTTTGGAATGTATCGAATGTACGCAGGTTAACTATGTAAATTGTTATAACTAACTGTATAACATCACATCCATCAATAATGCAATTAAATCGATGGCATTATTCCCAGAAGTTTGCAAAAATATATAAACATGATTTTTTTTATGGGTTATATCAATTTTATATTTTCTTATAATACAGTGCTATTTATCAAGTCAGCCAGGCAGATGATACAGATATGATATAACATATCTAGTTTATGTGGATATAATTTGCAGAGTAATGGATTTCAATTGTTTTATTATTTTTATTTTTTTATTACTATTGTATTTTTTTTTTTTTTTTTTTTACTTTTGGATATATTCCTTTTTTATTTTGTCTGTGCCCCCGTTCTGTTTGTCCTGGTAACTTTTCTTATCAGGACAGAAAGCGATGGGAAATTCAAAATTGCCACCAAAACACAATGTAAGGGTAAGCGTGCCTGTTCCAGTGGCAACTGTCTTAAGCTGGATACACACTATACAATTTTCTTTAGATTTTTTACTTTAGACTTACCAAAACCATATAATACGAGGTCAGGCCTAAACACTTTCAATTTGTATGCAATCAGGCAGGCTCTTCCACTACATAGTTGAAGGTAAATCTAAAGAAAATCAACCAACAAAAGTTGTATAGTGTGTATCCAGCTTAAGAGGGAATTCCTATCATTATATACAGATTTCCACACACTTAGTGTGGCACCTGTGTAAATCGCTTCCCCTTTAATAGCATTGTGTGGCCATTGGAAGTTCAACATGGCACCTCATGGCAAAGAACTCTCTGAGGATCTGAAAAAAGAATTGTTGCTCTACATAAAGATGGCCTAGGCTATAAGAAGTTTGCCAAGACCCTGAAACTGAGCTGCAGCACGGTGGCCAAGACCATACAGCGGTTTAACAGGACAAGTTCCACTCAGAAAAATGCTGTCCTTTAAAATCAATGAATGTGTTCACACTGGGTCAGTGCTCTTCTGTTGCAGTGAAAAAAATCCTGCTTGCAGCATTTTTGGAACTTGTTTAGGGAGCTAAAAAATAGCAACAAAAACACACCTTCCCATTGACCTAAGCCCCCGTTCACACTGGGGCGACCTGTCAGGCGACCTGGTCGCCTGACAGGTCGCCGTAGGTCGCCTTCCATAGAGAAGCTATGGACCCGTTCTAATAGGAGCGACACAAGTCGCTCCGACTTAGAAAAAGGGTCCGGAGCTTCTTTGGGGCGACCCGGAGCGACCTGCATAGACTTCAATGTTATGAAGTCCGTGCCGGCCACTCCGAGGTCGCGGTGCGAGCAGCGCGCCGCGACCTCGGAGGTCGCCCCGGGAAGTAGCGTCGCCCCAGTGGGAATGGGGCCTTAATGGAAAACGCGGTAAAAACACTGCAAATCCGTGTTGCTTTTTTGGTGCAGTTTTTGAGTCACATGTCCTTTAAAAACTGCACCGCAAACGGGGTAAAATTGCGGCAAAATTGTGGCAAAATTGCAGCAGATCAGTGTGAAAGTAGCCTTAGAGCCCATTCACACTAGCACGACTTGTGAGGCGACTTGTGTAGCCCCAGGTCGCTTGACATAACAAAAGCAATGTTAATCAATCAGTGCCGTCTTAATTGGCACTACTGAAGTCGCTCCGACTTCAGAAAAGGGTCCTGTACTACTTTGAGGCGACCTGTGATCCGACTGTCCCATATACTTCAATGGGAGTCGCCTCCTTATCTTAATTGACACGACTTGTTATCAGACTTTCCAGGAAGAAGAAAGAGATTAGCCAGGCATTCCCCACAGACAAAGTCGCCTGTCTCTTCAAAGTAGTGCACAAGTCTCTTCCAAGTCTCTTCCAAGTCTCTTCCAAGTCTCTTCAAGTCACGGGCGACTTTCTGGTCGTGGTAGTGTGAACCGGCTCTTAAAGGATGATAAAATTCAGGGACACCCCCGATTTATTGTGTGACTATTACCTTTTCGGACTTGGAAGAAACATTTACATTTTTTGGCAGAAGGACCATTTTGGAAGGATGCGAGCTATAAATAACGCTATATAAAAACTAGCATGTCGTTTGAATTATAGATGACATAAACTATGCGACAGAATGCACAATACAAATATAGATTTATGGATTCTGTGACGTATATTTTTATATGCTTTTAAGTATTTTTTAGGAGGAAGGATAGTGGAGTACAGAATCGCCAGACAAAGATGATTTGAAATTGATGATGATTTATTGGGAATTGAAGGTGATAAAGGGGACGCACCTTGGAGGTGCGCCACATAAGAATTGGCAATTCCTATAAAGCAATGATATAGATTGTATCATATTGTAAATAAGAGTGGAGATTTTCTATGACTCTGGCAAGAAGTAACAGGTTCTCTATAATGGCCCATTTCACTCACAACTGATAATTCAATTATTCACTTCTGGACTGGAGGATTTTCCCCCTGAATGACCAGGCCATTTTTTGCGATTCGGAACTGCTTTACTTTAACTGACAATTGCGAGGTTGTGCGACATTGTACCTAAATAAAATTGATGTCCTTTTTCCCCCACAAATAGAGCTTTCTTTTAGTGGTATTTGATCACCTGCGTGATTTTTATTTTTTGTGTTATAAACAAAAAAAGCGACAATTCTGAGAAAAAAAAAAACTATATTTTTCACTTTCTGCTACACATTCCAAATGAAAAATCAAAATGTTTCATCTTTTTAGGCCAATTTGTATTCTGCTACATATTTTTGGTTAAAAAAAAATAAATAAAACGCAATAAGCATATTTTGATTGGTTTGTGCAAAAGTTATCACGTCTACAAACTAGGGGAAAGATTTATGTCATTTTAATTTGTTTATTTTTTTAGTAGTAATGGTGGTGATCAGCGATTTTTAGCGGGACTGCGACATTGCAGCGGACAGATCGGACATTTTTGACACTTTTGAGGGGACCAGTGAGTCTACTACAATAATCAGTGCTGAAAATATGCACTGTTACTGTAATAATGACATTAGCAGGGAAAGGGTTAACCTGGGAGTGATCAAAGGGTTAAGTGTGAGCCTAGGGGGTGTTTTCCAACTGTATGGGGGAGGGACTTTTGAAATGACCATAGAGACCTGTGATCCTATATAGAAGGATATCGCAATCGCGGCCACCAGGCCATTGGATCGGCTTTCCCGCTGCCTAGTGGGGGCGGGAGCGTTCCGCCAGCGGCGCGCGCTCGCCCCCCAGCACTGTGCGACACCGACGACGTAGGGCTACGTCGGTTCGCGCAGGAGAGCCAGCCTGCCGCAGTAAATGTGCGGCAGGCGGTCGGGAAGCTGTTATAGACAGATGCTAATTGGACTTCTAATAGGTATAAAGGTATGTTATACCCATAGCTGTGCGCAGCCATAAAGACATGGATGAGTGTTTGCACTGCATTGAAGGGAGCACGCACGCACGCTGGTCTCTGCATTGAAAGGGCATGTACGCTGGTCACTGCATTGAAGGGGGCATGTATGCTGGTCACTGCATTGAAAGGGGGCATGTACGCTGGTCACTGCATTGAAAGGGGCATGTACGCTGGTCACTGCATTGAAAGGGGGCATGTACGCTGGTCACTGTTTTGAAGTGGGCACGCTGGTCACTGTTTTGAAGGGGGCACACTGGTCACTGTGCATTTTAAGGGGGCACGCTGGTCACTGTGCAGTGAAAGGGGGGTCACTGTGCATTGAAAGGGGGCACGCTGGTCTCTCTGCATTGAAAGGGGGCACGCTGGTCTCTCTGCATTGAAAGGGGGCACACTGGTCTCTCTGCATTGCAAGGGGGCACACTATACCTTAACCACTTAAGCCCCGGAAGATTTTACCCCCTTCCTGACCAGGGGGTATTTTGTGATTCGGCACTGCGTGACTTTAACGGACAATTGCAATCGTGCGACGCTGTACCTAAATGAATTTGGCGTCCTTTTTTTCCCACAAACAGAGCTTTCTTTTGGTGGTATTTGATCACCTGTGCAATTTTTTGATCACGCGCTATAAACAAAAAAAGAGCGTAAATTTTGCAAAAATAGCAATATTTTTCCCTTTTTTTTATATGAAATTCCCCCCAAAAAAATGTAAAAATCAAAATTTTTTAACATTTTCAGCCAATTTGTTTTATGCTACCTATGTTTGGTAAAAAAAATTGCAAAAAGCGTATTTTGATTGGTTTGCGCAAAAGTTATTGCGTTTACTAACTAAGGGAAAGATTTTTGTTGTTTTTTTTTTAACGCGTAATGGCGGCGATCTGCGATTTTTTTGCGGTACTGCGACATTGCGGCGGACAGATCGGACCCTTGACTGACATTTTTGACACTTTTGGGGTTACCAGTGACATTACTGCAGTAATCAGTGCTATATATATGCACTGTTACTGTAAAAATACACTGGTGGTGAAGGGGTTAACTTTATTTGAGAGGGAGGGGCTGTGTGTGTCCCTAGGGGCGTGATTCTAACTGTGATTGGCTGTGGCTTCAGCTGTATGCAGAGTGATCAATGGATCTACATAGTAGATCCATATGATCATCTCTCATACAGAGGGGAGAATGACAGGCAGCTTGTTTACACAAGCTGCCTGACTTTTTCCCTCTCCCCCGCCGATCGCAGAGTGGCCGGCGGACATCGGGTCCGCCGGTCACACGCGCGGGGGGGTCCGTGACCACGCGGGAGCGGGAGCGCGCATCAGGCGGCGCGCGCTCGCTCCCTAGACCCTCACAAGCTAGTGACGTAGCCCTACGTCACTTTGCCTGTGAGGGGCTGACCGCCGCCATAGATAGTCGTGCGGCGGTCGGCAAGTGGTTAATTACTGAAGGCCCCTTTCACACTTTTGCAACCTCAAAGTCACGCAATTTTTTACAGGGTTTTTTGCCGCAAAGCAATGCCTATTACATTTTTCTGTCTGCGCCCCCCCCCCCCCCCAAAAAATTTTGAGCACCAGCCGCCACTGCATATAACATCTTTAATAGCAATCCCTAATGATTAAATATGATGGCAATGTGATGGGAATGGAGATCCTCTGTGTGCTGCTCCTTTCCTTCCTAGATTTGGCAGAGATACGTCCGGGCCCCTCCTCTACGCGTACGACACAGGGTCAACGTGTCTTCCAAGGGGGATATGATTTGATGATATGAATTTATTTATTGGCTGGTAAGTGAGCTGGGAATTTTTGTTTGTTTTTTAACATGTATTGCCCTTCCATGTGCTCCTTGCTGTAAAGGCCAGTTAAAAGTTGGGGTGGTTGCCATTTGTTTTGCATAGCCTAGTGTAGTGTCTTTATTCAACCTACCAACTACAGTATGTAACTATGCAATAAAAAATCATACCTTTTCAGCTTTAGACTTTGCACACCTTTTGTTTTTTTCATGACCCTGGGATATTTTTAGCTGATTTTAACTGAAAGGTCTATTGAGATTTAATTTAACAACAAATTCCAACAGAACCAAAAAAAAGGAACCCTAAATCCAATGCCTAACCCTTAATCCCAAGCCACATCAAAACACTAAACTTTGACCTTCTCAACTGACTGAAGACAAATCTATTGAGTTATAAAAACAAGAAAAAAAAACAACTCTTCATCCTCAGAAACCTAAACCCATTGTTGATTCAGAGGAAGGCAAACATCCCTTATAAAGAGTAAGTCAAATTACTCCTACAGGGAAGGAGAAAATCCTTCATGATCCTCAATGGCACTTGGATAATTCTCTCAATCAACATTCCAAAACGATATTTCTATATATTTTGGAACAATTTTCTGCGTCAGACCGAAGCAGCCCTAAGGGAAAACTATTCCACATTTCCACTGCTTTTGCAGTAAGTCCTCATCCCCAGGAGCCCCCTGTGTTAGTTTTATTTAACCACTTGTCTTCCAGCACCATTTACAGTATAAACGCTGGCTGGTGGCAAGGGATCTATAAATGGTATCCGGTAGTTTGCTGATCTCCCCGCCGGTGAATGAACACGGAAGTGACATATATTACATAACTTCCGGGTTCAAAGCTGTCAGGGCTCGTTTACACTTGTGCCTCCTTCTGAAGAGCAATCCATAGGGTCAATTTTCAGAGGTTGTTTGACGGGCTGGCACCTCCTCGCTGCCTGTTTTAACACTATACCTTATACTCATTCACGTAGGGAAGGCGGTGGTACCTGGTGGTCCCCTCATTATTAACCACTTCTGCACTGGAAGGTTTTGTCCCCTTAATAACCAGGCCATTTTATTGCGATTCGTGACTGAGTAATTTTAACGGACAATTGCGTGGTCGTGCGACGCTGTACCCTAAAAAAAATTGATGTCCTTTTTTCACACAAATAGAGCTTTCTTTTGGTGATATTTGATCACCTGTGCGATTTTTATTCATTGCGCCCTGACATCTTTGAACCTGGAAGTTATGTAATATATGTCACTTCAGTGTTCATTCACCGGTGGGGAGATCAGCAAACTACCGAATACAGTTTATAGATTCTTTTCAAGATGAATAAAAATTACTTTTTTTTTTTTGTATTCTTTTTCAGTGCAGATGTGAGATGTGACCCCAGATTTCACATTAAAGAGGTCCTGTCATGCTTATTTCTTTTACAAGGGATGTTTACATTCCTTGTAATATTGTAATAGGAATAAAAGTGATCAAAACATTAAAAAAAAAAACTGTGTAAGGCCCCTTTCACACAGGCGGACCGTTCAGATCCGCCTGTCCGTTTTTTTGGCGGATCTGAACGGTCCCCCCATGCATTCCTATGGGGCATCGGATGTCAGCGGAGACATGTCCGCTGACATCCGACCCGATCCGATCCGTCAAATCTGGACGGATGGAAACCCTATTTTCCATCCGTCCAGCGGATCGGATCGGATGGGATCGGGTGAGAACGGACTGACGGTCCGTTGACATCCGATTTTCCCCATAGAGAATTAGAGATGCATGGGGAACTGTCAGCTGTGTCTCCGCACACAGCGCGGAGACACAGCTGTCCTCCTGCTGCTCAGCGGGGGATCGGCGTCTCGATCCCCCGCTGAGAAAAACGGACTCCGTCCAAGGGACGGAGTGTGTGAAAGGGGCCTAAAAATAAAAAATAAAAGATAAAATAAATAAGAAAAACAAAGAGAAAATTAAAGCGCCCATCCCCGTTAGCTCGCGCGCAAAAGTGAACGCATATGCAAGTTGCGCCCACATATGTAAACGGTATTCAAACCACACATGTGAGGCATCGCGTGTTCATTAGAGCGAGAGCAATAATTTGATCCCTAGACCTCCTCTATAACTCTAAACTGGTAACCTGTAGTAATTTTTAAAGTGTCGAATATGGGTATTTTTAAGTACCAATGTTTGTCGCCATTCCACTAGCGTGCGCAATTTTGAAGCATGACACTGTTGGGTATCTATTTACTCTTCGTAACATTATCTCTCACATTATAGAAAAACTTTGTGCTAACTTTACTGTTTTCTTATTTTTAATTCAAAAAAGGGAATTTTTGTAAGACCGCTTCGCAAACCTGGTGTGATAAAAAATATTGCAACGATCTCCATTTTATTCTCTAGGGTAGGGGGTTTCAAACTATGGCCATCCAGTTGTTCAGGAACTACAATTCCCATCATGCCTAGTCATGTCTGTGAATGTCAAAGCTTTACAATTCTTCATGGGATGTGTAGTTCCGCAACAGCTGGAGGGCCGTAGTTTGAGGATCCCTGTTCTAGGGTCTCTGCTGAAAAAAATATATATAATGTTTGGGGATTCTACAGTAAGTAATTTTATAGCAAAAAAAAGGATTTTAACTTGTAAACAACAAGTGTCAGAAATAGGCCCGGTCCAGAAGTGGTTAAAGTGTTTTAAAGAAAATTGCGCTTGAAAAATGACTGCGCAAATAGTATGTGATGTAAAAAATTGCAACAACCGCTATTTAATTCTCTAGGGTCTCTACTAAGAACATACATATAATGTTTGGAGGTTCAGAGTAATTTTCTAAAATGATGGTTTTACACAGAGCTTTTTTTCTCCGAGAAAAGGTGCAGGAACTCCCCTCTTCTAAGTCACCCCTTGTCTCCACCCCCTACCCACCTCTGAGCACCATTCCTTGGTTCAAGCCCATACCCACCTCCCAGTACCGCCCCTTTTTAGAGAATACAGAACCAAGTATCATTGTGGGGCGATGTTTAATATGTATGGAATTTGTTAAAGATAACAAGAAAAGCAGCAAAATAAATCCCCTGCAGCCAGCAACAATAGAACCCTCGCACAACAATGCCCCCCTGCAACAAAAATCCACCCAAGCAATAATGGATTCACCCCAGCAGCAACAACAGATCTCCCAGCACCCAGCATCAATAGACCCCTCTCTCTCAACAGTAGATCCCTCTCAGCAACGGACCCCCCCTCAGGAATATAAGACCCCTCGCAGGAACAATAGACCCCTAAGCAAAAATAGAACCCCACCAGCAACTAGATTTCCCAGCAACAATCATCAATAGGGATGATCGAACTTTTGAAAAGTTTGGTTCGACCAGAACACCCGAAATTCCCAAAAGTTTGGTTCGGATTCCAGAACCCCATTGAAATCAATGGGACCCGAACTTCTGGAATCAAAAAACACAATTTTTAAGCCCTAAACCCCAATAAATGCCCCTAAAAAGTGCCTAGGGTTCTGGGTCATGCCCCAGGGACTATGAATCAGGCAAAAAAAAGTTCTTAAAAATTGTCAATTTTGATATATATATATATATATATGTATACCCCTAACCCAGAATCTGCATAGCGGGGTCACCCTGACATGGCAGAGTTCGGTCACCCTGACATGGCAGAGTCAGTTCACCCTGAACTACTCTATGGTCACCGTGACATGGCAGAGTCAGGTCACCTTAACTACACTACGGTCACCCTGACACTTAAAGCTATCCCTACAAAAACTAGATTATTGAATCTAACTATAGTGGTATATAGTACCCTAACTACACTGCATATCCCTTTCCTCACACTAATAATTGCAAAATGACACTGGAGCAACACAAATGCTTCCACTCTCTTCCAAATCCCCTGTATTACAGTGCTAGAGTTTTGGCGGGGCTATGTTATATACTGGGGAGCGTATGGGGGGCGTATTCCCTCCTCATTGGGCTCTGGACCCCGTAGTCACTCCAATCACATTTTACTGATGTTTCTGGGCCAATCATGGGCTTTTAAAGCCGAGTTCCTGTCCCATTGCTATTTGGCCGAATTTCGAACACCCAATGTTCGGGTCAAACCGATGGTCGTCCCAAACCGTTCGATCATCCCTAATCATCAATAGACCCTCCAGCACACACCAGCACCCCTTGCCATTATATACATTTAATGCTGGAGGTGCCGGAACTGCGTTCCCCCTGAAAAATAGCCCTGGTTTTACATGTATGAGAGAAATGTCAGAACTGGCCTGGGTGGAAAGTGGTTAAATGGAAGTTTGTTTGTGCAGAGATGAGCTTTGGTTAGCGGACTAACTTTTCAACAAGTCGCATTGCAGGTGTAAACCGTGATGGTCGTTTGAAGGAATTTTTCTGACCAAAGAGGGCCACTAGAGATAACCTCGACGTGCGACAAAAATTGGTAACTCATTTTTTTTTTTCCTCCTCCCTTTGTTTGCAAGTTTAGCGTTCTTTCACAGCAAGCCGTTTTGGGCACAATGGAAGAGAAAATGAATCATTTTGGAAACAATATGCTGGGGACGTGGTCCCATTGTTTCAGTAACACATTCTTTTCCAGCTCATATAGATAGATGCAGGAATGGTGATACTTGTCAGAGATCCAATTATTTTCCCATTTACGTCTGCTTTTGAAGCTTATCAGAGCAAGGTATTGTGGGCAGCAGCTCTGCCATTACAACCAGCACTCAGAATCCTGCCTGCACTGATTCTTATTGTAATGCAATTAATCTTCCGCTTTGCCCTAATGGATGAACAAGCATATTTACTGCAGCATAAAATCCTAATTATTTTTTGAGCAGATGCATAAAGGGAATTGAAATTAATGGCAAGTGACAATTGTGATAAATGCAAAATATATTTTAAAAATGTCAGATCCTCTGTGCGTCGTGGGGAAGTCACACAGGACGGCCGTTGGGTACGAGAAGCTGGGTTTCGACCTTGTGCGCAGCGAGAGTTAAAAGCAACAGGTGAGTCGGCTGGCAGAGACGATAGATAAAGCCTACAGTGAAGGAGCAAACCATTACTGTATGATAATGATTTCACTCAATGACACAGCAATGTCATCATCACAGGGATGATGATGTCATCAAAACATTTGTTACCTGTGCTCTACTTTAGGATCACTGGGAGGGGGAACCCAGAAGGTTAGTGGGCCATTTTGATTTCCTACTCATGGGTTATGACTGTTAGGGCTCATTCACATGTGCAGTTGGGGACCATTATAGTAATTGAGCTGTGGTTTTACTACCCCCCAACTCCCTCCCCTGACCACCCACCTGAACTTTGAAATGCAGTCACTCACAGCTGTACATATGTACCATCTGTTATACTGTGCTCCAAGGCCCCTCAAAAATTAAAGCAGTTGTAAAGGCATACTTGCCAACTGTCCCATTTTTGCCGGGACAGTCCCAGCAAATAGGAGCCTGTCCCGGGTAATTTACATTGTCCCTATAAGCGCCCATTAATTCGGGCTGCCCATAAATGTTACACAGAAGTAGTGTGCTGAATGGGAGAATTATTCCAACTCTGCTACTTTGGCCTTAAAGAGGAAGTAAACCCTCCTCGGGAAGTTGTACCTATAGGTAAGCCTATGTTAAGGCTTACCTATAGGTACTGTAAATATCTCCTAAACATGTACAGTTTAGGAGATATTTACATTTGATGCAGCCAGTGACGTCACTGGCGCATGCGCTCTGAAGGAACGGCAGATCGTGCCGTTCCTTCAGAGCCCTGTGCCGTGACCGTCGGCTCCCGCGCGCGTGCGCGGGAGTGACGTCACCGCGGCTCCGGCCAATCAGATGGCCGGATGCCGCGATCCCGGAAGACGGGCAACTGTACATGTCGCCCGTCATAGAGGTAAGAGAGCGGCGCGGCAAGGGCTCGTTCTAAGGTAAGTATTTGATAATGAGCTAGTATGCGATGCATACTAGCTCATTATGTCTTTATCTTTCAGGATGTAAAGAAAAGAAAAAAAAAATATCGGTTTACAACCTCTTTAAGTTTGAAATTCCCTTTTCAATTTCCTGTAATTCTCTCTTTATTGAGTAGACCCTATAATCTGATGATAAGTAGGCGGAGAGTAATTATGTGGGCGGAGCTTCAGGGAAGTGGGTGTGGTAAGTAATTGATAGCTGTGCTGCAAAATGTCCCTTGAATTTTTTTTCAAATGTTGGCAACTATGTAAAGGTAATTAAAAAAAAAAAAAATAGCAAACATGTCTATCAGAGGCGGCTCTAGGCTTTGTGAGGATTTAGGCAGAATTTAGACATGAGGCCCCACTCACTCCCTTTGCAGGGGTTAAGGAAGAACCCCGAGGCTGAGCATCTAATTGCTGCTGCTTGTGTGGGTGGGATGTCTACTGTGGAAATCACATGGGATGAATAGGAGAGGGATGGGACTGGGAACCATGGGATAGGGGAGAAGGAGTAGGGGGATAAAAGGGGGGAGTGGGTAGATGATGAGGGAAGGGTAGAGGAGAACTGGAGTGAAACTGGGGGATCCTGGTCTGTATAGCAATAAAAAAGGAGAATGATTTGTGCTTGCATGAGGGAAAGAGAGGAGGAAGAAAGAAAGAAAGAAATAAAGAAAGAAAGAGGGGAGGGAGAAATCAAGAAAGTGAAAAAAAAGAGGGGTGGGAGAAAGAAAGAAAGAAAGAAAGGAAGGAGGGAGAAAGAAAGAAAGAAAAAAAGAGGGGGGGGGGACGAAAGAAAGGAAGAAAGAGGGGAGGGAGAAATCAAGAAAGTGAAAAAAAAGAGGGGTGGGTGAAAGAAAGAAAGAAGGGAGGGTGAAAGAAAGAAAAAAAGAGGGGGGGGGAGAAAGAAAGAAGGGAGGGAGAAAGAGAAAGAAAAAAAAGAGGGGGGGGAGAAAGAAAGAAAGAAAGAAAGAAAGAAAGAAAGAAAGAAAGAAAGAAAGAAAGAAAGAAAGAAAGAAAGAAAGAAAGAAAGAAAGAAAGAAAGAAAGAAAGAAAGAATAAAGAGGGGAGGGAGGGAGAAAGAAAGAGGAATGGAGAAAGAAAGAAAGAAAGAAAGAAAGAAAGAAAGAAAGAAAGAAAGAAAGAAAGAAAGAAAGAAAGAAAGAAAGAAAGAAAGAAAGAAAGAAAGAAAGAAAGGGATGGAGAAAGAAAGAAAGAAAGAAAGAAAGAAAGAAAGAAAGAAAGAAAGAAAGAAAGAAAGAAAAGGTGAGGGAGAAAGAAAGGAATGGAGAGAGCTGGAGGAAGGGTGCCCCTTACATCAGAGTACTCACTGGAAGGAGAAGAGAGTGGATGGATGGATGGATGGATGGATAGATGGATCAGGCTCCATCTTTCCTCTTCTGGTTGCTGGTCTGGGCAACCACAGGTGGAGAGGGTGGGAGGAGGAGAAGAAGCAGCTCTCTCCTCCCCCGTCTGTGGTCTGTGGGGGAGGGGGAAGTGTCAGAGCAGCGGATCTAGTATCTAGCTGTGATCTGGAGGTGCCATTGAGCTCCCATTCCCTGGTGATCTCTAAAAATTGCACAGAGCGGTCCGCAAACCTTTTCTTCTCAGGTCCCACGCAAGGGCTCCTGGCTCCTCCTCTCTGTTCAGTGCCCCCCATGGGAAGCCACTTCCCAAAGGGTCCATTGTGCGTGCTCGCTCTTGAGCCCCGCTGCTGCATCCATTGACACAGGCAGCAGGACTCAGCCCCACCCCCTGCTCTCGTATCACTGGCATTGATTGACAGCACTGGGAGCCAATAGCTCCCTGTGCCCCGACAAAGCCAGTGAGACCTGGAAATGAGGGGAGAGAAGAGCTGCAGACATGCACAGGGCTGTATCGAATGAGGGCTCAGGTAAGTATAAGGTGGGGGATGCTGATGCCTTAACACTTGTTACCTTAGAGGACTGCAATAAGTTAAAAAATGTTTAGGCATTAGAACCACTTTAGGTAGCATGACCCTATCGGCAGGTGTTTCAGCCGCAAAATACAACTAATGCAAGTCTATGGGGCTGCGCTGAAACTGACCCTCAACTGCCTGAAATGCATGTGATGGTGGCTCGGTAGTGCAACATTTTAAAGATAGGCCCTTTAACCATTTCTGGACCCAAAGGATTTGCCCCCTTAATGACCATGCCATTTTTTTGCGATTCGGCACTGCATTAATTTAACGGACAATTGCGCGGTCATACCTAAATAAAATTGATGTCCCCTCCGTTGGTAGTATTATGGAATTTCCTTTTCTAACAATGCCGCTCTGTACCTATATCCAGGAATTATGGTTTTAATGTCCTTGTTATTTTGATATAGAATTCCTATTTTGAGCGGAGATAACTTGAAATTATTTAAGATTGTTATATTTCTGTTTACTCTACATGATACCATTATTTGTCATGTTAACGTACCTATTCTCCTTGTACCACCATTTTCTGTTTCTTTTCAATAAAAGTTTGTATACAAAAAAAATAAAATTGATGTCCATTTTTCCCACAAATAAAGCTTTCTTTTGGTGGCATTTGATCACCTGTGCAATTTTTATTTATTGCGCTATAAACAAAAAAAGACGACAACTCTGAAAAAAAAAAATAATATTTTTCACTTTCTGCTACATAACATTCCCAAAAGAAAAAAAAAAAAAAAGAATGTTTTCATCCCTTTAGGCCAATTTGTATTCTGCTACATATTTTTGGTAAAAAAAAAAATCCCAATAAGTGTATTTTGATTGGTTTGTGCAAACGTTATCACATCTACAAACTAGGGGAAAGATTTATGTCATTTTTATTTATTTATTTTTTACTAGTAATGGCAGCGATCTGCAATTTTTAGCGGGACTGCGACATTGTGGCGGACAGATCGGACCCCTAACTGACATTTTTGACACTTTTTGGGAGACCAGTGACATTACTACAGTAATCAGTGCTAAAAATATGCACTGTTATTGTCCTAATGGCTTTGGCAGGGAAAGGGTTAACACCAGGGGCGATCAAAAGGGTTAAATGTGTCCCTAGGTGATGCTTTCTAACTGTAGAGGGATGAACTTGCTGCATGGACACCGAGACCTGTATTCCTAAATACGAGGAACACAGAATCCCTGTGTTCATTACTGATAGGACAGCAGTCTGCTGTGTTTACAACGGCAGATCGCCGTTCTGTTTCCACAATTTCAGGGAGCGATCGCAGGTGCCCACCAACAATCGCAGCCGCCGGACCTGCTGATTAGTTTCCTCTGTGGCAAGTGGGTGCTCGCGAGCATCCCCGCTAGCGATCCCGCGAAGGCACGTCATTTTGCGGGACAGAGCTGACCTGCTGCAGTAAAACTACAGCGGCTGTTAGGAAAGCGATTAAAAAAAGGCTTAACCCGAACCACTGAGACTCAAGTCATGTCCATGTACTTCCAGGAAAATCTGTAGAAAGGATTTATACATAAATCCAATTCTCCCGCTGGGGCTGGTTTCTTCTTTGTGGAGAAAAAGGATGGTACACTCCGGCCCTACATTGATTATAGAGGTCTCAATGCCATTACCATTAAGAATCGGTACCCGTTACCCTTGATTTCAGAACTTTTTGATAGACTACGAGATGCTCGAATTTTCGCCAAGTTAGATCTCCGTGGAGCATACAATTTGATTAAGATTCAAGAGGGAGATGAATAGAAAACCGCTTTTAACACCAGAGACGGACACTATGAACATTTTGTAATGCCCTTTTCTTTGTGTAATGCCCCAGCTGTCTTCCAAAAGTTTGTCAATGAAATTTTCTCTGATCTTCTATATGTTTGTGTTATTGTGTATTTGGATGACATACTCATCTTTTCTCCAGATTTGAACACTCATCGCCAGCATGTTTGTACGGTTCTTCTACGTCTTCGGGGCCACCACTTGTATGCAAAGTTGGAGAAGTGCCTCTTCGAACAGACTCAAGTTCCTTTCCTGGTCTAAAAGCTACACAGTCGTTCTTGTGGTTCACCAATTTCTATCGCCAGTTCATCCCTGATTACTCCTCTCTGGTGGCACCCATTGCCTCTTTGACCCGGAAGGGCGCTAATGCCAGAACCTGGCCTCCTGATGCTGTCAAGGCTTTCCACAAGCTCAAAACGGTCTTCCTGTCTGCATCTATTCTCAAATGTCCTGACATTCTTCAGGATTTCTTCTTGGAAGAAGATGCTTCATCCTTGGGAGTGGGGTCCGTCCTTCTCCAAATGCATGACAGTAAGCTCCGCCCCTGTGCCTTCTTCTCTAAGAAGTTTTCTGATGTGAAAAAAAATTACACCATCCGGGATCAGGAGCTTCTGGCTATCAAGCAGGCACTGCAAGAATGGCGATATCTACTGGATGGGTCTCCTCATCGTATTCTGATCTATACCGATCATAAGAACCTCCAGTATCTACAGTCCGCACGACGTTTGAATCCCAGGCAAGCACGATGGGATCTCTTCTTTGCCAGGTTCAATTTTGACATCACCTTCCGGCCCGGCTCCAAGAATGCTCCTGCTGATGCCTTGTCCAGATCATTTGACGTTGCTGACTTCGAGTGTCATATTGAACCGGAACCTATAATTTCTTCCAATTGTTTCTTGGCCTCCACTCATCTTCAGTCTCCACGTATTCCTCCAGGTAAGACCTTTGTGGTGCCCTCCCTTTGCCCCAAGCTTCTCACATGGGCACATGACTCTAAACTCTGTAGACATCCTGTTGTGCAACGCACCAGTGCCTTCCTGCAGCATTACTACTGGTGGCCCTCACTCCGGAAGGATGTTGAAGAATATGTCCAGGCTTGCTCCATTTGTATGCAGTCTAAGTCCTCTATGTCAGCTCCAGCAGGTCTCCTTTTACCTCTACCTGTTCCAGAGGTACCCTGGCGCTGCATCTCTATGGATTTTATCTCTGAACTACCCCCCTCAGCTGACTCCACCGTTATCTGGGTGGTGGTGGATAGGGATGATCGAACGGTTCGGGTCCACCATCGGTTCGGCCTGAACATTGGGTGTTCGAGGTTCGGCCAAATTTAGAACTTTTTGCCCAAAAAGTTCGGAATTCGGCAACCAGAACCGACCAAAATGCAATGGGACAGGAAATGGGCTTTAAAAGCCCGTGATTGGACCAGAAACCATTAGCAAAAGCCAATTGAGGGGGCAGAAGAATGCTAGGAATGTGATTGGAGTGACTAGGGAGTCCCTAGACCAATCATTAGTGAATATGCCCCCCAGTATATAAGATAGCCCCCGCCAAATTCCTAGCATTGTTATACTGGACATGGAAGAGAGTGGAATGAGTTCTGCTAATTTTACTTTAAAATTGTCATTTAGCATTTATTAGTGTGATGAAAGGGATATCTAGTGTAGTTAGGGTGCTCCTTTACACTTTAGTTAGCTTCAAAAATTTAGTTTCTGTAGGGAAAGTATGAAGTGTCAGGGTGACCGTAATGTAGTGTAGGGTTAACTGACTGCTATGGCAGGGTGACCGAACCCTTCCATACCAGGGTGACCGTAATGTAGTGTAGGGTGAACTGACACTGACTGCTATGGCAGGGTGACCAAACCCTTCCATAGCAGGGTGACCGCAATAGAGAAAAGCTATTTTCTCTTAGCTGACTTTCATTTCCGTAATATGGCTTTGTCGCCGCCGCCAGCATTTTTGGCTGCAGGCGTTGCTAGTGCTTTTTTGAGCACATGTTTGGAGTCAGAAATGACATCTGAACATGTGTATAGGGGGTATATATACACACCAATGTCTGTATATATACACCTGCACATTTACAGGTGTGAAAGGAGCAGAAAAAACTACTTGCGCTAATGAAATAATTAACACCAATATATTTCTGCTCCTATCACACCTATATATGTCTAGGTGTGTATATACATATAAGTATGTGTGTATATACACCACTATACACAAGTTCAGATGTTTTGCCTGCCTCCAAAGAACCCAAAAAAATGCCCAAAAACGCTAGCGTCAAAAAAAAAAAAAAAAACGCCCAGGTGTGTTGTTGCAGGCATTTTTGGGGGGTTTTTGGAGGCAGGCAAAACATCTGAACTTGTGTATAGTCTACCTGTGAAGTTTCGGCTCTGTAGCATGTCCAGAACCAGAAAAAAAGATAATTTTTCATTAGAGCAGGGAACTTGGGACCCCACTTTTACACTTATATGATTTTTTTGGGGGGTTCTGGACATGCTACAGAGCTGAAACTTCACAGGTACACCTTTTAGACCCCCCAGACACTAAATTGCACAAAAAAAAGTTCTTAAAAATTGTCATTTTTGATAGATTTTTGATAGAGAGCCAATTATTGAAAAAAAAAAAATAAATAAAAAAATAAAAAAGGTTTACTTGGATTTATTATCTGGGGGGGTCTAAAAAGTGTACCTGTGAAGTTTCAGCTCTGTAGCATGTCCACAACCATAAAAAAAGTGGGGTGCTTCTCCTAAACCCCTCTAAGTGTGCTAACTGCTCTCAGAACCCCTGAAGAAGCCACGTGATGAGGAAGTGGCGTAACGCGTAGGGACGCTAGACCGGAAGTGACGCACACACGCGGAAGTGAGGACCGCGATCCCATTCGAAATACACACTATGCACAATACTCTCTTGGCAAATGTGAGTTTTAAACTATATATGAATAAAAGCACCTTTATTTTGTGACAATACTTGCACTATCTCGAGCCTCTTTACTTTGAGATCCGCTGGGGACCTGGAGAGGGATAGGGAGCCAACCCACCCATAGCAGCCCTTACTACAGGCCCTATTGGAAAGCAGAGCAGGATTGGAAGGAAGCCCCCTGGATATCGGTTAAGGCATATAATTTTAGACCTTGAGGTGAGCAGTTAGCACACTTAGAGGGGTTTAGGAGAAGCACCCCACCACCTTGAGCATGGTGTTAGGTGAAGGAGTATCACCTTTGGAATCCTCCCATCTGGACACAAAAAATTGTTTGAACTTTTTTCACCTGAATTTCCCCACTGTTTTGGAGCACAGAGGACACTTTAGTTATTTTTGAGATATTTATACACCAGTATAGGCACTCAGCACTTTACCTGTCACGTATTGTATTTAGGCACTTTAAGCGGTGTTGCATATATTTATTTATATATATATATTTATCTTTCTACTTTGTTGAATTGTGTGAAAGCACCCTAATTTTATTTTTTAGCACCTGGATTGATTTTTTAATGTGTTACACTGTTTGCACATATGTAATTGAAGGACGCACATTTTTACACTTGATTTATTTACTAATTATTTTTTAACCGTTTATACACGTATTTATTTGCCCTATCCACAGTTTTATACACCTTTTAATTGAGCATAATCTATCACCAATATCCCAGAAGCGCAGTATCCCCCACCCTTAATTTAGGTTTTCTAAAATGTGTCACTTAACTCCACTTCCAGGAATACCCTCTGCTATCAATTTGGTTTCAATCTTCATTAGGGAAATCTTTTGTCTCCATGGTATGCCCTCACACATTGCCTCTGATAGAGGAGTTCAGTTTATGGCCCGCTTCTGGAGAGCCCTGGCCACATCATTTGGAATCAAGTTGGACTTCTTAGCTTTTCATCCACAGTCAAATGGACAAACGGAAAGGGTTAACCAGAATGTGGAACGGTATCTTCGTGCCTTCATTTCAGCCCATCAGGATGATTGGATAGACCTTTTACCCTGGGCAGAATTTGCCCTCAATAACCACGCTAATGCCAGCACTGGTGAATCTCCCTTTTTCACTGTATTTGGCCGCCATCCTTCAGTACCATTTCCTGTTTCGATCTCTGCTGAGGTGTCGGTGGCCGCAGAGATGCAATGATCTCTCAATTCTATCTGGGCAGATGTTTCCAAGAATTTACATCTGGCAGCTTCCAGGTACAACCCACCCCCCCCTCGCCTCCACCTGAGACTCTATTGGCCACTGGTTGCAAGAGCCGCCTGGCTTCTAGCAACCAGTGGCTTAATGGCCATGACTCCCTGGCCCTGACCCTAATTCAAAGTGAAGGAGGATTTAACTTCCTCCCCCTCACTCTCTCTCTCTCCTCCCCCACTCTCTCTCTCTCTCTCCTCCCCTCTTTCCTCTCTCTTCTTCCCCCCCCTCCCCTCTCTCTCCTCCCCTCTCTCTCTATATCCCCCCTCTCTCTCCCCCCTTCCTTCTCTCCCTCTCTCCCCCTTCTCCCCCCCCTTCTCTCCCCCCCTCTATCTCTCTCCCCCCCTTCCCTCTCTCTCTCTCTCCCCCCTTCCCTCTATCTCTCCTCACCCTTCTCTCTCTTCCCTCCTCTCTCATCCCCCCTCTCTCCTCACGTCTCTCTCACCCCCCCCCCATTCTCTCACTCTCCTCCCCCCTCTCTCTCACCCTCACCCCCACCCCCTCTCACCATCCCTCTTGTGAGATCTCAGGGGTTCATGTTGGGTCTTTCAATTTTGGAGGGAGTCACATCCGTTAAATAGGAAGGGGTGGGGCAAACTTACATAACGGGGGGGGGGGGGGGGGCGCCCAATTTTAGTCTTGCCTAGGGCAGCACAAAACTAAAATACACCACTGGCTGTACAGGGTGGGAGACGACCACATTCACCAGCGGCTCCTACGTGGTTAGTGCTACAAAAATATTTCTGTTAGTAGAATAAGGTGGTTGGATGCCTACCAAACACTGATGTGTTTTCTTAGCCGTATTGCAATGCCTCTGACAATACGTACATTTGATTACCGTGGTATAAATAAAACTGAGACTGCCAAATCCCCGTTGCAGCGCTGACACTAATAATCTTTTGATCTGTCTGAACTGTATATTGTCTGTTGCAGCAGAGCTCGCGCTTGTTGTGAATAAACACACCGTGCCAGTGAATTTCAACAATTTTAAGTTACATTTATTGGACAGATCCGTGGATAAAACTGTTTTGGCAGTTTCATATTGAGTGTGATTGAGTGTGCCGGCTTGTTTTATTGATTTTATGAAAAGCTTCCCTTGTTTTTGCAAGAGTAAATCTTAGCGTCGTCCCCCCACCAAGATGCAGAGAAGGGTTAGGAGCAGACGGCTGTTCCCGACTTAATATGTTGTCAGAGAGATCTCACCTTTCTGGCTCCGAATGGGCACACGCAACTCTGGGCAAAACTGACAGCCTTGGTGTAATTATCTTTCTAGCTGAATAAATCTCTCCTTTTAGTTTGATTGTTTGATCTTTCTTTGAAGGGCCTGGGGCCTCTTGGTCTGTCAAGCAAAAAAAGAATACAATAAAAAAAATGTAAAAAAAAGACAAAAGCTTGTTATGCTTTTTTTTTTTTTTTTGCTACCACAAGACAACTTTTTTGATTATTGCCAAGGACACGATGATTATTAACCACTTAAGCCAAAGGAAGATTTTACCCCCTTCCTGCCCAGGGGGTATTTTGCGATTCGGCACTGCGTGAATTTAACGGACAATTGCGCGGTCGTGCGACGCTGTACCTAAACGAATTTGACGTCCTTTTTTTCCCACAAACAGAGCTTTCTTTTGGTGGTATTTGATCACCTGTGCGATTTTTTGATCATGCGCTATAAACAAAAAAAGAGCGTCAATTTTGCAAAAATAACAATATTTTTCACATTTTTTTATATGAAATTCCCCCCAAAAAAATGTAAAAATCAAAATTTTTTAACATTTTCGGCCAATTTGTTTTATGCTACATATGTTTGGTAAAAAAAAAATCGCAAAAAGCCTATTTTTATTGGTTTGCGCAATAGTTATCGCGTTTACTAACAAAGGGAAAGATTTTTGTCATTTTTGTTGTTTTTTTTTTTAACGAGTAATGGCGGCGATCTGTGATTTTTTTTTTTTTTGCGGGACTGCGACATTCCCGCGGACAAATCGGACCCTTGACTGACATTTTTGACATTTGGGGCTACCAGTGACATTTCTACAGTAATCAGTGCTATATATATGCACTGTTACTGTAAAAACTGACACTGACAGTGAAGGAGTTAACTGTATTGGAGAGGGAAGGGTTAAGTGTGTCCTAGGGGCGTGTTTCTAACTGTGATTGGCTGTGGCTATTAGTGTAAGAACAGAGATCAACGGTCCTACATAGTAGAACCGTCTGATCTCCATTCTTACACAGGGAAAACTGACAGGCGACTTTGTTTACATTAGCCGCCTGCCTTTCTCCCGCTCTAACGGACGATCGTGAGTGCCTGGCGGACATCGGGTCCGCCGGGCACACGCGCGGGAGGGTCTGTGACCGCGCGGGTGTGCCTCTGGCAGCGCGCGCTCGCTCCCTAGAGCCTCACAGGCTAGCGACGTAGCCCTACGTCGCTTTGCCTGTGAGGGGCTGACTGCTGACGTAAATAGTCGTGCGGCGGTCGGCAAGCGGTTAAAAACATGTATTACTATTAACACTGTTAAAGTTGATGCAAAGTCATTGGGTTCCCACTGTTGCATTGTGATACCATATGTGTTAGCGCACACAATATTGCAACAAGTGCCCCCTGGTGCACTACAATGCCATTTATTAATTGAAATGGCACCTCACGCACCTTGCCAATGTGTAAGCAGATGCCTAAAATGTTATTCAAGATCTTAGGCCCTGTTCACACCTGAGCGTTTTTCAGCTCGTAAAACGCTCATCTCTAAAGTATCAAAACGCCCAACAAGCAAATGAATCCTATTCATTTTAATGGCCCCTGTTCACATGTGAACATTTTGTCACCTGAAGCAAAATGCCTTAAAGCGGAGTTCCGGCCACAAAATTGATATAATCGATTTTGGGCCATCCGCTTGCTATTGGTCACCTGAAAAAGAAATGGATAGTTACGATTTTTTTTTTTTTTACTTACCTTGTTATTAAAGAAAAATATACTCACCTTTCTTCCACTTCCTCCCTCTGTGGCCGCGGCCCGCGCCGTCACTTCCTCTTTGCATTGATTTCTGGGAGCTGAACGTCATTGCTCCCAGGAATCAATGCGCCTGCACCGGCCCCGCTCGTCACTTCTGGTGCGGCGCCTCATTCCCTGCTAAACAGCTTCTGGGCATGCCCAGAAGCTGTGGAGGGATGACGCGCCCACACAGGAAGTGACGAGCAGGGCCGGTGCAGTGCATTCTGGGAGAAGAGGACGCAGAAGAGGACGCGCTGGTTTCAGCTGCCCACACCTGAGATGGAGAAGAAATTTTCAAGGTAAGTATTTCTTCTAAAAGGTAAGTGCGACCTGGGACAGTACAGAGGATATCCATTGTGGAATGTACTAGCCCTGACTGTCCCGGGGGTATTTTTAGCTAAATTTCAACCCCGTGGCCGGAACTCCGCTTTAAGGCAATGTACAGCACAACACATGTGAACTCTCATGCATTAATGCACTACAACAGTGTGAACCGTGCTAAACAATTTGAATCTCTATAGGGCTTCAAATCATAGGGATTCAAAGCACTTAGGGGGTAAGTAGTAGAACACAGCAGCCTCATGTGGCACACTGCATACCCTTCAGCACAGTGCGGTTCCTCGGCTACCTTGGAGACTTTATGTGTATTATGTTGATGTGTGTTTATTCACACCTGCTTTGTGAGTATAATGCATACTTTTTAATATTTTAATAAATATTTTTAGTGGTAATGCACTAGGTCGGTGAGCCCCTTTTCTTTTTGTTGTTGTTTCCCACTTAGGGGGTGAGGCAGCCATCTAAAGTGCACCTTTTATGTCTTTAGTGAGAGTGGGAAAAAAAAACCTACACAAGCACAGGGAAAACATGGCCTGGATTCAGACCAAGGCCCTCAGTGCTGCAAGGCAGAAGGGGTAACCAATAAGCCACTGCTTGTTGTTTTTTCCCAAGATATTGCTTCACCTTTTTTTCTATCTTTTTTTTTTAATTCCAGGGTTGCTGATGTCTTCCAGTCTTTTTTGTTCACTTCTTGTCTTCATTCATGCACTCCAATGAAGGCTGCATGGCAATTCTCAAAGCCTTTTACTTGACAGCAATGCAGAAGCACAATTAACCGCTTGCCGACTGCCGCACGACTATTTACTGCGGCGGTCAGCCCCTCACTGGCAGAGCGACGTAGTACTACGTCGCTAGCCTGTGAGGGTCTCAGGAGCGAGCGCGCGCCTCCGGAGGCGTGCTCCTGCTCCCGCGCGGTCACGGACCCCCCCCCCCCCCGCGCGTGTGACCGGCGGACCCGATGTCCGCCAGTCACTCGCGATCGTCGGTGGAGAGGGAGAAAGGCGGGCGGCTAATGTAAACAAGCCGCCTGTCATTCTCCCCTGTGTAGGAATAGTGATCATACGGTTCTACTATGTAGGACCGTTGATCACTGTTCCTACACCTCAAGCCACATCCAATCACAGTTAGAAGCACGCCCCTAGGGACACACATAACCCCTCCCTCTCAAAAAAAAGTTAACCCCTTCACTGCCAGTGTAATTTTACAGTAACAGTGCATATGTATAGCACTGATTACTGTAGTAATGTCACTGGTAACCCCAAAAGTGTCAAAAATGTCAGTCAAGGGTCCGATCTGTCCACCGCAATGTCACAGTACAGCAAAAAAAAATCGCAGATCCCTGCCATTACGCGTTAAAAAAAAAAAACAACAAAAATTACAAAAATCTTTCCCTTTGTTAGTAAACGCAATAACTTTTGCGCAAACCAATCAAAATACGCTTTTTCCGATTTTTTTTTACCAAACATATGTAGCATAAAACAAATTGGCCAAAAATGTTAAAAAAATTAGATTTTTACATTTTTTGGGGGGGGGGGGGGAATTTCATATAAAAAAAGTGAAAAATATTGTTATTTTTGCAAAATTTATGCTCTTTTTTTTTTATAGCGCATGATCAAAAAATCGCACAGGTGATCAAATATCACCAAAAGAAAGCTCTGTTTGTGGGAAAAAAAGGACGTCAAATTCGTTTAGGTAGAGCGTTGCACGACCGTGCAATTGTACGTTAAAGTCACGCAGTGCCGAATCGCAAAATAGGCCCTGGTCAGGAAGGGGGTAAAATCTTCCGGGGCTTAAGTAGTTAAAAGACAGTTGTCACTTCATAACAGGTAAGCATGAATAAGGACCCTCTTGGCAGACATTTTTTAATGAAAGCTGTAGATTTAACAAGATTAAAAATGCTTTTGTAATGGTTTTATCATTGCAAAGCTTAAACAAGATTACAAGGTAAATTTATATTTACAATTGGTTCGGTCTTCTGTATTGCTATGGAGGTGCACTCAGGTGACACCCGGCAGAGGGGTGACACCATCAAGTTGAACACAATGGTTCTACCATGCAGCAAAGCATGGATCGGCACTGACTGCTTCATTTACAGGGGCTCGTTTGAGATCCCTGCCGGCCCGAAACTAGCCTGCCCAATGCCCTGCAGAGCACTGTGGCAGGCTATACAGGAGAGAGCCCAATTAGGGGGGGGGTGACACCATGTTTTACAATATCAGATGACACCAACCCTAGTAATGCTACTGGGTCTATTAAAGCTGAAATATGTCAGGGACAGGGTTCTAAGTTCTTCTCCAGCTAATTCTAGATTTGCCTGTGACCTTGGCCTTCTAAATTTGTCTTCCCATGTACAACCCTGCTTGCCTCTGACCTGTCTCTGGATACTTGTCTACCCATTCTGACCTTGGCCTGGGTTTTGGACTCTGCATCCTGCCTTCTGATTCGGTACATCACTGCCCTGCTTGTAACTGACCTTGGCCTGTATCTTGACACAATCTCTGACCTCTCGTCTGGTATTTCACTGCCTCACGGTTAATGATCTTCTGCTTGTGTCTCAGCTTCATGCCTGTCTTCTGATCGGGTGCTACCATTTTTCTGCCCCTGGTCCTTACTGGGTGGTCCACAGTTATCTGTGCCTCACATCCAACAGCTGGCACTGCCTGCAACATCGACCTCCTGCCACGCACATCTGTCACCGCTACCAGAGGTGTTGGATAGGAGGTGCAAGAAAAGTCCCCTCTTCAACTTGATCTCCACCAGGTATGTGACGGTCTTGGATACTCCGGCATTAAGATCTCTCTGCCATAACTTCAGACTCTGATCCTGCCCACCTGGGAGTTTTGGGTGTTCTTAGTCACTCACCTTTGTGTGTTCCAACTCCTTCTGTATCGTTCTCCATAAATACAATAAATACAAATCCAGCAGTTATGGTAGGAGTCTCATAAAGTGGTCTCATAATGGGCACAGCAGGTATGGAGACCTGGGATCTCATCAATAAAGTCACTTAAAGAATGAGAACATTTTTTATTTAACTCTCCAGCATTTACCGAAAATAGTATCACTTTTTGGTAGCCTAACCTTTAACTGGTTTGGGCAGAAACCAGCGGACTGAATTAGCCCCCATTTTATGATATCTTGCCACCATCACCATTATAAACGTTCACTATTTATTTTATTTATGTTCCTCATAAGTATAATGCCAACTTATTTTGCTGAGGTTTACAGAGAACACTGCACCACTCACATCAGTCACTAAACTGTTGGCTCTTATATGTGACTACGACAAGTTGAAGTTGTTCCAATTATGCATTGGATTTAACTTTGAGTACACCATGGGGATTCTGTATGTCCATTAGGTGCAAATAAATTGCATATGAGCAGAATATATCACCTAGGAGCGAAGGAAGTTAAAGAAAAAGGAAAAGGCGAGGGAGATAGGGAGGGCATTTTTGGAAATGGCATGCCCCTTTTTATATGATACCATAACCACAAATGCCATTAAACACTGTAGGATGGGATTTGCTGTGATAGGGGTCAGAAATAAGGGGCACTTTTCCCAAAGCAATAGATCCTAAATCTGAAAAATAGCAGACACTTTAGCAACTCAAAAAATGGGTATTGATATAGGGGTTAAATACAACCTACCTGCCCCTCATGGGTGCGATAGATAGAGATCAGCACCCTCCTTAGAGAATCAGTAAAGGAGAACTTTGGATCCCTTACCAGTTTACCTACACTAGAAAATTAAATCCCCATTTATGTTCATTCATCCTAATTTGCTGCTTTCTGAGTTCCCCTTTCCTTCCATCAAGCCTAGCCAGGAAAGTGCAGCAAAGGCTCTTATCAATAACACTCCCAATATCTGTTATTAAAACACCAAATATGGTATCAGCCTTTAAACCTCAAAAATGGTAAAATAAAAAGCCTATGTTACCTGTGAGCATTAGAGGGAAAGAAGAAAGAAAGAGAGAGAAAGGGAAGAATAACAACGAACCAGTCAAGGAAGGGAAGAATGAAAACAGGAAAAAAGAAGAGAAGAGGAATAACATTGAACAAAGTCAAGGAAGGAGAGAATGAAAACAGGAAGGAAGAAGAGAAGGAAGAAGAATGTGAAGGGAAAAGAAAGGAATAACATCGAGCCCAAGTTGAGAAAGGAAAGAATGAAGAAATAAGGGAAAGGCGGCAGGATAGGGGAAGGGAAAGGAAAGGAAAAGGAAGGAATAGTATTGAACCCAAGTCAAGAAAAGCAAAAAAATAAAAATAAAAATTAGGAAGGAAGGAAAAAAAGGCAGAAAGGAAAGAAAGAAGGAATAGCACTCAACCCAAAGGAAAGGGAAAGGAAAAGGGAAAGGAAAAGGGAAAGGAAAAGGGAAAGGAAAAGGGAAAGGAAAAGGGAAAGGAAAAGGGAAAGGAAAAGGGAAAGGAAAAGGGAAAGGAAAAGGGAAAGGAAAAGGGAAAGGAAAAGGGAAAGGAAAAGGAAAGGGAAAGGAAAGGGAAAGGAAAAGGGAAAGGAAAGGGAAAGGAAAGGGAAAGGAAAGGGAAAGGAAAGGGAAAGGAAAGGGAAAGGAAAGGGAAAGGAAAGGGAAAGGAAAGGGAAAGGAAAGGGAAAGGAGGAAAAGGAAAGGAAAGGATAGGAAAGGGAAGGGAAGGGAAAGGAAAGGAAAGGAAAGGAAAGGGAAAGGAAAGGAAAGGAAAAGAAAGGAAAGGAAAGGAAAGGAGGAAAAGGAAAGGAAAGGAAAGGGAAAGGAGAGGAAAGGAAAGGAGAGGAGAGGAAAGGAACAGAAAGGAAAGGAATGGAAAGGAAAGGAAAGGAAAGGAAAGGAAAGGAAAGGAAAGGAAAGGAAAGGAAAGGGAAAGGAAAGAAAAGGAGAGGAAAGGAAAGGAAAGAAAAGGAAAGAAAAGGAGAGGAAAGTAGAGGAAAGGAGAGGAAAGGAAAGGAACAGAAATGAAAGGAAAGGAAAGGGAAAGGAAAGCAAAGGGAAAGGAGAGGAAAGGGAAAGGATAGGAAAGGAAAGGAAAGGAAAGGAAAGGGAAAAGAAAGGAAAAGGGAAAGGAAAAACATTGAACTCAAGGCAATTTATGTTCTCCCTCAGATGAATCCCCTGATCAGAAAGACATTGAGATGCAGCTCTGTAGAAACTCAGCGATGCAGAAATTCATCCAGTCTATGAGTGACTGCTGCAGTCTTTATAGATGAATGTCATTATCCTGCAGCCGTCATCTTCCATGACACAAAATCAATGTGTTACCATGATGTTAGTGTCCCGGAGAACACGACACATGATGTTTCCTGAAGATTGCTACCAAAATGAATTGTTTGCTTGTGTCAGTGTTTGAGATGTTCGTGGGAAGAGGTTCCAGGGGACACTCATGCGTGGAAATATGCACACACATTTTCCTTGGAATCAAAATCTCCGCTTACTGATCTCAGTAAAGGGATCTCACATTATCTACACTGCAGGTAAATAATTAACATTCTCCAAAGAATACCAAATGCAAAATGTCCATTTATTTTACAAACATTGTTTTGATCATCAGTTCCTTTTAAATTACCTTTAAATGGTGCCATGTTTTATTGCAGTGATCCTGTTCTGAACTGACTGTGTGTCATAGTTGTATGTGAGCCAGCACTCCAAAGCGTTCATTAAAAGGCCATCTTTATTGACGCATCAGATAAAACAGCAAGAGAAATGTGTACACATATTGGGCATGCAAGGTCTGCTTCCTTGCTGTTTTATCTGATACTTCAGAAAAGATGGCCTTTTATGGACACATGGGATTTCTGGCTTACATATGCCTGTTATTATGGCACTGTAAAGGAAGAGTGGCCATGCACCCCACATGGAGATGCACTAGGTGTTGCCAGTGGCAAGTAAGTTGTTTTAAAACTCTAACAACTTCACACCATAGTCTGTCAATTATTTGGCAATGCTCTTTTAGAATGGAGCTTAAATGTAAAACATTTTAAAAGTTTCTACAAGTAATAAATCACAGCCCAATTTTGGTTTACGCACTGCAGATTAGAGAATAAAAACTGAAATCACATTGATTTAAAAAAGAAAATGGAAACCCTGATTGAATGACTTTTAGGTCACTAAAGCAATGTGTATCATTTATGGTTGCCTTTTTTTTTGTAAATGGATCCTTCGTTGCATCTCAATGCTGCTGATTCCCTGCAGCCACTTACATGCACTCCTGCGATAGCTGCATGACATTTCTCAGTGTGGTTTTCCCAAAGTTGACCATATGTGTGCTTTAAAATTAGCAATTCTGGTCTTCATCAGAAGCCCATGGAAGCCATTGTTTTAATTAATTTAATGATATATTTATTTTTGATAGCATGGGGAAGGGTTAGTCATTGTGTCAAGTTTATATTGCTGTCTAGGTTCCCATTGGGGAGGTTTTACTAGTGGCCATCGTCATCAAAACAGAAAGCAAATCCAAAATTTTATATTTTCTCCAAGAACAAATAAGGGGAATTCTTCCAATGGGGGCACTCATTGTTCATTTTCCACTAACTTGGTACATAGACAGCAAAAAAAGAGTTTTTCTCTATTACTACTCTATCCATAACAAAAAAAAAAGGGGGCTATACGTACTCTTTAATATGTTAAAACTTACTATCACATACCAGGTCGCAGGCCGAAGTGCTGAGAGGGCTCACCTTGTGGCTGAGTGTTGAGCACCCCTGAGGGTGGTACAGGGAATGCTGTGCCCAAAGAAGCACAGCTTGCCAATTGTAGAAGTCAGCAGAGCTGATCCCCGAATGGAAGCAGAAATAAGCAGGGTGTGCTGCAGGGCAGGTGTCCTTAGGTGGTTCCAGGCATATCTTGACAGCAGGGAAAACAGGAAGCAGAACCAGAAGGCAGGCCAAGGGTCTATGTGGATCAGTCAGTAGCAGAGGCAGGTAGCCAGAACAAGCTGGGGTGACACGGGTGTACAGATAAGAGCAGAGTCGGTGAGCCAGGCCTAGGTTAATCACATTGGATCAAGCAGTAGTGAAGTCAGTAGTTCAAGCCAGGGATGCCAGTGTACATGCGCATTCGCTGATTCGCTCCGCCAAGCACCTGCATGTGCCAGTTCCCCATCCATACGCCAATGCGCACAGGATTGCGCCTGATGCGGCCATGCCGGGTATTGGCAGAATTGCCAGTTCTCCTTTGGCCATTCTCCTGACACTTACATAGGATTTTGGAGATCGGGTTTACATTTATTGTACCTCTGCTTTGTCAGGAATACAACTGAGGCTAACATTTTGCAGCTGTAAATTCCCTTTTAATAAAACATTGAGTTTGAATCTTGCATTGTTCTATTCCAGAGTTGGAAAAGTATAATTTGTAGAGAGGAATGCTTTAATGAGGGGAGGTCAAGTATTAAGTTGTAATCTTACTTTCTATAACCCCTATATGTTTGCAGCTGTAAATTCAACCAGAGCATGGTCCCAAAATATATATTTTTTTGGGGTAAGTCCAGGGACACCAAAGGAGAAAAAAAGAGACCCTGGAAACCCAGGGTCAGCGGCAGACCCATGTGGTTTGGACATCCCTAAGGGTATCAAAATCTCCCCCTAAGGCATCATATATCCATAGGCGTCTGCAAGTGGGTGCAAAGGGGGGGGGGGCAAGTGCCGCCCCCCCCCAGGAAATTTCCTGGCCTGCTCTAAGAGGGGAATCTTTGGGGACCCTGCTCTAACTGGGGATCTACGGGGGACCCTGGAACTGGCCTGCTCTAAAAGGGGACCTATGGAAACCTGCCCTACTCTAAAGGGGATCTATGGGGGATCTTGGCCTGCTCTAAAGGGGGTCATATTGGCTAAATATACTGTATATATATTCTTTGCAGGGAGAGCTTGGAGTACCTGGTGGTGAAGGAAAACCTAGTAGCATGGGGAATATAGGTGAAAAGGTACGACTAAAGACAGATCTATAGGGATCCTGGCCTGTTCTAAAGGGGGATCTATGGGGGACCCTGGTCTGCTCTAAAAGGGGATCTATGGGGGCAATAAGGGGCGGAGCATGGGTGACTTTAAAGAGGAAGTAAACCCTAAAAAAAAAGGGAAAAAAAAACTGTAAATACAAAGGCATAATGAGCTAGTATGCCGCCGTTCACGGCACTGGGCTCTGAAGGAACAGCACGGGTGGCCGTTCCTTCAGAGCGCATGTGCCGATGACGTCATCGGCTGCATGCACTGTAAATATCTCCTAAACGGTGAATATTTAGGAGATATTTATAGCACCTATAGGTAAGCCTTAATATAGGCTTACCTATAGGAAATGTCATCAAAGTGGGTTCACAACCACTTTAAAATTATGCCAACCCCCCCCCCCCCCCCTGAAAAAAGTTCTGCGGACGCCCATGCATATATCATTAGATGTACTGTGTGTTAGTGCTTTGTTCTGGAGGCTATTAACAAGTAGAGAAACCTCATCTCCTTTCTTTCATATACTTATTTAGTGGCAACATCCTAGGGTGACAGGACAGCATGGGCAGACATTTCACACCACTTGTGGGGGCTTAGCTCAATAGGAGTAAAGCAGAGGGCAGGGGATGGTATGCAAGTATTCCACCTTCCTAGATGTTACCAATTAATCAGAAATGCACCAGTAATGTCCAGTAATATTCAGTAATATTGCCAGTAATATTGTCCAACATCCCGAAATAGAAGATGCCAGCAAAATACAAAGGATAAAACAGAAACACTCCCAAAAGTGGGCAAAAAAACTATAAAAAACACATTATTCTTCAAATAGAATAACAAGACGGTTAGAACTTCTGCCAGGATCAGGCAACCTTTTTGGGGAAAGTGAAAAAAAAAGCTGTCATAACCTCTTAAGAGATTATACAGTAAGCCAGAATTCTTAGATAGTATGTTGGAATGCTTAGATAATATCTCAAAACTGAGATAAAACCTTTGAGTGATTTGAGATAATATCTGAGAATTGTGAGAGGTGATTGCAGTCGTATTAGGGCACTTGTGACACTAATACAGCCTGAACAATTGTATGTTAGTGCAAATAAAAAAGTATCACAGACAGTACTCAATTGTTTCTGTCAAAATTGTAACATACTGTATTATTTCCGACTCCTGTTGTATTATCTCAGAATTATTATATTCAAATATCGAGAAATATTTTATCTCAACAGCTAAAAAAAAAAAAAAATGTTACTGTTTTAGAACGGCTTGTGTAGCAATTATGGGTATTATTTCACTTTTGTAAGCAAACTGTCATTTTCTTTTAAACTTATGACCAATAAAATGTTTATGGGTATATGTGTGGTCTTTTCAGAAGCGTCTGATAGAAGTGTTCAGAGGAAGGAGCGCTGAGAATCATATGGTAATATAACCGAATGGAGTGATGAAGCGTTTTCTATGACTTACCATATGGCAGATTGCACATTTAAAACCTTACATCCCGTTTTGGGCGACCATACACATCACTAAGTATATGCTTGCCCTATGATGATGTATTGATTATTTGTCAAATGAATAGCAATTATAGGTGAGCAATGCTATCTCAGGTAAATCTAACACCGCACAGACTAATCATATTTGATTAGCCTCTTGAATATGTAATTCTCCTCACTTTTTCTTCCTGATAGAGGAAGACTGGGGACATTTGCCTTGGGGGTGGCAAACACAACCAAGTGACCCTTTCAGGGTAGGCTTTTCAGTAGGCTAACGTAAGTATACCATTAAAAATGTGCCATGGCTCTGCATTGTTTGATGGATGTTTCCAAAGGATATGGTTTGATTGGACACAACTTCACATCTCCTGGCATCATAGTTCTTTGTGGCCCCCGGCACTCAATCACATGCCATCCCAGAGTAAAAAAATAAGTTTTTATTGGAAGACTTCCTTCCCTCTGCTGATCTGAACTGGGAACTAGTGATCGACCGATATAATTTTTTTATTGCCGATACCAATATTTTGGTCATCACATTGCCGATATTTAATTTTTTTTTTTTTTTTTTTTTACAGGTACTTTGGTGGAGGGATCTAGGGGTCTAGAAGACCCCAAACCCCTCCTCTGCACTTAAAAGCATTAAAAACGCCAAGTTTGGCTGTTTTGAATGCTATCATTTTTTAAAATTTGGGGCCGAGTAGTAGTCATGACATCACTTCCGGGTTTTTACATGGAGACCCGATCAGAGCCGAAGGCGGCTTTGATCGGGTCTTCGGTGGCCGTGCAGGTAGGATGCCCGGGTCTCCCGGTGGCACAGTAGACCCGGGCGAGCTGCGGGAGGGGGGGGGGTCCCCTCTCACTCCTTGTAATGACAGCCGAGCGGCTTCTCAGCATAACATGTTGGCTATTTTAAAACATAACAAAAAAAACTGCATCTTTAATATTCCTTTAAGCTTGCCATGCACTTTATAATTTGCTTGTACAATCTAAAGTAAATTTACAAAATCTGTGTACCATGAGGAGCACGTAAGCAATGCCTTCGTTAGGCAGGCATTTGTTGGTGGATCTAAAGTTCACCATACAGAACATTGTATTATACAGACTAAAGCCTTGTACACACGCAACGATTATCGGCCGACCGATCGTCCGACTTTTGTCCAGAGTGGTGTTTTGTTGGTTGGAATGTGCCTAGACTGCACACAGATTTTCTCTGCCAACAAAAAACTACTTCAGAAGTGATGTCATGTGCTGGTTTACTTTCCGCGTGTTTTTTCTTCTCTGAGCATGCCCAGTCTTGCTCATCAGATTTTTGTCTGCCGAAATCTGTACTGACTGACGGAAAATCGGCCGTTGTGCTGACGGCCAACAAAAATTTTATAGCCTGCACACCAGATTTTATTCGGCCGAAAAGTCGGAGTCGGTTGTCGAAAGCATCATACTAACAAGCCGAAAATCGGCCGATCGGACGTTGGCCGAAAATTCCCGGCCAATAATCGATGCGTGTGTACGAGGCATAACCTTACCTTCCTAATCAATTTTATTCCAAGCAGGTAGGCCCTTTCACTACATGGTTGACTGTATATTTAAAGGTGATTGGATAGTCAGATTGGAACATGTATGGCGAGACCAAATGAGGTTTCACAGTCAGATTGGGGTTCATTACCAAAAACTGAGGAATGCAAAATCTTGTACAGCTTTGCATAGAAACCAATCAGCTTCCAGTTTTTTTATTTTTTTTGTCAAAGCTTAATTCATGGGTATTCCGAGTGTCAGGCTGACACCATCGCTGTGAGTGTAATATTTTATTCTGATTTAATAAATTGATCAAACGGAATTACGCTATTGTGCGCTATTCTGTCTTCTTTCCTCCCTCTTACACACCATCCTTGATCCATCCGATGGGAGTACAAGTAGGTTGAAGGTGATTTATATCTGGCTGCTCTCTGTGTTGGATATGCGCTTTTGCTGGTTTATAATGTTACCAGCTCAGCTTCTGGTGAGTCCTATCTCGTAGAATTAGTGGAGCACTGCTGGTGGAAGTGGATCACGTGTGGACACTGTGCACACTTATTTGGATCTCAGCACTAATTGCACTTTGTCACTGGAATTTTTCTTATTGGACTCTCTTACTATGAACTATGAAATATATTTCACATATTTTATTTGATTATTTATTTTTGATATATTCACAATTTTTATTGTATTTAACTCAGGTGTGATGACAGTATGAATTACTTTAATGCACCAGCACTTTTTTGATATATAGGTTTTCAAAGGGCTTTTTGGGACCGTTACTTATTATACAATTTATGCACTTTTTGCCCATTTTATGATACAGTAATAGTGTCATGTTTACACATTGAAATTGATGCATTACCACTTTTTTGTAATTTTCAAAATAGCAGGTGATTGATTCACTTGTATGAGCTGTATATTGCACTTGCACTTTTTTATTTTGCAATTTATTTACATATTTATTTGATATATTTTTTATTTTCTTATTTTTTTGGATAGCACATTATTTATAGAGTCCCACAGATTATATTATACCAACTTAGTTTGGCATTGGTGAATCAACAGAAATTGCGCTGACTTTCTTCATATCCTTTAACCGATTGCCGACCGCCACACGACTATTTATTGCGGCGGTCAGCCCCTCACAGGCAAAGTACTACGTCTCTAGCCTGTGAGGCTCTAGGGAGCAAGCGTGCGCCGCCGGAGGCGCGCTCCCGCTCCCGCGTGGTCACGGACCCCTCCACGTGTGTGCCCGGCGGACCCGATGTCCGTCGGGCACTCGCGATCATCCGTTACACTGGAAGAAAGGCAGACGGCTAATGTAAACAAAGCCGCCTGTCATTCTTCCCTGTGTAAGAATGGAGATGACACGGTTCTACTATGTAGGACCGTTGATCTCTGTTCTTACACTAGTAGGCACAGCCAATCACAGTTAGAGACATGCCCCTAGGGACACACTTAACCCCTCCTTCTCCAATAAAGTTAACTCCTTCACTGCCAGTGTCATTTTTACAGTAACAGTGCATATGTATAGCACTGATTACTGCAGTAATGTCACTGGTAACCCCAAAAGTGTCAAAAATTTCAGTCAAGGGTCCGATCTGTCCGCTGCAATGTTGCAGTCCCACAAAAAAAAATCGCAGATCGCCTCCATTACTCGTTAAAAGAAAAACAACAAAAATTACAAAAATCTTTCCCTTAGTTAGTAAATGCAATAACTTTTGCGCAAACCAATCAAAATACGCTTTTTGTGATTTTTTTTTACCAAACATATGTAGCATAAAACAAATTGGCCTAAAATGTTAAAAAAATTTGATTTTTACATTTTTTTTTTTTGGGGAATTTCATATAAAAAAATGTGAAAAATATTGTTATTTTTGCAAAATTGACGCTTTTTTTGTTTATAGCGCATGATCAAAAAATCACACAGGTGATCAAATACCACCAAAAGAAAGCTCTGTTTGTGGGAAAAAAAGGATGCCAAATTCGTTTAGGTACAGTGTCGCACGACCGCGCAATTGTCCGTTAAATTCACGCAGTGCCGAATCGCAAAATAGGCTCTGGTCAGGAAGGGGGTAAAATCTTCCGGGGCTTAAGTGGTTAATTTAACAAGCTGAAGTGATGGGCCATACACACTATAAGATTTTCTGAAGACTTTTTCCTTTAGCCTTACCAAAACCATATAATATGAGGTCAAACTTAAACACTTTCAATTTGTATGCAATCTGGCAGGCCCTTGCACTACATAGAAAAAGGTAAATCTGAAGGAAATCTAACCACAAAAGTTGGATAGTGTGTATCCAGCTTTAGAAGCTGACTGGCTACCATGCACAGCTGCACCAGATTTTCCACTCTTACATTTTAGTAAATCAACCCCACTATAACATGTATGATCAGAAAAAAATAATGAAGTCTGGTTTCAGGTCTGGGTTTTCTACTGTGGGCTTTATATACTGTATACCATTGGCCTTTCCGAATTACCAAACAGGAGACTATATAGCTTTTTCTTTTTTGTGGTGAACACATTTATCAAACGAGTCCTTCAAAAATACTATTTGTAGAGCCTTACAGCAGCTAATCTCAATCAAACATTCATCCTTCAACTATCCTTTTTCCACAGAGGGCTTAAAGCTCAACGTTTTCTGTGATGCAGCCAAGTCAGTTCTTATGAAAGACTCTGATAAATGGGACCTTAGTGTTTCTTGCAGACATTCTCATATTTGATGATTAAAGAACAAATTTCTCTCAAGGTTCCATTCCTACTTGGGCTCTGTGTGGCTAAAATCTTCTTCACAAATCAACAGCATGGCCCCGATGCAGGTATATATACTACACAGTGGAGATGAAGCTGATAAATTACCTACCATTCTAGTTGTTAAAACCAATTATTTAATGCTGAAGAAAAATGGCTCTGTTTCGGAAAGGCCATCTGTATTGCTCATGTAGGGAGCAGCCGAACACAAAGCCAACACGGTAACACAAAAAACAACTAATGCGGTATGGACCTGAGATGGTGGTAAAATGACCTGTAATCGGCAGACAGCTTATTATAAACATGTTTCAGTGTAAGGAACTGCTGTAGCGTTTGAGATATTGCACTCCAAGCTGCACTCCTGACTATCCAGAGTCACTCAATGTGGACTGCCATTGTCTGGACAAATACACGACTGGAATCAAAACCAGGAGTAAACATTTCAACACTAACAAACTTTTTCTGAAGATTTCTGTGCTGCTTTTGGTTAAATTGCTTGTTATCTGAAAAACATCTTAAGGCCCTATTCACACTTATGGTGATGAAGAAAAAAGTGCGCGAACCAATGTGAAATAAATATAAAAGCAGCACTGTGATAAATATAAAATGAAAAAAATGTGTAACGAAGTTACAAAAGTGCGCTAATATGTGAACAGCTTGCTATAGGGGCACCTGAGCTGAGTTGCAGTTCCGTATATCCATTCTGAAACTGAGCTGTCGTTCAGCGCCACCTCTCTCTTATTTGCTAACTGCCTTTGATTGACAGCAGTGGGAGCCAATGGTGCCAATCAGGAGAGGGAGAGTGCCGGACAGCTGAGGCACTGTGGACATCGCTGGAAAGAGACGGGGCTCAGGTAAGGCTTTTTATCTTACTGTAATGCATCGAATGCATTCAGTTAAAAAAACCTTCTGACATTACGACCCCTTTAATCACCTACAGATATGTGCTAGGAATAAATGTAAAGCATGGGGTTCCCTCATGTACAGTAATTGCACTCAACCCCATACATAAGTGTGAATAAAAAAAAAAATGTGTAACGAAGTTACAAAAGTGCGCTAATATGTGAACAAGAGAACAAAAATTTTCATAGATAAAAATCATTTGAAGTGTCCATAAATGGAAAAAAACAACAAAATCAACAATTGGAAATAAAGTCTTTTTCATCCAGAGAAAAGTGTTCCCAAGGTGATGAGTGCAGAAAAACCAACTGATGAATGATGGGTGATGTGAAATGGATGAATTAGCCTCTTACCAAAGGGTAATCCATTAACGTGACTTTAAACAAAAATACACTCTTGTGATGACACCCAGTGATGTCAATGGACTCTTACCACAACTGAGAGAGGATGAAGCATGTACTGTGGTACCAGGGAATCCAACAGATCAGCCAGATAAGATGGAATCTCAAGTGGGATGGATGGATGGATCAACAGAGCTTCCCAGTTATAGGGGTCTAGAGGCTTCCAGAGATGGGGATGCCAATCCAGCTCCAATCCCAGAAGCCGACTTGTGGATCGGGTATAGGGCTCTCCAGATGTCCCACGGATCTCAAAATTAAAAACTCACATAGTGCAATATTGCCATATTCAAACTAATTTATTAGAAAAGATATAGATGCACTTACAGACAGACGTTTAAAATAGCGTTTTTTGCTGCAAACAGGGTATTGCGGTCCTCACTTCCGCATCCGAACGTTACTTCCGGTAAAACTGCCCTACGGGTTACGCCACTTCCGCTCACATGGCTTCTTCAGGGGACAACACAGGCTGTACACCATCTTTGACTGTAGGAGAATGAAGGAGAGGAAAGAAGTAGCTGTTTTGTCACATAAGGCGTATTACCTTATATATTGAGGTGAGCATTTAGCACATCCTTAGGGGTAACGAGTGAGAAGAAGCACCCCACATTCTACACGGTGTTAGGTGGAGGCAACACTTTATAGAAGAAGAAGACCACAGTTATTCTGCAACACATTTGATTTGTATTTTTTGGACACTTTTAAGCACTTTATAAGGACTTGTTATTCTAAGCACTGAGCACTTTATTGTCACCCTCACAATTTTGTGGTTTTTAGCTTTAACGAATGTATTCTATTTAAGAGTGACTTATTTATATATTTAAATTGTGAAGACACTTATGTACCTTATATGTTAGATATTGAAGTGATTTTGGTACTTGATTATATATTTATTTATTCAGAAACACATTTGTATATATTATGGTTGTGGTGGGGGAGAGATTGGCTCTATTAATCTTTAGTAATTGATTGGCACCTTCCCCATTGTACAAATTTGTAAAAAAAAAGGGAGAGGGGGTTTCCAGATCTGTTACACTTGAACAGATATGGAACCAAAGGGGATTTGGGGGTGCCACAGATGTAATAACTTTTTCCAGATTCAGTCCATTTTAAAATTGTAAAAAAGTTTTTATTTAATATACATTAAAAGCAAATAGACATACATGTTTATTATACATTAACATATATACATTATACAAAATGGTAAGTTACTTCGACACTGACAGCCCCATAGGGGGGTTGTGACAGAGCGTGAATAGTTACTGGAACTACGCATTTCGCTATAAGTGCTTCCTCAGGCTCCAGTTGTTTCAAAATATTCTTAATATATATGCAGACTCTATAAAGTAGATAATATATATTAGCCAAAGGTAAGTATGATATCTAAAACAGTATTAAAGCGGTTGTAAACCCTATAAAAAAATAAAATAAAAAAAAAAAACCTGCAAGACAAAGGCATAATGAGCTAGTATGCATCGCAACTTAATTGAAGGTCCCCCCGGAGCTTCAGAGCGCATGCGCCGCTCGCGTGAGCGGCTGCATGCACTGTAAATATCTCCTAAACCGGCACGGTTTAGGAGATATTATTTGTACCTACAGGTAAGCCTTATTATAGGCTTACCTGTAGGTAAAAGTGTCAAAAAGCGGGATACAACCGCTTTAAATTCTTAGTATACTTAGGTTATTAGCTCCTAAAAGGACATTAACATATATACAGTTTATTTCCCAATGGAAATATTTTAGGAGCTAATAACCTAAGTATACTAAGAATTTAATACTGTTTTAGATATCATACTTACCTTTGGCTGATATATATTATCTGCTTTATAGAGTCTGCATATATATTAAGAATATTTTGAAACAACTGGAGCCTGAGGAAGCACTTATAGCGAAACGCGTAGTTCCAGTAACTATTCACGCTCTGTCACAACCCCCCTATGGGGCTGTCAGTGTCAAAGTAACTTACCATTTTGTATAATGTATATATGTTAATGTATAATAAACATGTATGTCTATTTGCTTTTAATGTATATTAAATAAAAATCTTTTTTACAATTTTAAAATGGACTGAATCTGGAAAAAGTTATTACATCTGTGGCACCCCCAATTCCCCTTTGGTTCCATATCTGTTCAAGTGTAACAGATCTGGAAACCCCCTCTCCCTTTTTTTTTATACATTTGTATACATTAGTAGCTGACACATGGATGTGGTTGAACACTATCACAGTAATTGAACACTTGTTTGGTTGGTGTTCTCTGATTAGGCATTAGACTAGGTGTGTTACTTCCCTGAAGCGCGGTACCCCTCCCCCCATAGTATGTTTGTTATTTTAATAGAAAAATAAATTAGACTTTACAATCACTTTAAGGATAAAACCACAAGCCTTACAAAATTATTGTAATTTTAATTTGTGTAACAAATAAAAGTGACGTTTTGGGGACCAATGGGTTTGGTGCTTGAGAAAGAAGCATGGTGGCTTGAATGCATTGTAATACCTCCTGCCACGTCTACCAACCCTCTCATAGCTGGTGACATCTACACTTGGAGTTCCCACGCTGCCATCTGCCCTGCTGTGCTCACTGGGGGTGTCTGTGCTCTGCAGCTTTTCTTTTCTTCAGCTGACAGCTCTGTTTCCAAAGACTCCCTGATCTGAATTAGCCAGCCGTTTCCTTGAGGCTTTGTTTGACATGCTCCAGTGTACCTTCTACAGTCACGCGAGTGGCCAATTGTCCGTTTTTACTATTAAAGTCTTTTACACTACACTTGAATTTCCCTCTTTTTTGTTCAGTCACTAGGTTATAAATGGTCTTTATTTAACTGTGTAGACTGTGGAATTATTAAATAGTTGGAACACCTTTTCAGAGTGGTCTTCACCTCCTGGGATTTTGCCTTGAAAGGATGTCTCTATGCTTGGACATTGCCTCAGTCAGAGGCATGTTCTGGAGGCCCAAGACTTTAACTGCCCTTCTGAAGTGAAAGTCTAGAGGGAACTGGTCCATTAATTAAGTCTTCAAACTTTCTAAGCAAAGGGTCACTTTACTGTCTTTCAGGCTTTAGGGGGCCGTATTGGGATCAGTGGGAGTAGAAAATGCCCCAGCGTTGGTGCCCCATCATTGGTTTTAATGTTGTAAATGCCCCATTGTTGAAATCAATGAGAAGAACTGTGCTCCATTGATGATGTCAGTAGGGGGAATGGCGCCCCTTCCTTGGTGTCAGTTGGTGAAAAAATGCCCAAAGAGCCAGATAAAGGCAAGAAAGGAGTCACATATGGCTAATGTACCACAGTTTGGAGATCATTACACTAAGGCAATGCACCTGCATCATAGTGCGGTATGATGCACAGCAACACAAGATGTGTAACACTTTAGTGCAAAGTGGAATTATGCATCCAGCCTTACTTTATCTACTGGTGACCATTGTCTGCTGGAAATTATAGGAATTTCAGAATTTTAGAGTTGTTAACAGGGCAGAAGGTGAAGAGAAATCTTGCAACTGGTAAATCCGCCTGGCTCTAGGAATTACCTTCACTTTGATGAGATTTCTTCTTACTTTTTGTTGCATCTCTGGGACAAGATGTGAATGATTCATACTCTAAATGGTCTAAGGTTATTAGTGGTGTACCCCAAGGTTTAGTGTTAGGAGCCTTACTTTTTATTTTATATTTATAATTAATATAGGGTCTGGGATTAAACAAATTTTTTCCCCGCTGGAGCAAGTTGGATCATGCTTTTTAGTTTTTTTTTTGCCTTCCTCTGGATCAACTGTGGGTATTGAATAATGTATATGGAGGTTTTCTATATAGGTGTGTTGGTTTTCTTTTTTTTTTTCTTCTATTGGTTTCATTGAACTGGATGGACTTGTGTTTTGTTTTTTTGTTTTTTTTCAACCACATTAACTATGTAACTATGTGAAGACAGATGTCACCAAGGGGACAAAGCTAGCAAAACGTAAAATAACTAGAGTTTCAACTCTTCCCTACTCTATTTAAAACTAAAAATAACTAAAAATAAAAATGCTTGACAATACATGCACTATAATGAACAATCCCTAAGCTGCCAGGCAGGGGCATAAATAAGGGGGGGGGGGTTCAAACCCTACCCCTCCACCAGAGTGTCTGTCAGCATTGTAGCAGCTGGGCTAGTACACACCAGCCTGTCTTCTCTATGCTGCCGAGGAGCAGGGCTGCCAGCGGGGGGCTGCATATAAAGGATGCCATGCATCCCCTTTAGTACAGGATTGACATTTTACACATTAGGCAAGTGTTCCTGGTCTTCTGCATAGTAAGCTAACATGCCGGGATGTCAGGACTCAGGAGAGAGGGACTTATGAGGCAGCTACATTACCCACTGGCTAAGAAGGCTGTAAGGGAGCGTTGCTACTGCCTCCTCATCTAATGGGTATGCAAAGTGCACTGTACATCACTTCAATGCTAGGGCAGCTTTTCTCAACCTTTTTAACACAGGGCAACCCTTAAAAATTGTTTTGGTCTCAGGGAACCGATGCGACTAATTTATTTATCTTAGGCCCCTTTCACATTTGTGCGACCTAAAAAGCGTGCAATTTTTTTGCCGCAATTTTGACTGGACTTGAAACAAATTTTAAATGGGGGAATGCACTACCAGAAAGCGGTTCGCTGGGTGCATGAAATATGCAATGACGTGCCAAATCCTACTAACTAAGCTAGAATTTCAGATCAAAAACATGGTGTCACGTACCTGGTAGGTAGAGCCTGAATGTGTGGAGGAAGGCCTCTCTTACACCTCTGACTCAGAGCCCCTGATAGAGTAAACAGGAGGCGCAGAGTGCAGAGTCGCACGAGTGCCGATGGACGTGCAGGCTGCAGGACTGCTGGTAGCATAGAGTTCCAAAAGGAGGCATGTGTCCTGGGAGTAGTTGGACCAATGCAGCAACTAGGAAGCCTTGGGAAATACTGGAAGGTAAGCAGAGTCAGACAAGCTGGGTCATACACAGAGAGGTCGGATCAGTTACAAGTGGAGAGACTGGAGAATGGTCAAAGAACAGGCTGGGATCGGTGCAGGCAGAGAACTGGAGTAGTCAGAGGCAAGCCGGGTCAATATTTCAGGAACAACACAGGTAACAGGAAGCAGGACTGATACGGAATGCTGTAGACGAGACAGCATTGATCCTGGGAGCAGATCCAGCTTAAAAAGCCCTTTTGGCGCCTAAACTGTCATGAGGTGCGCCGCGCACATTGGCGTGCGCATGCGCACTCAAATTTGCAACCCGGCGCTTCCGCATTAGTCAATGCGCCAATTAGCCAATTAGTGCACGCTAACGCGTTGGCGTTAGCTAAGTACACTTCTTCCTTGGGAGATTCGAGGGGCAGCACCTTGCCTGTGGTTGCCAACTTGTCTTATGGCAGGACCTTCCTGACACATGGAATTTGTCGGCACACAGGTATAATAAAAAAATATCAATTTTATTGTTGTACAATTTAAAAACAAAAACAACATCTATATGCCAATAGTTATGTAATTGGTGAAAGACATAACAAGGGCATGGTACATTAATACATAAACACAAAAATAAAGATAAATGGTTATCTGTGACGTGATCCACATCAGAAGAGTCTGTCAGAGGGAGCAGATGGGTAAAACTGTCCTCCGAAAGGATCTGTACGTGTGGTCATCGCAGGAACATATAATTGTAAAGTTGGAGCTAGAACATTCAACATGTTTCGCAAATGTGCTTCATCTGGAGTTTAAAGCGGAGTTCCGGCCACCAAAAACAAATTTCAAAGAAAATCCCCCCGGGACAGTCAGGGCTAGTACATTCCACAATGGATAGCCTCTGATCTGTCCCGGTTCGCACTTACCTTTTAGAAGAAATACTTACCTTGAAAATTTCTTCTCCATCGCTGCCATCTCAGGTGTGGGCAGCTGAAGCCAGCGCGATCCTCTTCTGCGTCCTCTTCAGTCCCACGATGCACTGTGCTGGCCCCGCCGTCACTTCCAGGGCTGCAGCGTCATCCCTGCACAGCTTCTGGGCATGCCCAGAAGCTGTTTAGCAAGGTATGTCGCGCCTGCACCGGAACTGACGTCGGGGGGCCGGTGCAGGCGCATTGATTCCTGGGAGCGATGACATTCAGCTCCCAGGAATCATTGCAAAGCGGAAGTGACGGCGCGGGCCGCCGAGGGAGGAAGTGGAAGAAAGGAGAGTATATTTTTCTGCAATTACAAGGTAGGTAAAAAAAAAAAAAATCTTAATTATCCATTTCCTTTTCAGGTGACCTAGAAGCAAGCGGATGGCCCAAAATCGACTATGTCAATTTTGGGGCCTGAACTCCACTTTAAGGTCACTCTATGTAACAAAACGACAACATTAGCTAAAATTCACTTAATATTGGTTTAGGTATTACAGAATATAGCATAGATGTCATATATAGTTCCATATAATGCCTTATACAACAATTATTTGGCATATTGTATTAGTCTCCACCCATATCGGATGGTCACCAGACACATGGCAGACCCAAACATAGCAAACGTGGGGACCCATACCAAATCACAAGGTCCAATCATATATAAAAAAAAGAGAAAAAGTGGCAGGATTATTAGGTTAATAGCATACCTGTACTCTGCTCGTAAATAATGTAAAACGAAAAGGGGGCTCTAGACTTGAAGCAATGTCTATGTCTATGGAACTCAAAACGCATCAAAATCAGCCCAAAGTAGTGCAGATATGAACGGTGCTCATTGGAAATCATGGAGTACGATTTTTCGTGCGACTTTGCAGTCCCAAATTGCAGGACAAGTTGCACAAAAGTGAAAGAGGCCTAAAACTCATGTTACATTACTGTGATGGTCATTGGGAAGATAGCTCCTTACATTTGTCGTCAGTAGAAAGAATCACCCCTTTGGTCCAATAATTGAATCTTCAAACTTTATAAGCAAGGGGTCACTTTACTGTCTTTCAGTCTTTAGAGGGGTCGGATTGGGGTCAGCGGGAGTAGAAAATTCCCCAGCATCAGTTCCTCATCCTTGGTTTCAATGGGAGGACATGTGCCCCATTGTTGAAATCAATGAGAAGAATAGTGCTCCATTTATGGTGTCAGTAGGACAAGTTGCACAAATGTGAAAGAGGCCTAAAACTCATGGTACATTAGTGTGATGGTCGTTGGGAAGATAGCTCCTTACATTTGTCATCAGTAGAAAGAATCACCCCTTCACAAATAGCTAAAAAGATCATTGAGCACTTATCTGAGAGGCAGAACTTGCTCTTTGCTCAAGGAACCCTCAGCAACCTCCTGGAGGAACTCCGGGGTTCCACAGAATGCAGGTTAAGAAAGGCTGTCAAAAGAACTAAAATTCTGGGATCTAGTGAAAGGAATTCCAGGAAATAGGGTTACAGTTGGAGTCGCATATGCCTTAGTAATGTATGAACTTGAGATCAAGCAATGGAAACAAACCTAAGTGTTTAAGGAAAATGTAATTATCGAAAGGTGACTTTTTAAAGGGTATTACCTTCCCAGTCTAAACATAACCGGCATGAGCTTAACTACAAAACATTGTAAAGGCAATGTGAATTAACAACTTTTCTTCTTGATTGCTAATTAATGGATTGAACGAGTGAGAGAATCATTTGCGTACATTAACGCTGCTGATGCCTAATAGTATCTGCTATATGGCTGAGCTTCCTACATTAAGTCAATTTGTACACGTTAAAGTTTTCTTCTTGTAAATTAAATTAAGCTGAAGAGCGAGATGAACAGATGCAAAGTACAATAATATGACTTTTGTTGTAGCGCTGTACGCTGTAATTATGATATTAAATTGATTCATTAATTGCAAAAATAGATTTATAATGGAGCACAGCGTGCTCTTGAATATAGAGGTTTAGAGACGTCTTCAGATAAAAGGGTTATTTACTTTACTAATACAATGTACAATACAATCCCATTTTGAGCCTCTTAATGCAAAAGTGTGAGACTGGTATAGAAATTTAAAGTCAGACAACTAGCATTCTCAGAAGGAAGTCAGAAACCTGCAAAAGGCTTCCATTAACACCTAGATGTCTGCAATCTTCAAATTAAAGTTACTTTCTGTGTCGGGAAAGCATTATTTGTGGCTGATTGACCTCCCGTCTGATGGTTCCTGCAAAGTTCCAGGACCAACGCCATTTGGCAAAGCCAGTAGCATGATACCATTTTGTAAGGTTATGTAGACAACTTTAGGGTATTGTGTTACCACAATCCTTACACCGTTAAATTAGAAGAGAAACCCCCTTATTTGTGTGGGACTTTAAAGGTAACAACTTCGTTAGACATATAGAAAGTAGTGTAATATAATGTTCTAAAATGCTTTATTGAAAAGTTGATTATAATGGCTCTCAACCAATGTCAATTCTTAGATATTAGACACCATAATACAACACATAAGGCCAGAAACATACTGGCTCATCAAATACATTGCAGAAATATAAAAAAAACATGCATGGTTCTACTTGTAGGAGTGGTGCATAATCCAACGCGTTTCGATAAATGTACAATTAATAATATACAGATCTTCATCAGGGATTTTGGTTCCACTCCTGAAAAAGTACAACATAGTGTAAGTTTTATACAAATTGGAAAAAATTCCCACAAAATATCATTATATTATATTATGCGCTCGCGACTGTTTCCCCCATGGAGGCAATCAGAAATTTGGGCACAGGGCGTCAGGTATGTGGTGGGATTGGTGGGTTGGAGTGGGGAGCTGGGGAGGAATTTCTGATTGCCTCCATGGGGGAAACAGTCGCAAGCATAATATAATATAATGATATTTTGTGGGAATTTTTTCCAATTTGTATAAAACTTACACTATGTTGTACTTTTTCAGGAGTGGAACCAAAATCCCTGATGAAGATCTGTATATTATTAATTGTACATTTATCGAAACGCGTTGGATTATGCACCACTCCTACTCCAAACATTGGTTGAGAGCCATTATAATCAACTTTTCAATAAAGCATTTTAGAACATTATATTACACTACTTTCTATATGTCTAACTAAGTTGTTACCTTTAAAGTCCCACACAAATAAGAGGGTTTCACTTCTAATTTGCAGACTAGAAGAAAACACAGGCGCCACTCTAAGTGCAGTAACTTGAAACTTTTATTAGGATAAACCCCTATATAGGGGGGTACTCACAAAGGGGATGATTAAAACAGCTCATAAAACACACTCCGGTATGGATCAGGATGGCTCGAGCGGTGACAAGTAGACAGGCTGTAGCGGTAGCTGCAGCACTTCCTCGTCCCGGGGACACTCAGATGATCGTCCGTCGTCACTTCCGCAAGCGTGATTACGTCATGGCGCCGGCGACGCGTTCTCGGAGCATGCGCTCCTTCTTCAGGCCGTTATCGAATATTACGGCGGGTATTTCTATTTCTATTTCTATTTCTAATTCCAGGCGGGCACTAGGACCGGGCAGACCCTGGCTCCCTCTCTATTTAAGCCCACATCCAAAATGGCACGATAACGGCCTGAAGAAGGAGCGCATGCTCCGAGAACGCGTCGCCGGCGCCATGACGTAATCACGCTTGCGGAAGTGACGACGGACGATCATCTGAGTGTCCCCGGGACGAGGAAGTGCGGCAGCTACCGCTACAGCCTGTCTACTTGTCACCGCTCGAGCCATCCTGATCCATACCGGAGTGTGTTTTATGAGCTGTTTTAATCATCCCCTTTGTGAGTACCCCCCTATATAGGGGTTTATCCTAATAAAAGTTTCAAGTTACTGCACTTAGAGTGGCGCCTGTGTTTTCTTCTAGTTGGCCCCAAGCATATCTTCTACTTGTCACTAGAGCTGCCTCAGGAGTGCACCTTGAGCTTTTTATGGACTTTTATGGACTTTTTTATGGACATTGCCATATATGGATTTTTTAATCTGCCCCTTCTATTGATTGTCATTAATTGTCATTTAACTGGTTAGTTGTATGTCCAGCGACATTGGTATAGCCCCTGGTGATATCTATTCCTCGTTGTGCGCCAGTTATTTATTTATTTTTGGTTACTTCTAATTTGCATGATACCATTTTAGCTGTTTGTAGGGGTGGCATTGTGACCACGCTGTAAGGGCTTATTCACACTGCACTTTTACCACTCCCCAACCCCCCCCCCCCCCCAATCTCTAATCTCTACCCCCTTTAGCTGCAGACATTATATAGTCTGCAGTTTACAGTTAAAGGATTATACATAAAAATGGGACCAGAAATATTTTATCTTTGAAAGAGTAAAACCGAGAGTCTTCCTAAAAGTTTAGCAATTTTGTAAACCTTGAAGGCAAAATATTGGTAGTTTTTGTCGTTTTAAAGCATTATTAAACCCAAAAGCTCACAAAAGACATCACAACTTACATTTAAGCTTGCTTGGTCCATTCTGCTTTCAGGTATTTCAATTCAGACCTTAAAGGATAAGTCCAGTCAAAAACGAGCTAACGCTATACCTGCTCTTTGCCACATTCTAACCCAAATCTGTCAAACCCTGTAAAGCAAAAATCACTGTACTTACCTATTCTACACCTGATCCGGTCTGGTCTCCAGCGAAGGAAGCTCTGTGTAGGAGAGGACCGAAAAAGGCTGTGAAATGAATTCATGCGCTATAAACAAAAAAAGAGCGACAATTTTGCAAAAATAACAATCTTTTTCACATTTTTTTATATGAAATTCCCCACAAAAAAAATGTAAAAATCAAAATTTTTTTACATTTTAGGCCAATTTGTTTTCTGCTACATATGTTTGGTAAAAAAAATCTCAAAAAGCGTATTTTTATTGGTTTGTGCAAAAGTTATTGCGTTTACTAACAAATGGAAAGATTTTTGTCATTTTTATTGTTTTTTTTTTTAACGAGTAATGGCGGTGATCTGCTTTTTTTTTTTTTTGCGGGACTGCAAAATTGCGGCGGACAGATCGGACCCTTGACTGACATTTTTGACACTTTTTGGGGTACCAGTGACATTTCTACAGTAATCAGTGCTATACATATGCTGTAAAAATGACACTGGGAGGGAAGGGGTTAACTTTATTGGAGAGGGAGGGGTTAAGTGCGTCCCTAGGGGCGTGCTTCTAACTGTGATTGGATGTGACTGTGTGTGTAACAGCAGAGATCTACGGTCCTACATAGCAGGATCGTATGATCTCTGTCATTACACAGGGGAGAATGACAGGCGGCTGTGTTTACATTAGCCGCCTGCCTTTCTCCCTCTCCACCCGACGATCACGAGTGACCGGCAGACATCGGGTCCGCCGGTCACACGCGCGGGCTGCATAGGGAACAAGCGGGGGCACAGAGCGCCTACGGCGGCGCACGCTCGCCCCCTGTTGGCTCCCAGGCTAGTGACGTACCGGTACGTCACTTTGCCTGGGAGGGGCTGACCGCTGCCGTATATAGTCGGGCGGCGGTCGGCAAGTGGTTAAACACAAACTTAAAAAAAGCCCACATACATGCAAACTTTTTGATTAGGAAAAGAAGAATAAACCTTTATTTTTATTTTTTTATTTTTTCCAGCAAATTATGCAAACAGTAAAACCAGTAATTTTGCAACAAAACAATTTGACTTAGTCCCCGTTCACACTAAGGCGACCTGTGAGGCGACCTGGTCGCCTCACAGGTCTCCGTAGGTCGCCTCCCATAGGGAAGCTGAGGACCCGTTCTAATAGGAGCGACACAAGTCGCTCCGATTTAGAAAAAGGGTCCGGAGCTTCTTTGGGGCGACCAGGAGGCGACCGCCATAGACTTCAATGTTATGAAGTCCGTGGCGCCCGATCCGAGGTCGCGGTGCGAAGTAGCGTCGCTTGTATGTGAACGGGGCCTAAATCATGCTGTGCTGCTTGCTAAGTTGTAAAACACCATGACTCATTACTGTTTATCTCAGTGCTCATCTCTGAGAGCAGGCAAAGAAGAAAAGCATTCTTCAAATGACATATCCTGTAATTGTTTTTATCACAACAGTCACTTAGAATAAAAGGGGATTGCCACTAGAGGGAGCACTGTCATAAAAACATGGCACAGTAAGGATGTGCCAATGTAAAAAATTCATCTTTTGTTGCTGGAGGAGCCCATTGTTGCTCAAAGTGTTTAAATGTTGTTGGTGGGATCTATTGTTGCAACGGTTTTTAGTTATTTTGGGTGGATCTATTGTTGCTGGCAGGGGCATAACTACAGGGGTTGCGGGGGTTGCAATTGCAACCGGGCCCCATGCTCCAGGGGGCCTGTGTGGTTCCCCTGTACACCTGGATAGGAGGGGTGGCGGGGGCAGCATGTAGAGGAATAACTGTCCTCCTCTTTCCTCCTGTAGCTGCAGGAGGAAAATGGAGGAAATTGGTTTCTCTGTCTGCTGCCCCCGCCACTCCTCTTATCCAGTTCACTTGTTTTCTGCTGTCTCTTGGCCCCTGTGTGCTCCCCTGGTCCCCCTTCCCCTCCCTACAGTGCTGCCCCCCTCCCCCCACTGTGCTCCCTCCCCTCTCCTGCTGGCTACTGCAGGAGATGTGTTACAATAGAGAACCAGGAAGGGGTCGGTAAATATGTAAATTACCAGCTCCTTTTCTCAATGGATAGAGTCATAGTCAGTGACATTGTAAAAAAAAAAAAGATGAAGTGATAAAAAATAATACAATTAAAATACCAAAAAATAAAAACTACTGACACCAGTGGGGGAGCTTCCAGGATCGCAAAGGTCACACTTGCAACGGGTCCCTGGCATTCCACATCCGTGGGGAGGCCCAAAGATGGCAGGAAGGGGGCCCACTGCAGAACTTGTGAAAGGGTCCCACTGTGGGACCATAATAAAGGGCCCCGCAACAAGAGTAAAGGGCCCCAGGATCAGTGGGAAGAGTCCCAGGCTTGAAGGGAAGGGGGTCTGGGGGGCCCTTCATGGTTTCTTGCACCGGGGCCCTGAAGGTTCTAGTTACGCCTCTGGTTGCTGGTGGGATCTATTGCTACTGGAATGGTCTCCTGTTAGTGGGGGAGGTCTAGTACTACTGGAGGTATCTTTTGTTGCTAGGGGGGGGGTGGGGTCTATTGTTGCTGGCTGCAGAGGATCTATTTTACTGCCTTTCTTGTTGTCATTATTGAATTCCATATAAATTGCTTGGCACCACAAAATGATACTTAGTTTTATATTCTCTAAAAGGGACAATATGGTAGGGGGCGGGGCAAGGGGCGGTGCTTGGAAGTTAATGGGAGGCAGGGACAATGGGTGATTTGAGGAGAGGGGGGGGTACCTGCACCTATTTTTTTTAGAAAAAAAAGCCCTGAGTATTAGAATCATGATTCCAGTTCAGTACTCTCTGAAAATTCATATTATTTCCCCTTTAATTCCGCCGCTAGCAGATCTAGTGTGAAATTCCGTTTGCGTTCCAAATAAGAATAATTCTATAATTACAAGACAGGGTATTAAAACACAACATGTGCTGATCTTCTCCAACAGCCTCTCCACCTTAATGAAAGAGTACAGACCATTAACTCTCGTCGAAATCAACGCAAATTTCCATTTTCATTCATCCATCGGAAGGAAGACTTAATAAGATTGAAATGTGTTTTTTTTTCCCCCCTTTTTAATAATTTTCTCATCACACCTTTCAGAAATGAATTCTTTGTGAGGACGGCATGCTTGGAAAGATGGTCTCCCATCCGCAATGAAAAGATGCATGCTATTTCATGCAGTCTATCTGCATTAATCAAAACTGAATGGTTTATTTGCTTTTTCCATCCAGGCTAGAAAAAACAAAGTTTTGCTTCTGTGAACACACAAATTTGGCATCAAATGGAGCCACGGTTAGCATAAATTCAACATTTTTAAGAGCGTTAATAGGGGGAGAAATGTCATCTGTATGATAAAGAGGACCAGAGCTGTCTCTATGTAAGCTTTCATGCTTAAAGAGAACTAGTCATGATTGGATGTATGCTATACTTGTATTAGTCATTGTAGCGGAATGGACACTGAGAGTGTGGTTTGTGTTGAGAGAGTGAGAACTCTTTCACTTGGGACTATCATATTTCTGAGCAGTGTCCCTCAGGAGATGTGTGGGGATGTATTGCAGATGGCTACAAAATGGTAGAAGTGTTTCATAGACCCATGCCAGTGGGGTGGGGTTTGTTAATGTGAATACCTGCATTCCATTGTCCTATTGTTCCTGTCTGCCTTGTAAGCTTATTATGGGATGTGTGTTTGTGTGGGGGATGGCTCAAAGAGGGAGGGGTTTTCGCAGAGTGTAGATCTCTTGTGTTTTCAATAAACGATCAGTTCTAGTTGACTCCCAGCCTATGTGTCGTCTAGTTCTTGGGAGGGAAGGATGGTATAACGCTACCTGGATTGTTGCATGCTATACCTGCCTATTTGGATTATTACCTGTTTTTCTGTCTACCAGCGGAGACCCTGTAGATTAAACTACTTCTCCGCTACAGTCATCCTTAAAGCCCAACTCTGGGCTCCTTGCCTCCCAGCACTCCCAAATCTCCCCATCCAAATCTACTCTCCTTTCGCCCCTTTGGACCCCACTGACTTACCCTTTACACAGTCTTCAGGCTCTTCTTAAAGCCCCACTCTGGGCTTTCTACCTCCAAATCTACCACCTTCTGCCCCTTTCACCCCTTTGGTCCCCACTGGCTAACCTTTTACAAAATCTTCAGGTTGATCATGTGAGCCAAAGGCTCTTCTTAAAGCCCATAGTTGCCAACATTTGAAAAAAATTCCAGGGACACTTTGCAGCACAGCTATCAATTACTTACCACACCCACTTCCCCCAAAGCTCCGCCCACTCCACATAATTAATCTCTGTCTACTTATCATCAGATTATAGGGTCTACTCAATAAAGAGAGAATTACAGGAAATTGAAAAGGGAATTTCAAACTTAAGGCCAAAGTAGCAGAGTAGAGTTGAAATAATTCTCCCATTCAGCTGCACTACTTCTACCTAAAGTTTAAAATTCTCATCACAATTCCCTGCAATTCTAAAGTTTGAAATGTGCTCAGGTGTGACCATAGAAAAAATGTAATATGTAAATATAAATAAAGTGCAAGGTGTAAATAAGTACGATTATACTATCTGGTATAATTAAATTTTTTTTGTACTTATTTACACCTTGCACTTTATTTATATTTACATATTACATTTTTTGTCTGGGCACACCTGAGCAAATTTGACCCCCAACACAATGCAGAGGGGAGGCACCAGTGACATAACAGACCCCCCCCCCCTATCAAGGAACAATAGTGGAGAGGGTACACCTCAGTTACATGAGAGACCCTTCACCCATCCCGCCACTAGTAATCTGAACTTACTACAAAGGGGTCACCCAAACCGCATGACAGAACCCCACCCCCTCACTTGTTACCCCAATACAGAAAAGAGGGGACACCCCAACATGACAGACCTTCCCCATCCCACCATGAGTGATCCCAACACAGTGCAGAGGGGACCCCCCCAGTCACATGAAAGAACCCCATTCTGGCACCTGTGACCCCCAACAGTGCAGAGGGAAACCCCCCAGTCACATGACAGAACCTCATTCTGGCACCGGTGACCCCCCAACAGTGGAGAGGGGACCCCTCCAGTCACATGACAGAACCCCTTTCTGGCACCGGTGACCCCCCAACAGTGGAGAGGGGACCCCTCCAGTCACATGACAGAACCCTATTTTGACACCTGTGACCCCCAACAGTGCAGAGGGGACCCCTCTGACACATGACAGAACCCCATTCTGGCACCTGTGACCCCCCAACAGTGCAGAGGGGACCCCTCAGACACATGACAGAACCCCTTTCTGGCACCTGTGACCCCCCAACAGTGCAGAGGGGACCCCTCTGACACATGACAGAACCCCATTCTGGCACCTGTGACCCCCAACAGTGCAGAGGGGACCCCTCTGACACATAACATAACCCCACTCTGGCACCTGTGACCCCAACAGTGCAGAGGGGACCCCCCAATCACATGACAGAACCCCCAAACACTGAGGGGACACCTCCCTTCACGCTCTCCCGTTCCTCTCAGACATTACTGAATGCGGCGCCCCCTCAGTACGACAAAGCCGGACCTCTGTAACACTGTAACTGACGTCTCTCCTCAGCTCACCCAAAGCACTTACCACGCCCCACAGTCCTGAAAGCTGTTGACCTCCTATCCTCATGCATACATAGAAGCCATCCATGACTCAGAGCTCTCGGGGATCTTTCCAGGAACACTTTGTCACAAGGTCAGGTCATCTGAGGAAATCGGGGACAGCTGCCAGATACGACGCATTAATCCACCCGCAGTGGAGGCTGGTGCTCAACATTTTTTGGGGGGGCGGGGGCGCAAACAGAAAAATGTAATAGGCATTGCTTTGCGGCAAAAAACGCAGCAAAATATTGCATGACTTTGAGGTCACAAAAGTATAGCGTGCTCCCTTCAATGCAGAGTGACCACAGCGTGCCCCCTTCAATACAGAATGACACAGCGTGCCCCCTTCAATGCAGAGTGATCACAGTGTGCCCCCTTCAATGCAGAGTGACCACAGCATTCCACGTTCAATGCAGAGTGACCACAGCGTGCCCCCATCAATGCAGAGTGACCACAGCATGCCCCCATCAATGCAGAGTGACCACAGCGTGCCCCTATCAATGCAGAGTGACCAGTGTGCCCCCTTCAATGCAGAGGGACCACAGCGGGCCCCCCATCAATGCAGAGTGACCAGCGAGCCCCCATCAATGCAGAGTGAACACAGCATGCCCCCATCAATGCAGAGTGAACACAGCGTGCCCCTATCAATGCAGAGTGACCAGCATGCAGAGAGACCAGTGCACTTACCTGATGCAGCGGCGGCTTCTCCTTAGTCCTCCGTGTCTTTATCCTCCTCCTCCTTGGCCAATGGCAAAAGTTCGCCTTTCGGCCAATCAGGAAACGGGTCTCGGACCCGCTTTCTGATTGGCCAGGAGGAGGATCCGTGTGACAAAAGCGAATATTCATTCGTTATTGTCACACAATGGGTGGGCTCAGGGCGCACTGCTCTGCGCCCCGGGTCCACCCCACCATAGACATCAACACACGCGCTCCCCAGTACAGCCAATCAGCGCTCGTCCATTCCTCCATACTCCCAGCCATTGGCAGAGGACGGGCCTCTCTGGGGTTGGCTGTGTTGGAATTGGCAGGTGTGGCTTTATGCCACAGAGTCTGTGTGTGTGTCTGTGAGCTGGTTGACACTGATTTGCCGGGACAAGTCCCGGCAGAGTAAATTAGCGGGGACAGGCTCCTATTTGCCGGGACTTTCCCAGCAAAAACGGGACAGTTGGCAGGTAAGAAAGCCCCACTTTGGCTCCCTACCACCCAGCTCTGCAAATACCCCCCCCCAGAATCTGCCCCCAACTGTCATGTACCTGGGTGTCCTTGAACCAGGAGGTTCCCAGTTTCACAGCTTTGCTTGTTGTGCCACAGAAAAGCTCTGGAGTCTTTGCAGTGATTTTCCAGCCTGATACTTTGCCTTGGATTCACTAGCCCCACCTGCTGCCAGCTTCGAACAATGTACAATTTAAGCAGCCCATAAATAGCAGCACTTCCTGTTTCTCAGTGCCCGTTTGTTTGGATTATTTACCAGGGTGTGCTGTATGCTTTTTGACTGATTATCGTGTTGTATGAACTTTTGCCTGAATTCTTGACTCCTCTTCAGCATGCCGATTCCGTACTTCACCACCAGCTTGTGTATGACCTCTGCCTGCCTGACCATTCTTTGGATTTCGTTTGCATACCGCTTTGCCCGATCTGTTGCCAGCCCGATCTCTCTCTGACTATGTTTTTGCCTGAATCCTCAGCACTTAAGCTCCACTTCGGACTTTACGTCACAGGTACCTAACACCAACCCACCCTTTTGGTCCTCACTGGCTTACCTTTCACAAAGTTTTCAGGTTGGTTATGTGATGCAAATGCTCTTAAAGCCCCACTCTGGGCTCCCTGCACCTAAACTCCCCCCCAATCCCTCCCAAATTTACTCCCCCTCCACCTCTTGGTTCCCCACTAGCTTATCTTTTACAAAGTATTCAGGTCTTTGATAGTGTAATGCAAAGGGTCTTCTTCCATGTCACCTTTTCTCCAGCAGGGGTGGAGAACTGATTCAGAGAGCAGTGCAGATTTGATGAGTTCAGCATTGCCAAGGAGAGAAATGTTATCTGTATAAATCAGGGCCAGGACAAGAGGTGGGCAGGAAGGGAAGCTGGGCGCAGTGGTTTACTGCATGGATGGGGGCACCAGTGAGCTCCTTCTGATGCAATGCATTTTGACAAGTGGATGACTGCTGGGGGTAGCAACCTATAAGCTTGCGTATAATAAAGAGGGGAGGGGGGGTGCAGTTTGGCTTCTGGGTGCTGGATCATCTTGTTCTGGCACTGTGTATAATTAAAACCACAAGAGCTGTCTCTATGTTAACATCCATGCTTAAAAATAACTGGTTGCATGCTGTAATTTGATTGTCATTAGCCCCCACTCAGGGTTCCCTGCCCCCCAGACCTCAAACCCCTCCCTTCAAATCCACTCTCCTTCTGCCCTTTTGGTCCCCACTGGCTTACCCTTTACATAGTCTTCAGGTTGAGCATGTAAAACAAAAGCTCTTCTTAAAACCCCTGCTCTGGGATTTCTATCCCCAAATCTACCACCCTTTTGCCCCTTCCATGTCTTTGGTCCCCACTGGCTAAACTTTTACAAAGTCTTTAGGTTGGTCATGTGATGCAAAGGCTCTTCTTAAAGCCCCACAATGGGCTCCCTGCCCCAGCTCCCCAAATCCCTCCCTCCAAATCTACCCCCCTCTGTCCCTTTGGTTCCCACTGGTTTACCATTTACAAAGTCTTCCGGTTGGTCATGTGATGTAAAAGCTCTTCTTAAAGCCCTACTCTGGGTTTCCTGCTCCTCAGCCCCCCCCCCCAAATCCCTCCCGAATCTACTCCTCTTCCCATCCTTGATTCTCCACTGGCTTATCTTATACAAAGTCTTCAGGTTTTCTTCCTCGTCACCTTTTCTCCAGCAGGGGTGGTCCTCGCTGAATCAGAGAGCAGTGCACACTTGACAAGGTCAGCATTCTTAATGAGATTAATGGCTTCTGTATTAAAGAGGATCAGTGCTGTCTCTATTTTGGCTTCCATGATTAAAGATAATTAGTTGTGATTGGATGTTTGCTATAGTTTGATTAAACCCCACTATGTGTTCCCAACCAGATTCCCCTAAATCTTTCCCCTCTTCAACTCCTTTAGTCCCCACTGGCTTACCCCGGTTCTGAAGTCCAATTCTAGATTTTGAACCGATGTAGAGAAGAGAAGACTGCAGATAAACAGATACAACGTACCTGTTTTATCTGTGTATCACCTGAGGCCAGTCACTTCACTGAGTATATGTAAGGGTTCACAACCACTGTAATGGCCCTATAATCTTTTTTTAATTAAATCATTTATTTTTGTGTTTTTCTTTCCGTATTTTCCTCTGCAAGCTCCTAAACCTCTTCTTTTTCCCATCACTTTTCTTTGTTTGAAATAAACAGTGCACATTAGTTGCGTCCAGAGATGTATAGTAACTAAGCAGAACTACTTCACTACTGTACTTAAGTACCGAAAAGCGGTATCTGTACTTTCCTAGAGTAGAATTTTTTTCTCCTACTTCCACTTTTACTTCACTACATTTTTTCAATGATTTCAATACTTCTACTCCGATATTTTTTTCGTGCTGCATAGTTACTCGTTACAATTATAAAAATTATCACTGCCAGAACAGTAGATGGCAGGTTTCATGAAGCTCAAAACATGTGTATTATCAGCGCATACGAAAATAAAAGCTACTGTATGTATAAATAAAAGCTGCATTTGAAATAATAAAAAACAATATGATGTTCAAACTTTTGACTTCTTTCTTTAATAACTACATAACACTGTACTTGTACTTTTACTTTCAGTACTTGAGTAGCAAAATTAAAAAAAAAAACTACTTGCAATACTTAAGTACAAAAAATGTTGAATACTTTAGTACTTCTACTCAAGTCACTTTTTGATTGAGCACTTCCACTTCTACTCAATTCACTTTTTGATCGAGCACTTGTACTTTTACTCAAGTATGAGTTTCAAGTACTTTATACAACTCTGGTTGCGTCACATGTGTCGCGCTACGGACGCTACAAATCCCATAGTTCATCTCAGGAGTGAGCAAGAGAGGGTGGCTACATTCCTACATACACTGGGACCATGGAGAACGAATGTAGCCACCCTCTAAAAGGAGGTTGGATCACAGCATAAAAATATAATAATTTGGGGATTTGGAGAAGGCTGAGAGCAAAAGAAGGATTTTTTTAAATTAAGAATACATACTTAAAATATTTTATTTTAGTGTCACTTTAACTGTATATATTTGTATTGTTGTTTTTTTTAATGGATTTATTTTTGAAGAACTTTTGCAAAGTTTCGCACCCTCAAGTAACCATGCCAAAAGCTCCATCATGGTCCATTAAGTTTCCAAAGTGCTTTTAATTAAAAATGTTGCTAAGCTAGAGTGATTCAGGGATCATATATTTACTACTCTGCATGCAGAGACAAAAACTCCTTTGTCAGGTTCATAATAATAAAACCAATCCTCGGGGTGGTTGCTTGCACACAGATTGTTATTTTGTCACCGGAAGTTACAAAGGGGACACTGATGACATGGCTAATTATAAAGGTTGCCATATCTGCTTGTTCATGTTAAGCCTTTATTAAGAGAACCTGTCAGGACTAGGGTTGAGCGAACACCTAGATGTCCGTGTTCGACGGGTTCGGCCGAACTTTAAAAAAAAGTCCGGGTCCGTGTCCCGGACTTTTACCGAACTTTTCCCGGACACCGAACCCCATGGAAGTCAATGGGGACCCGAACTTTAAGGCACTAAAATGGCTCTAAAACACCAAAGGAAAGGGCTAGAGTGCTGCAAATGGCAGCAAAACGTAATTAAGAGCATGGCAAGTGCTCTGCAAACAAATGTGGATAGGGAAATAACTTAAAACAACAAAAAAAAAACAGAAAAATAAAACAATGTTCTTCTTCATCTCTGAAGGACGAGGCCCATATGGAGTAGGAGGGAGGTTGAGGTGGTGGTGGATGTGGCGGTGACATAGGCGTGCGCACAGGGTGTGCTGGGTGTGCCTGGGCACACCCTAATCACCTAGGGCACATAGCATTGCCAGTGAGGAGATGGGAAAGATCTCCCTGGGACCTGCTCTGCTCTATTTCTCCTTGCCTACAGGTACATGGCCCCGATACATTACTCTCCCTGCTGGCAAACACATGCATGTGTATTTCAACTTTGGGGTGCACACCTTAATGCAATAGGCTGCGCACACCTATGGGCGGTGTAGGTGGAAGCGGCGGTGGAGGAGGACCAGGGCCGGATTAACAGCATCATGGGCTTGGTGCTGAGGATTTTGAAGGGCCTTAAGGGCCGTGCCTTGCCATGCACCCAGAGGAGGAAGGGTGCAGCCATGCATGCCTAATTCAACATGGGATGCTGTCTCTGAAGCCCGTAAACACATCCATGCATCGCCAACTGTCCCTCCTTGTCTGGCCTTCACGCTGTGTGGGGAGGTTCTGAGGGTGCTGCCTGGGGAAGCGAGCATAGAAGCCAGACTTCTGTGTTTACAAGTGACAGAAGAGCGGTAACAGTGAATATGGCCAACCCGGGGCCTATATAAAAAGGTAGGGGCCTGGAGCTGCAGCTCCAATAGCCCCTACATTAATCTGGCCCTGAGGAGGAGGACGAGGTAGCCAACACTGCTTCTTTTCAAAAATTTTAAATGAGGGTACACCCCAAAAGAGTGAGAAAGAGCAAAAATGGAACAATGGGTGGGTAAGGTCGGTATCCATTGCTATTCTGCATAAGGTACGGAAAAGTCCCGTGGGATCCATGCCTGGTTCATTTTAATGAACGTGAGCTTGTCCACATTGTCTCTGGACAGGCGGCTGCGCTTGTCTGTTATAACGCCCCCAGCCGTGCTAAATACCCGTTCAGATAATACACTGGCTGCAGGGCACGCCAGCACCTCCAAGGCGTAAAGGGCAAGCTCAGGCCATGTGCCCAATTTGGAGACCCAGAAGTTGAAGGGGGCAGACCCGTCATTCACTACATGTAGGCGTGTGCACACATACTGCTCCACCATGTTGGTAAAATGCTGCCTCCTGCTAAGACGTTCCATCTGAGCTGCTGGTGCTGCTGTTTGTTGTGGCGTGCTGACAAAGCTTTTCCACATTTCGGCCATGCTAACCCTGCCTTCTGAGGTGCTGGCGGTGCCCTGGTTGCGTTGGCGACCTCCTCCTCCTCCTCCTCTGCCTTGTGCTTCCACTGTGGCCCCGCTGTCAGATGGGAATGCCAGCAGCATGGCGTCTACCAGCGTGCGCTTGTACTCGCGCATCTTGCGATCGCGCTCCAGTGAGTGAATTAAGGACGGTACGTTGTCCTTGTAACGGGGATCCAGCAGCGTGGCCACCCAGTAATCAGCACAAGTTAGAATGTGGGCAACTCGGCGGTCGTTGTGGAGACACTGCAGCATGTAATCGCTCATGTGTGCCAGGCTGCCCAGAGGCGACGAAAGGCTGTCCTCTGTGGGAGGTGTATCGTCCGTGTCCTCTGTATCCCCCCAGCCACGCACCAGTGATGGCCATGAGCTGGCCTGGGTGCCACCCTGCTGTGAACATGGTTCCATCTCCTCCTCCAGCTCCTCCTCCTCCTCATCCTCCTCATCCTCCAGAACTGTGCCCCTGCTGGACAATTGCGTCCCTGGCGTTTGCGTGTGCAGGAACCCACCCTCGGAGCCCCTTGCGAATGACTGCCCTGAAAGCCTTGGAAATGTTACCTCTTCATCCTCCTCCTCCTCCTCATCCTGTGCCACATCCTCTTCCATCATCGTCCGAATTGTTTTTTCAAGGAGGCATAGAAGTGGGATAGTTAAGCTGAGAACGGCGTCATTGCCACTGGCCATGTTGGTGGAGTACTCAAAACAGCGCAACAAGGCACACAGGTCTCGCATGGAGGCCCAGTTATTGGTGGTGAAGTGGTGCTGTTCCGCAGAGCGACTCACGCGTGCGTGCTGCAGCTGAAACTCCACTATGGCCTGCTGCTGCTCGCACAGTCTTTCCAGCATGTGCAAGGTGGAGTTCCACCTTGTGGGCACGTCACATATGAGGCGGTGAGCGGGAAGGCCGAAGTTACGCTGCAGCGCTGCCAGGCGAGCAGCAGCAGGGTGAGAACGCCGAAAGTGCGCACAAACGGCCCGCACTTTCTGCAGCAGCTCTGACATATCGGGGTAGTTTTTAAGGAACCTCTGCACCACCAAATTCAGCACATGCGCCAGGCAAGGGATGTGCGTCAAACCGGCTAGGCCCAGAGCTGCTATGAGATTTCGCCCGTTATCACACACCACCAGGCCGGGCTTGAGGCTCGCTGGCAGCAACCACTCATTTGTCTGCTGTTCCATGCTCCTCCACAACTCCTGCGCGGTGTGTGGTTTGTCCCCCAAACAGGCAAGTTGTAAAACTGCCTGCTGTCGTTTACCCCTGGCCGTGCTGAAGTTGGTGGTGAAGGTGTTACGCTGTCCGGATGAGGAGGCGGTAGAGGATGAGGAAGCGGAGTAGGAGGAGTTACGAACAGGAGGCAAACTGAAGCGCCCTGCAATCCTCGGTGGTGGAAGGACATGCGCCAAATTGCTATCTGCCTCAGGCCCATCCGCCACTGCATTTACCCAGTGTGCCGTTAGGGAGATATAACGCCCCTGACCGTGCTTACTGGTCCACGTATCCGTAGTTAGGTGGACCTTGGCACAGATGGCGTTGCGCAGTGCACACCTGATATTTTCCCCCACTTGGTTGTGCAGGGAAGGGATGGCTTGCCTGGAAAAGTAGTGGCGGCTGGGCACGACGTACTGTGGGACAGCCACCGACATAAGGTTTTTAAAACTGTGCGTCTCCACCAGACGGAATGACAGCATTTCAAAGGCCAATAATTTTGAAATGCTGGCATTCAGGGCCAGGGATCGCGGGTGGGTAGGGGGGTACTTCCTCTTCCTCTCAAGTGTTTGGGAGATGGAAAGCTGAACGCTTCCACGGGACATTGTGGAGATGGTTGTTGGTGACCCAGGTGGTGGTGTTGCTGACAGATCGTCTGTTTGCGGGGTGGCAGGTGCCGGTATCACTACAGATGTGGCTGGAGCGGCCGAGACTGCAGCAGAAGAGGAAGCAGGATGAGCCAGAGACGTTTCTTGGTTTTGAAGGTGTGTACTCCACTGCAGCTCGTGCTTTGCACTTAGATGCCTGATCATGCAGGTTGTGCTCAGGTTGAGAAGGTTCATGCCTCGCTTCAAGCTCTGATTGCACAGGGTGCAAACCACTCGTGTCCTGTCATCAGCACATTTTCTAAAGAACTTCCACGCTAGAGAACTCCTTTGAGCTGACTTTGGTGCGCTCGTTCCCTTGCTGCGTTGGGCAGTAGCGGGCGTAGTGTCTAGGGCACGGCCGCTCCACTTCTGCACCCTGCTCCCTCTTCTGCTGTGCTGGTGGCTCTGTGCGACCACCGCCTCTTCCTCCAAACTACTCAGGTCACCTGCATGACGTTCATTCCATGTGGGGTCGAGGACCTCATCGTCCTCCACATCATCTTCCACCCAGTCTTCACCCCTGCCCTCCTTGTCGGTCTCCACAATGCTGAACGCCGCAGCAGTTGGCACCTGCGTTTCGTCATCATCGGAGACGTGCTGCGATGATCCTTGCATGTACTCATCTTGAGAAATAAGTGGTTGGGCATCGCTGCACTCAATCGCTTCCACTTCTGGGGCAGGGCTAGGTGGATGGCCCTGGGAAACCCTGCTGACAGAGTCCTCAAAAAGAATAAGAGACTGCTGTATGGCTTGGGGCTCAGACTGCTGGCCTGATTTGCAAGGGGGTGAGGTGAAAGACGGTTGGACATTGGCTGCAGGTGCCAACTCTGACCTTTCTGCAGTAGACTGGGTGGGAGACAATGTGAAGGAACTGGAGGCACTGTCAGCAGCAAACCAATCTACTATCGCCTCAACTTGTTCTGGCCTCATCACTTCTAGGGGCGTTTGATGCCCTACCAAATACTGATGCAGGTTCTGTCGCCTACTCACACTTGAGGAAGGTGTTTCACTTGTGCGTGTAGCTGGCACAGATCGACCATGTCCTCTCCTTGCAACAGGAGCTCTACCAGCAGCACCACGACCCAGGCCACGGCCCTTATTTGACGGTCTCCTCATATTTCTGTAATTTAAGATCTTGCCCTAGAAAGGTTTTTATTGAATAGCGGAATAGAAAATATGATCCAAAAAAAGTGTATGTATATCACACGTACACAACCACACTAGGCCCCAATTACTATTGTTTGTACCCCTAAAAGGCTAGATGAGGAGTAGGGGGAGTATGGAACAGGCAGCACCCTCAAACCTTCAGAAGTATGAGATGAACCCCAACAACTTGGAAAGGTGGATCTCTCTCACACGTACCGACACAGACTATCCCGCAATTCAATTGATCCTCAAAGGTTTTTATTGAATAGCGGAATAGGAAATATGATCAAAAAAAGTGTATGTATCTCGCACGTACACAACCACACTAGGCCCCAATTACTATTGTTTGTACCCCTAAAAGGCTAGATGAGGAGTAGGGGGGGTATGGAACAGGCAGCACCCTCAAACCTTCAGAAGTATGAGATGAACCCCAACAACTTGGAAAGGTGGATCTCTCTCACACGTACCGACACAGACTATCCCGCAATTCAATTGATCCTCAAAGGTTTTTATTGAATAGCGGAATAGGAAATATGATCAAAAAAAGTGTATGTATCTCGCACGTACACAACCACACTAGGCCCCAATTACTATTGTTTGTACCCCTAAAAGGCTAGATGAGGAGTAGGGGGGGTATGGAACAGGCAGCACCCTCAAACCTTCAGAAGTATGAGATGAACCCCAACAACTTGGAAAGGTGGATCTCTCTCACACGTACCGACACAGACTAACCCGCAATTCAATTGATCCTCAAAGGTTTTTATTGAATAGCGGAATAGGAAATATGATCAAAAAAAGTGTATGTATCTCGCACGTACACAACCACACTAGGCCCCAATTACTATTGTTTGTACCCCCAAAAGGCTAGATGAGGAGTAGGGGGGGTATGGAACAGGCAGCACCCTCAAACCTTCAGAAGTATGAGATGAACCCCAACAACTTGGAAAGGTGGATCTCTCTCACACGTACCGACACAGACTATCCCGCAATTCAATTGATCCTCAAAGGTTTTTATTGAATAGCGGAATAGGAAATATGATCAAAAAAAGTGTATGTATCTCGCACGTACACAACCACACTAGGCCCCAATTACTATTGTTTGTACCCCTAAAAGGCTAGATGAGGAGTAGGGGGGGTATGGAACAGGCAGCACCCTCAAACCTTCAGAAGTATGAGATGAACCCCAACAACTTGGAAAGGTGGATCTCTCTCACACGTACCAACACAGACTATCCCCCAATTTAACTGATCCCCAAAGGTTTTTGATTAAATAGCGGAATAGAAAATATGATCCAAAAAAAGTGTATGTATATCACACGTACACAACCACACTAGGCCCCAATTACTATTGTTTGTACCCCTAAAAGGCTAGGAGTAGGGGGAGTATGGAACAGGCAGCACCCTCAAACCTTCAGAAGTATGAGATGAACCCCAACAACTTGGAAAGGTGGATCTCTCACACGTACCAACACAGACTATCCCCCAATTTAACTGATCCCCAGAGGTTTTTGATTAAATAGCGGAATAGAAAATATGATCCCAAAAAAGTGTATGTATATCACACGTACACAACCACACTAGGCCCCAATTACTATTGTTTGTACCCCTAAAAGGCTAGGAGTAGGGGGAGTATGGAACAGGCAGCACCCTCAAACCTTCAGAAGTATGAGATGAACCCCAACAACTTGGAAAGGTGGATCTCTCTCACACGTACCAACACAGACTATCCCCCAATTTAACTGATCCCCAAAGGTTTTTGATTAAATAGCGGAATAGAAAATATGATCCCAAAAAAGTGTATGTATATCACACGTACACAACCACACTAGGCCCCAATTACTATTGTTTGTACCCCTAAAAGGCTAGGAGTAGGGGGAGTATGGAACAGGCAGCACCCTCAAACCTTCAGAAGTATGAGATGAACCCCAACAACTTGGAAAGGTGGATCTCTCTCACACGTACCAACACAGACTATCCCCCAATTTAACTGATCCCCAGAGGTTTTTGATTAAATAGCGGAATAGAAAATATGATCCCAAAAAAGTGTATGTATATCACACGTACACAACCACACTAGGCCCCAATTACTATTGTTTGTACCCCTAAAAGGCTAGGAGTAGGGGGAGTATGGAACAGGCAGCACCCTCAAACCTTCAGAAGTATGAGATGAACCCCAACAACTTGGAAAGGTGGATCTCTCTCACACGTACCAACACAGACTATCCCCCAATTTAACTGATCCCGAAAGGTTTTTGATTAAATAGCGGAATAGAAAATATGATCCCAAAAAAGTGTATGTATATCACACGTACACAACCACACTAGGCCCCAATTACTATTGTTTGTACCCCTAAAAGGCTAGGAGTAGGGGGGAGTATGGAACAGGCAGCACCCTCAAACCTTCAGAAGTATGAGATGAACCCCAACAACTTGGAAAGGTGGATCTCTCTCACACGTACCAACACAGACTATCCCCCAATTTAACTGATCCCCAAAGGTTTTTGATTAAATAGCGGAATAGAAAATATGATCCCAAAAAAGTGTATGTATATCACACGTACACAACCACACTAGGCCCCAATTACTATTGTTTGTACCCCTAAAAGGCTAGGAGTAGGGGGAGTATGGAACAGGCAGCACCCTCAAACCTTCAGAAGTATGAGATGAACCCCAACAACTTGGAAAGGTGGATCTCTCTCACACGTACCAACACAGACTATCCCCCAATTTAACTGATCCCCAAAGGTTTTTGATTAAATAGCGGAATAGAAAATATGATCCCAAAAAAGTGTATGTATATCACACGTACACAACCACACTAGGCCCCAATTACTATTGTTTGTACCCCTAAAAGGCTAGGAGTAGGGGGAGTATGGAACAGGCAGCACCCTCAAACCTTCAGAAGTATGAGATGAACCCCAACAACTTGGAAAGGTGGATCTCTCTCACACGTACCAACACAGACTATCCCCCAATTTAACTGATCCCCAGAGGTTTTTGATTAAATAGCGGAATAGAAAATATGATCCCAAAAAAGTGTATGTATATCACACGTACACAACCACACTAGGCCCCAATTACTATTGTTTGTACCCCTAAAAGGCTAGGAGTAGGGGGAGTATGGAACAGGCAGCACCCTCAAACCTTCAGAAGTATGAGATGAACCCCAACAACTTGGAAAGGTGGATCTCTCTCACACGTACCAACACAGACTATCCCCCAATTTAACTGATCCCCAAAGGTTTTTGATTAAATAGCGGAATAGAAAATATGATCCCAAAAAAGTGTATGTATATCACACGTACACAACCACACTAGGCCCCAATTACTATTGTTTGTACCCCTAAAAGGCTAGGAGTAGGGGGAGTATGGAACAGGCAGCACCCTCAAACCTTCAGAAGTATGAGATGAACCCCAACAACTTGGAAAGGTGGATCTCTCTCACACGTACCGACACAGACTATCCCCCAATTTAACTGATCCCCAAAGGTTTTTGATTAAATAGCGGAATAGAAAATATGATCCCAAAAAAGTGTATGTATATCACACGTACACAACCACACTGGGCCCCAATTACTATTGTTTGTACCCCTAAAAGGCTAGATGAGGAGTAGGGGGAGTATGGAACAGGCAGCACCCTCAAACCTTCAGAAGTATGAGATGAACCCCAACAACTTGGAAAGGTGGATCTCTCTCACACGTACCAACACAGACTATCCCCCAATTTAACTGATCCCCAAAGGTTTTTGATTAAATAGCGGAATAGAAAATATGATCCCAAAAAAGTGTATGTATATCACACGTACACAACCACACTAGGCCCCAATTACTATTGTTTGTACCCCTAAAAGGCTAGATGAGGAGTAGGGGGGAGTATGGAACAGGCAGCACCCTCAAACCTTCAGAAGTATGAGATTGTGTTCACTGTACCCCACAAAGATTGAGTTCACTGCACCCCACAATGATTGTGTTCACTGCACCCCACAAAGATTGTGTTCACTGCACCTCACAAAGATTGTGTTCACTGTACCCCCCAAAGATTGTGTTCACTGCACCCCACAAAGATTCTGTTCACTGTACCCCACAAAGATTGTGTTCACTGCACCCCAAAAAGATTGTGTTCACTGCACCCCAAAAAGGATGTTGTTCACTGCACCCCAAAAAGGATGTTGTTCACTCCACCCCAAAAAGATTGTGTTCACTGCACCCCACAAAGATTGTGTTCACTGCACCCCAAAAAGATTGTGTTCACTGCACCCCAAAAAGGATTTTGTTCACTGCACCCCAAAAAGGATTTTGTTCACTGCACCCCAAAAAGGATGTTGTTCACTCCACCCCAAAAAGATTGTGTTCACTGCACCCCAAAAAGGATTTTGTTCACTGCACCCCACAAAGGATTTTGTTCACTGCACCCCACAAAGGATTTTGTTCACTGCACCCCACAAAGATTGTGTTCACTGCACACCAAAAAGGATTTTGTTCACTGCACCCCAAAAAGATTGTGTTCACTGCAGCCCAAAAAGATTGTGTTCACTGCAGCCCAAAAAGATTGTGTTCACTGCAGCCCAAAAAGATTGTGTTCACTGCAGCCCAAAAAGATTGTGTTCACTGCAGCCCAAAAAGATTGTGTTCACTGCAGCCCAAAAAGATTGTGTTCACTGCAGCCCAAAAAGATTGTGTTCACTGCAGCTCACACACAGAAAAATGGATGTGGATCACTGACACCTGCCTATCTCCAATCCCACACCACACAGCAATATCGATTGTAGTTTGTAGAACACAGTTTCCCTAAAATTCAGCAGACTCTGTCCCTAACAGGATTGAGAAGAGATCGTAGATCAGGATTGAGTGCAGACCCCACCCCCCACACAGCAATATCGATTGTAGTTTGTAGAAGACACTGACCCTATAATTCAGCAGACTCTATCCCTAAAATGCCTACAACTCGCCCTGCCTAAACACTCCGACCTGTCCCTCAATTCTATCCGGACACAAATGGTTTTTTCCTGCCTATCTTTCCCTAATCAGCAGCCAGCACGTTGATGTGTGCTCTGTCCCTGAATCTAAGCAGCATAATGACGCCCCTGCGGCTGCCTCGAACTTATAAAGACTTGGTCACATGCTTCAGACGGCCAATCACAGCTACTGAGACATTTGCAGGCATGGCTGGGATGGCTTAAGGCACACCAGTTAAACGATTGTTGATTGGCTGTTGAAAGCCCGCCATGAAAAGAGCGCCAAAGCATGCAAAACCCGGAAATAAAACGACCGAACACGGATTTTTACCCGAACATACAGTAAAGTGTCCGTGTCCGTGTTCGGGTACAAAAAATCCAATTATTCGGTACGAACACGAATAATACAGTCCGTGTTCGCTCAACACTAGTCAGGACTCATCCTGGAATCATTTGTGTAGTGCTTACCGCAGCAGCAGCTGCTGGTGATGATGGGTCCCCTTTTATACCACAACTCTAACTCCCGGTTCACTTCGATGCGGGAACGCTGTGAATATGCATCCGCAGCCCTGGCAGTTCACATTGCCATATGCGATATGCAGGGGGTGTCAATTAAAAGTTAACGAGACCACCAGTTGAGATCGCATATCGCAGTGCGATCTGCAAGTTCGCACAGAATCGGATGGTGAACCACGATGCGATCCGATTCTGCTGCGGATAAAAAAAAAGGGTCATGTGCGTGTTTAGTGCGATTGCGGTGCAAATTCAGCCATACAAACTGTATGGCTGAAATTTGCACCGCACAGAGATCGCATGTAATTTAGGAGCAGTGCGCTCCGAATTACATGCGATCTCTGTGATCGCAGAAATGTGATCTCTGTACGGTGCAAATTTCAGTCATACAGTTTGTATGGCTGAATTTGCACCGCAATCGGCACTTAAAGTGTTACTAAAGCCACAACAGTAAAATCAATGTGCATATGCAGTAAAGCATGCTTGTTATACTCACTGTGGAACCTAATGGGTTAATCCTCTGCATTGTGTAAAAAGGCTGTTTGATCCTGTCTTCTCTGATCCTCCCCTTCTTCTACTGTCCTCTAATCATCTTCTTTGGAGTCAATCTGCACATGCTCAGTTTGGTGTGTATTGCTAGAGAGTTTTTTGTTTTTTTTCTTGGGAGGGTGCATGGGATCGGCACAGGGCCAATCAGCACTGTCCAGACAGAAGGTCAGGGGTCATGCAACCTCATGGGACAATCAGAGGAGCCTGAAAACTCCTCCTACAAGCTTTAACCAGACACTGATAGAAGTCACAAGACTGCTATATAATGCTGATGAGAAAAGGTATTTAGCAGTTTATATTAACTAAAATAATTGCATTTCCATGTTCTGTGTACTGTGGGAGACCAGATAAAGTGACTGCAGGCTCCTGGGGAGACCAGATATAGTGACTGCAGGCTCCTGGGGAGAGCAGATATAGTGACTGCAGGCTCCTGGGGAGAGCAGATATAGTGACTGCAGGGTCCTGGGGAGAGCAGATATAGTGACTGCAGGCTCCTGGGGAGACCAGATATAGTGACTGCAGGCTCCTGGGGAGACCAGATATAGTGACTGCAGGCTCCTGTGGAGACCAGATATAGTGACTGCAGGCTCCTGGGGAGACCAGATATAGTGACTGCAGGCTCCTGGGGAGACCAGATATAGTGACTGCAGGCTCCTGGGGAGAGCAGATACAGTGACTGCAGGCTCCTGGGGAGACCAGATATAGTGACTGCAGGCTCCTGGGGAGACCAGATATAGTGACTGCAGGCTCCTGGGGAGACCAGATAGAGTGACTGCAGGCTCCTGGGGAGACCAGATAGAGTGACTGCAGGCTCCTGGGGAGACCAGATATAGTGACTGCAGGCTCCTGGGGAGAGCAGATATAGTGACTGCCGGCTCCTGGGGAGACCAGATATAGTGACTGCAGGGTCCTGGGTTTAGTAACACTTTAAGTCCGCTCTTTTCCCACTGATACACGCAGTTCAAGGTAGAGGGCCACTCACACTTGGATAACTTAAGTGTTAGCAAGTCACCATGATATACTAACACAGAAATTAATTCTGATAGAGCAGAGCCTTGGAGGGGGTCTGCACATGCTCAGTTTGGTGTGTATTGCTAGACAGTTTTTTTTTTTTTTTGTGGGAGGAGGGTGCATGTGATCAGCACAGGGCCAATCAGCACTGTCCAGACAGAGGGTCAAGGGTCATGCAGCCTCATAGGACAGTCAGAGGAGAATGAAAACTCCTCCTACAAGCTTTAACCAGACACTGATAGAAGTCACAGGACTGCTATATACTGCTGATGAGAAAAGGTATTTTGCAGTTTGTATTTACTTAAATAATTGCATTTCCATGTTATGTGTACTGTGGGAGAGCAGATATAGTGACTGCAGGCTCCTGGGTTTAGTAACATTTTAAGGTTGTTTCACTCAATAAAACCAAATTGTTTTAATATTTTTTTCTCTTATTCGATGTGTTTTATTTCTTGTTCCCATAAAAAAAAAACGCATTTTTCTATCATCTGGGTTATTAAACAGGGCTGTACCAATTATAGTTCACCCTTCATTTGACTGGAGCACCCATAGCAATGAAAAACATTGGGTGTTCCGGCAATATACACATTGATCTTTGGCTTTTTTAAAGGGATCAAGAGTTAAAGGCCTCAATTTGGAAAGCTAAAGCAAAAATATGGATCTTTTTTTTTTTTTGGCTGGGTACCCATCTTTAAAATTGATGAACTGCAAGGTGATAATAATCTTCTATACTGTTTGGCTATAGGAAGCTTTTTCATTTGGCCAACAAAAAAATCATACGTGCAGCATGGCTGGATTATGAATAAATATTATACTTTTCTTCAGTATTTCTTTGCTTCTCTGTGTCAAATGTCCTTTTATCTCAATCAAAACTTCCTGTTGCTAAAATAAAAACTATGTCTGTCTGTAACTGCTGTGACTCCTCCCACTGACTGTCCTGTACAGATGAGTTGTTAGTGAGCGAAACAGACACTTGAGCAATGATGTTGATCGAAAAGCTCTGCGTTGTATTTTGTGGGGACAGATAAAGGTTAAAGTGGTTGTAAACTCTAACTCATACCCAGTGAAGTGAATGGACTTAGGTGACACAAAGAGATGACACAAATCCTCCTACATGAGTTGTACCTGTTTATCTGCAGCCCTCTCAAAACCTCCTAACTCAAACAGAATACACAGCAGTCCTTAGCTCCTGAAGGCGGAGGCGGGGGTCTGATGTCAAACACTGCACGGTATATAGAGAAGAGAGCTGAGTTTAAAATGAGACCTACATTTAGAAGGAAAGGACACACCCCCCTCTTCACATTCTCATAGGGAAACAGGCACAGCTGACATTGTTAATCCCCCTGCTGTGTGCTGAAAGAGGAGGGGGCGTCTCCTGGGATTGTCTGGTGTCAGCATAGACTGTCAGAAGTGACTGGTGTAGATAGCAGAGGGGGAGAAAAAAAGCTAGAAACCACACTTGTTGCTTAGGATTAAGGCAAGCAGTGGCAGGTGGTGCTCCATGGGCCAGGGGGAGGGGGGGCTAGGGGGCATCAGACGGACCACACTATCCCCTTCCCGGACACCATACTCCCCCCAGTCGCCGGCTCACTCACCATGGGCATGTGGAGGGCAGGCTGCAGCAGCGGCGGCTTCCCCCTCAGTCTCCTGCGTCTCCTCCCTCCTCCTTGGCCAATGGCATGGCTTCTCCTTTCGGCCAATCGGGAAACGGGTCTCAGGACCCGTTTCCTGATTGGCCAGGAAGAGAATCCGTGTGACAATAGCAAATATTCATTCACTATTGTCACACAACTGGGTGGGCTCAGGGAGCCCCTCCTGGAACTCTGAATACTTTTACAACAGGCTGTATCTACTCCACCCCAGCCGGCTGATCACAGGTGTCACACATGAATCCAATCCATAAGGCTTTATAAAGTAAGTTTTCTCTGATGCCCAGTGGTGACGGCGGTCATCACAAGCTCTATCCATCGTTCATGCGGCCAAGGTAAGATTGTTGGGCAACTATGACACACCTGGTAATTGTTTTCCAGCCCTTATTTGTGAGTTATGCCCCGTACACACGTGCAGATCATCGGCTGAACGATCGGCCGTCTTTTGTCCCAGGGCTGTCGTGTCTGTTGAAAAGTGCAAAAGACTGCACAAGAATTTTGTCCGCCGACTACAGCCGACTGCAGAAGGGATGTCATGTGATGGTTAACTTTCCCTGTGTTTTGTCTTTTCTGAGCATGCCCAGTCTTGCAAATCTGCTGTCTGTCGGCCGAAATCTGTACTGACTGGCGAACAATCGGCCGCTCTGGTGTCGGCATACAAAAAATTTAATGCTTGCACGACAGATTCTTTTCGGCCGAAAGTGCGCTGTCGGCTGTTGGAAGCATCATACTAACAAGCCTACAATCGGCCGATCGGTCGTCGGCCGAAGCTTTTCGGCCGACAATCTGCACGTGTGTTTAGGCAACAGACTCCTTTACAAAATACCTTCCTCTCTGTTAGTATATGGCTCTCCTATGAGGATATAGATTTTCTCCCTACCCATATTGAGCTCTGTTTGCTGCTAGCTTTCTCCTTCTTAGCTACCTATGAGGTCTGCATAATCTTCCTTCAGAACACAGCTAGGTGTGGTAATTACGTATGTAACACTAATTGGTTACATACATTCATTTTCTCTTCATTCTCCTGTTTTACTCCTATCGCCAATACGTTTCTGAGAAACCAAATGCCCCTTTGCTGACTGGGTGTTTTTTGCATTAGGACCTTTATGTTCCATCACCTAAAATCCAAGCTACTCCATTTTTGGACTCCAGCCGCATGTGGACTTTGGACTGTGGATCTTAAAGCGGAGTTCCGGGCACAGAGGTCATTTTTTAATAAGCATACCCCCGGGACAGTCAGGGCTAGCACATTCCACAATGGATAGCCTCTGATCTGTCCCGGTTCGCACTTACCTGCAAGAAGAAATACTTACTTAGAAAATTTCTTCCACAGCGTTTCCATCTCTCTTGTGGGCAGCTGAAGCCGGCGCGGTCCTCTTCTGTGTCTTCTTCCGCGTCTTCTTGTCCCAGAATGCGCCGCACCGGCCCCTCTCGTCACTTCCGGCGCGGCGCCGCATTCCTAAACAGCTTCTGGGCATGCCCAGAAGCTGTTTAGCAGAGGAATGCGGCGTCGCCCGGAAATGACGAGCGGGGCCGGTGCCGTCGTATTGATTCCTGGGAGCTGTGACATTCAGCTCCCAGGAATCATAGCGAGGAAGGAAGTGACGGGGTGAGCCGCGGCTCCGAGGGAGGAAGTACTGTGAGGTGAGTATCTTCGATCTTCAATTGCAAAGTAAGTAAACAAAAAAAAAAAAAATTAACTATCCAATTCCTTTTCAGGTAAGGCATTCCTAGCGGAGGGGCACAAAAAAAAAATTTGTTTTTGTGCCCGGAACTCCGCTTTAACTGCTGACCCGCCCTAAACATTAGAGAATAATCCCTCTGTATTGAGGATTTCCACCATACCTCTTTAAGCCCTGCAGGCAGGTTTTGGAAAAAGCCATTGTTTTTATATCCAGCAATCAGGAAATTTAACACAACCACGGATGATGTGAGTTTTTTTTTCTTGCCATGACACTGTTTATACTATTTGCATTGTAAAATATATGTACTAATATGATTTTGTATCACCCTGTTGTAGAATCAGATCTGTAGCATTCACTTATTTACCCCTGAAGAAGAAGCACATCCCTGCTTCAAAACGCGGTGTGTACTCTGTTGCTGCTTCCCTGTTAATTCTCATATCTGTGTGGGTTTTTTATGCTAGAACTGTTTGCTTATTCATTCAATGTGTTTTTGTCTAACAATTTTCTGTGTTATATAAAGTATACTATTTTTTGATTTGGTGTGTGCAGAAATGTATAGTAACTAAGTAGAACTACTTCACTACTGTACTTAAGTACCGAAAGGCAGTATCTGTACTTTCCTAAAGTAGAATTTTTTTCTCCTACTTCCACTTTTACTTCACTACATTTTTTCGATGATTTCAATACTTCTACTCCAATATTTTTCTTTTGTGCTGCATAGTTACTCGTTACAATTATAAAAATGACCACTGCCAGAACAGTAGATGGCAGGTTTCATGAAGCTCAAAATGTGTATTATCAGCGCATACGAAAATAAAAGCTACTGTATGTATAAATAAAAGCTGCATTTGAAATAATAAAAAAACAATATGATGTTCAAACTTTTGACTTCTTTCTTTAATAACTACATAACACAGTACTTGTACTTTTACTTTCAGTACTTGAGCAGCAAAATTTAAAAAAAAAACTACTTGCAATACTTAAGTACAAAAAATGTTGAATACTTTAGTACTTCTACTCAAGTCACTTTTTGATCGAGCACTTCCACTTCTACTCAAGTCACTTTTTGATCGAGCACTTGTACTTTTACTCAAGTATGGGTTTTGAGTACTTTATACAACTCTGGGTGTGTGCTTGTAAAGTCCCAACCCTTTAGGGGATACCTTCTCTCTCTGCATCCCTCCCGTAGGTGGATGTTATATGGTTCTCTTGGTTTGAGTGGTCTAGCTAAGTCTGTATATCTACTCCCTTATTGGACTCTTCAATTGAACTATAATTCATTACCTTTTGTTTCAGACTGTCACGAACCTGGTTGGAGGCTGAGGTGACGAGAGGGCTCCCCTTGCGGCTGAGTGCAGAGCACCCCTGGAGATGGTGACAGAGGGTGCTGTGCCCAAAGGTGCACGGGTTGCCTGCAGGTGTAGCTGTGTCAGGACTCGGATCCGCAGTAGGAAAGACAGTCACTTGGATCACTGGAAGTGCAGGCAGGTTAGTACAAATCAAGGTCAGAAGCCAGGCCGAGGGTCAAACACGGGTAGTCAATCAGGAGCAGGCAGGGAGAAGTCCGTAAGGCAAGCCGGGTTCAGAGCAGGAGAAAGCCAGAGCAGGTCAAGGATAGCCGGGTCGGTAACAGGTAGTCAATCAAGCAGGAGTTTTAAGGCACAAGGCAAACAGGTACTAGCTGAAGATAATCCAGCAATGAATGGCAGCCAGTGCTGAGTTTATATAGGAAGTGGGTGTTGATAATTGGCCCTAATTAGGACGTCCCACATGGCTGTTTTGGAATTAGCATATATGTCATTTCCTGACAGTCCTGCGCGGCCATTTTGGAAATTGGAAACTTTGCCATTCTTTATCAAGTTCTTCCCTGACACAGACCCTCTTCATTTCCTTGTCATCAGGTCCTAATAACAGACAGCCCCATGAAATTATTTCTTGAGTTTAACTTTTTCTCTACTAAACAATTTAAGTGCCATTTGGTACCAGCCTTGTGTTTTCACCCAGCACTAGTCTTTAGTCTAGTCTTGGAGCATTGGACATTTTTTTCAGTGCAAATTTTGGCATGTTCACTTGGCAAAACACTCATATGCTACCCACTCTTGGGGTGCCATCAACAATTGATGGCATCACAAGTGGGAGGCATGATTTCATTGACTTTGCGAAACATGTGACTCAACAGACTTGCCTGTTCATGGTTTGGATAGAGATCTATCTGTCTTTGACTGCTGTCTTTCTGTCCACTGTGTTTGTTTTGTTCATCGGCTTGTTGACCTTAGTTTGTGCTCAGTTTGCCTATCTGGAACCTGGGCTCTGATTGTCTGTGGCTGAACTGGCCAACAAACTACAGTAAAGGAAGATGTGTATACTTACCTATTCTTAAAGCAATTCGGTCCGGTCACATGATCAGCTGTCAGTGGCGGCTGGTATGTCACCTGACCTGTAGCTGCTGCCCGCTCACAATAAAACTACTGTGGGCGGACGGCAAGTGGTTATTTAAATAAATCAAGTGTAATTTTCATACCCAATAGAGGAACATGTGACCATATTAGGTCAATGATGTCACGAGCATCCCAGCTCTTGTGTGTACGTGCAGCGGCATGGTGGGAAATGCCTTGGTCGCTGTCGATTGTTCTGCAGTGAGTGGGGTAACAGCATCCTTCATGGTTTGGTCTGAACCCAAGTTCATGTCAAACCTAATCCTTACCCTGCTAATGAGGAACGAGGGAATGAGGGATTTTGGCCCAAGAATAGAAACAGTCTCTCTAAATCAGGGGTCACCAACCCCCGGGCCGCAGACTGGTGCTGATGACTGGACTGCACAGCAGCAGATGAGCGGCGACCACGGTCTGCAGGGCTATCACAGACATCAGTTGCCTCTCTTCTCCTGCTGTGTGGCCATGCCCATTTGTCCTCTCCCGGTGATGTCATCCAATCAGCAAGCAGGGGGAGGAAGGAGCTGAAGATCAGAAAGGAGAGCAAATCCTGCCCCCCTGCCCTGTTGATAGGATGACATCATTGGGCAGGCAGGGGAGGCGGGAGAGGATACATGGAGGATCACAGCCTCTGCCCCTCCAAAGGTCGGAGTCCTGTGCAGGAGTGGCAGATATTTGAATAGGGAAGTGTCATGTTAGAGAGGAAAGGGGGACAGACTGCAGGGCTACAAGGATGGACGGGGCTTTGATTGCTAGGGGCACTGTAATATAAAGGGGACTGCACCGTAAAGGGGCACTGTAATCATCACAGTGCCCTTTTACAGTGCAGTCCCCTTTATGTCACAGTGCCCCTTTACAGTTCAGTCCCATTTACATCCCAGCCCCTCTTTACATTACAGTGTCCCCCTTACAGAGAATTTCCCTTTACATTACAGTGCCCCTTTACATCACAGCCTCCCTTTACATTACAGTGTCTCCTTTACAGAGAAGTCCCTGTTACATTAATGTAAAGGGGCACTGTGATGTAAAGGAGACTGCTCTGTAAAGGGGCACTCTAATGTAAAGAGGGGCTGTGAAGGGGAACTGAGGACACTGATATAAAGGGGGTACTTTGTGAATGCCCCCCTGGTCCCTGAGAAAATTGGCTGCCATGAAACCGATCCCTGGTGCCAAAAATATTAGGGACCACTGCTCTAAATCAAGGACAGTTGGGAACTACTGTATGCTGTCTATAGTGCCTTGAAAAAGTATTCATACTCCATGACATTGTCCACATTTTGTCATGTTACAACCAAAAACGTAAATATATTTTATTGTGATTTTATGTGATAGACCAACACAAAGTGGCACATAATTGTGAAGTGGAAGAAAAATGATAAATGGTTTTCAATTTTTTTTACAAATAAATATCTGAAAAGTGGGGCATGCATTTGTAATCAACCCCCTTTACTCTGAAGCCCCTAGCTAAAATCTAGTGGAACCAGTTCCCTTCAGAAGTCACCTAATTGTTTATTAGAGTCCACTTGCGTGTAATGTAATCTCAGTATAAATACAGCTGTTCTGTGAAGCCCTCAGAGAATTGTTAGAGAACCTTAGTGAACAAACAGCATCATGAATGCTATGGAACACACCAGGCAGGTAAGGATAAAGTTGTGGAGAAGTTTAAAGCAGGGTTAGGTTATAAAAAAATATCCCAACCTTTGAACATCTCACGGAGCACTGATCAATCCATCATCCGAAAACTGAAAGACTATGGAACAACTGCAAACCTACCAAGACATGGCCGTCCATCTAAACTGACAGGCCGGGCAAGAAAATCATTCATCAGAGAAGCAGCCAAGAGGCCCATGGGAACTCTGAAGGAGCTGCAGAGATCCACAGCTCAGGTGGGAGAAGGATAACTATTAGTCGTGCACTCCACAAATCTGCCCTTTATGGAAGAGTGGCAAGAAAAAGCCATTGTTGAAAAAAAGCCATCAGAAGTCCCTTTTTCAGTTTGTGAGAAGTAATGTGGGGGACACAGCAAACATGTGGAAGAAGTTGCACTGGTCAGATGAAACCAAAATTGAACTTTTTGGCCTAAAAGTAAAACGCTATGTGTGGCACAAACATCTAACACTGCACATCACCCTGAACAGCATCATGTTATGGGGATGCTTTTCTTCAGCAGGGACAGGGAAGCTGGTCAGAGTTGATGAGAAGATGGATGGAGCCAAATACAGGGCAATCTTAGAAGAAAACCTTTTAGAGTCTGCAAAAGATTTGAGACTGGGGCGGAGGGTCACCTTCCAGCAGGACAACGGCCCTAAACATACAGCCAGAGCTACAATGGAATGGAATGGTTTAGATCAAAGCATATTCATGTGTTAAAATGACCCAGTCAAAGTCCAGACTTAAGTCCAATTGAGAATCTGTGGCTGTTCACAGACGTTCTCCATCCAATCTGACAGAGCTTGAGCTATTTTGCAAAGAAGAATGGGCAAAAATGTCACTCTTTAGCAGACACTGGAGTAAGTCACACATGTGCAAGTCACAAGTAGGGATGATCGAATGGTTCGGGTCCACCATTGGTTCGGCCCGAACATTGGGTGTTCGAGGTTCGGCCGAATTTAAAACTTTTTGCCCAAAAAGTTCGGAATTCGGCAACCAGAACCGACCAAAATGCAATGCTTCAGGAAATGGGCTTTAAAAGCCTGTGATTGGACCAGAACCATTAGCAAAAGCCAATTGAGGGGGCAGCAGAATGCTAGGAATGTGATTGGAGTGACTAGGGGGTCCCTAGACCAATCATTAGTGAATACGCACCCCAGTATATAAGCTCGCCCCCGCCAAATTCCTAGCATTCTTGTACGGGACATGGAAGAGAGTGGAATGCTGTTCTGTTCTAATGTGTTACAAAGTGTCATTTAGCTATTTTTAGTGTGAGGAAAGGGATATCTAGTGTAGTTAGAGTGCTCCTTTACACTTAAGTTAGCTTCAAAAATTTAGTTTCTGTAGGGAAAGTGTTAAGTGTAAGTGGACCGTAGTGTAGTGTAGGGTTAACTGACAGTGACTGCTATGGAAGGGTGACAAAACCCCTCCATAGCAGGGTGACCGCTATAGAGAAATGATCATTTCTCTGAGTTGCTTCGGGACAGGCATATGGCTTCTCACCAGCCAAGCATTTTTCATGCTGCAGGGGCTGCCACTGCCAGTGCTTTTTTGAGGACATGTTTGATGTCAGACATGACATCTGAACATGTGTATAGGGGGTATATATACACATATATGTCTGTATATATACCCCCTAGACATATATAGGTGTGTTAGTAGCAGAAATATATGTTTGCGCTAATGAAATCATTTACAGTAATATATTTCTGCTACTATCACACCTATATATGGCTAGGTGTCTATATACATATAATTATGTGTGTATATATACCACTATACACAAGTTCAGATGTTTTGCCTGCCTCAAAAGAACCCCAAAAAAATGCCAAAAAAAAAACGCTAGCGTCAAAAAAAAAAAATGCCCAGGTGTGTTTTTGCTGGCATTTTTTGGGGGTTTTTGGAGGCAGGCAAAACATCAGAACTTGTGCACAGTACCACTATACACAAGTTCAGATGTTTTTCCTGACTGCAAAGAACCCAAAAAAATGCCTGCTATTAAACCGGCAAGGTGTGAAAACCGAGAAGAGAAGTCAACCCCCTGAGCTGAAAGTGTTCTAATACAAACAATCTTTTTTTTTATGGTTCTGGACATGCTACAGAGCTGAAACTTCACAGGTACACTTTTTAGACCCTCCAGATACTAAATCCAAAGTCAAAATCAAAAAATCTCTCTCTTTTTTTTTTTTTCAATAATTGGCTTTTTTATCAAAAATGACCATTTTTAAGAACTTTTTTTTTGTGTGATTAATAGTTAATGGGGCATGACCCAGAATCCTAGGGACTTTTTAGGGGCCTTTATTGGGTTTTAGGGCTTAAAAATTGTGTTTTTTGATTACCGAAGTTCGGGTCCCATTGATTTCAATGGGGTTCTGAAATCCGGGCCGAACTTTCGGGAAGTTCGGATGTTCTGGCCGAACCGAACTTTTCAAAAGTTCGATCATCCTTAGTCACAAGTAAGTCTCAAGTCTTAACCTTCAAGTCTCAAGCAAGTCCCAAGTTACTGTGGTGAAAAGCAAGCAAGTAAAGTCGAGTCCCTGCTAGAAGTCAAGCAAGTCAAGTCAAGTCATTTATTTTGGTCAACTCAAAAATCAAGTCAAAATACTGATCTACCCCAATTTTCACCTTTAAATCAGTTAAAAGTCAGTGGTCAGGAAAGGTTTTGTTTTATTTTCAACATTAACAAAACTGCTTAGTGCTTTTTTCTTGGCATATTAAAGAAACACTTTGAATGCCCAAACAGCTCAAAATCCTTCATCCGGTCATGTTTCAACACCACGGTCACTAAAAACATGTTAAAATGGAGTTCCACCCATTTTAATAAGTTTAGATGTACGAAATCCCCTTTAAAAATGCTTTTACCAATGGAAACTATTTTTTTTTTTATTGCAAGGAAAACCTTTTTTTCTTCTTTATTCATCCGCACTTCCGGGTCCGGCCGCCTATAGGCGATTACATCACTAGGCGATTCGCAAGGGCTTCCCTTGCGTATCGCCTAGTGACAAAATCTCTCATTATCACACCGGCACCAGCTGTACTCGGAGATGTATTGCTTGGAGTCTGCGCTCTGCCCCGCCTCCTCTCAGTGAGCTCTACGGGATGTATTGCTTTGAGTCTCCTCTCAGTGAGCGTGGACTGAAAGCATTACATTCTGTAGAGCTCACAGAGAGGAGGCGGGGCTGAGCACAGACTCCAAGCAATACATCTCTGAGTACAGCTGGTGCCGGTGTGATAATGAGAGATTTTGTCACTAGGCGATTACATCCCAGCAGCTCTTGCGAATCGCCTAGTGACATAATCGCCTATAGGCAGCCGGACCCGGAAATGATGAATAAAGAAGAAAAAAAGGTATTTCCATGCAAAATAAAAAAATAGTTTACATTGGTAAAAGCATTTTTAAAGGGGATTACGTACATCTAAACGTATTAAAATGGGTGGAACTCCGCTTTAAAGCGGAGTTCCAGCCACAAAAAAAAAAAATTCAACATACATACCCCCGGGACAGTCAGGGCTAGTGCATTCCACAATGGCTAGCCTCTGATCTGTCCCGGTTCGCAGTTACCTTTTTGAAGAAATTCTTTTCTCCAAAAATAAAATTTCTTCTCCAGCGCTGCCATCTCAGGTGTGGGCAGCTTGAAGCCAGCGCGATCCTCTTCTGCGGTCTCTTCCGTCCTCTTCGGTCCCACGATGCACTGCGCCGGCCCCGCCGTCAATTCCGGGTCTGCAGCGTCATCCCTGCACAGCTTCTGGGCATGCCCAGAAGCTGTTTAGCAAGGTATGATGCGCCTGCACCGGAACTGACGTTGGGGCCGGTGCAGGCGCATTGATTCCTGGGAGCGATGACGATCAGCTCCCAGGAATCATTGCAAAGCGGAAGTGACGGCGCGGGCCGCGGCCGCTGTGGGAGGAAGTGGAAAAAAGGTGAGTAAGTTTTTCTGCAATTACAAGGTAAAAAAAAAAAAAAAAAAAACAATTGTAATTATCCATTTCTGTTTCAGGTGAGCTATAGCAAGCGGATGGCCCAAAATCGACTATGTCGATTTTGTGGCTGGAACTCCGCTTTAAGTATTTGTATTGTTAAGCAGCCAGTGTCCTAAAAATAAGAACACCCTGAGGTGTTTTAAGTGACTGTGGTGTCAGAAACATAACAGGCACATTCATTTTGCTTTAACATATCTATAGAAAATGCAAATATTTAATAACCTAAAAAAGTAGAGTCATTTCGAGTCATATGTCTCAAGTCAAAGTCAAGTCTCAAGTCATGAATACCAAGTCAAGTCGAGTCTTTTATTAACTTTAGTCAAGCAAGTCTCAAGTCCTCAAACTGGGGACTTAAGTCTGACTTAAGTCAAGTCATGTGACTCAAGTCCCCCACCTCTGCTCTTTAGATGTGCAAAGCTGGTAGAGACATCCCCAAAAAGACTTGCAGTTTTAATTGCAGTGAAAGGTGGTTCTACAAAGTATTGGCTCAGGGGGGGGGGGGGGGGGGGGTGAATACAAATGCACGCCACACTTTTCAGATATTTGTTTGTAAAAAAAATTTGAAAAACATTTATCATTTTCCCTCCACTTCACAATTATGTGCCACTTTGTGTTGGTCTATCACATTAAATCCCAACAAAATACATTTCTGTTTTTGATTGTACAATGACAAAATTTGGAAAATGTCAAGGGGTATGAATTAGTGATCGACCAATATCAGTTTTTCGTTGCCGATACCGATATTTTGGCCAATTCATATCGGTATCGGACGATATGCACCGATATTTCCATCCATTTTTTTTCTTGACAGGTACTCTTGTGGAGGGATCTTGTGGTCTAAAATACCCCAAACCCCTCCTCTTCACTTAAAAGCATTCAAAACGCCAAGTTTGGCTGTTTTGAATGCTGCAATTTTTTTGAATCTGGAGAAAGATCTGGGAGTCTTAGCAGAGGATAGACTTGGCAATAGCATGCAATGTGAAGCTGCAGCTGCCATGGCATGGATATTGGCATGCATAAGGAATGGGATGTATTCCAGAGATATAACTATAATCCTACCACTTTATAAAACTCTGGTCCAACCGCATCTGGAGTATTCTGTCCAGTTCTGGTCGCCAGTCCTCAGAAGGGATTTGTAGGAGCTGGAGAGAGTCCAGAGAAGAGCAACTAAACTAAATAGGGGATTGGAGGACCTTAATTATGAAGAACGTTTACAATCCCTTGATTTATTCTCCCTGGAGAAGTGATGCCTTCTCCAGGGAGAATAAAGAGAGGGGACATGATAGCAATTTACAAATACCTCAATGGTGATCTCAGCATAGAATAAAAACTATTCAGTCGCAAGGATTGCATAAGGCCATACAATGTGATTAGAGGAGAAGCGTTTTAACCTCAGGCAACGCAGGGGGTTCTTTACTGTTAGGGCTACAAGATTGAGGAATTCACTACCACAAAAGGCAGTTACTGCGGGAAGTATGGCTACTTTCAAAAGACTCTTGGACGTACATCTCAAGGATCAGAACATTAAGGGGTATGAGAAATGATTACGGCCACACACAGCTACACAGGTTGAACTGAATGGACTATTGTCTTTTTTCAACCTCAACTACTATGTAACTATATGTAACAGTACCCGGAAGTGATGTCATGACATCACTTCCGGATTTTTGCATGGAGACCCGATCAGAGCTGAATGCCGATTTGATCGGGTCTTCTGCGGCCATGCAGGCTGGTTGCCCGGGTCTCCCGGTGGGAGACGGGAGACCCCGGGCGAGCCGCGGAAGGCGGCGGGAGGAGGGTACGTCCCCTCCCGCTCCTTGAAATGACAGCCGAGTGGCTTCTCAGTCGCATCGGTTGTCATTGCAAGACAGCCGGCCGTCGGCTATGGATGCCGGTACCTCTGGCTGCAGGCATCACTCCGGTACAGCACTTTCCTGAAATATCGGCAATATCGGTAACCTCCGGGGCCGATTCTGATATACCAGGGAAAATGCATATCGGCCCTCGATATATCGGCTTCGCCGATAGTCGGTCGATCACTAGTATGAATACCGTACTTTTTCAAGGCACTGTATATCTCTACATCTACTGATCATTGTGACAATGGGTTTTCAGAGATGGTGATGCTTTTTTCATATAATCAGTTTTTATTATGCAGGTTTGTGATATTTTTTCTTTTGAATAATTGAATCAAATGTAATTTGCTGACGAGAAGCTTGTTTGCCTTGGGAACAAAACTTGAGACTTTTAGAGTTTCTTCTCTTCGGTATTCTGTTGCACTGAATTAATTGCAAACATTGTTCCAGCAGTAAAAAAAACCATGAGATCAGGGGTCACTCAGAATGTACACAAACAATTGAAGGCAGAAAAACATCTCAAAGCCACTATCTCTCCGGAGCGATTCAGAAGCAATCTTGTGTGATGCATTTTACGGAGACACAGAGAGGGCTTCGCTAATTAGGATCAGAAATATTACAGTGAAGGTTTTGTGCAACCTCTCTCGCTTGCCCCTGCTGCAGCCAAGCCGTCTGTCTTTTTCTTCATGATCGGTCTGCAGCCGTATGTCACAGGCAATGTAACCAGGCAATGTGTCCTGCTGTTGAAATTCAGAGTACGCATCTATCAGCTGTTCTGGAAGATGGCTCTGGTGTCTTGATAAATAGGCCAAGTATTTCCTGGTAGACCTTCTCCTTCATCTTTATCATAACATGAAGGTCTTGTCCGTGAGCCGACAACATTGCTAATAAAATGTCAGTATTATCTCTCTCGTCTTCGTCCTTCTGCTGAATGTCTATGAAGCTTCCAATTATTGAAAACATGTTTCTTAAAAGTTCTCTCTTTCCTGACCAGAGGTCATTGATTCCTAGATCCTCGGTCCAAATTTTCTCTGGGTTAACCACTTTACCACCGGAGGATTTTGCTGTCTTACGTCTAGGCCACTTTTTGGCGATTCGGCTATGTGCGACTTTAACTGACAATTGCGCAGTCATGCAACGCCGTACCCAAACGAAATTTAAGTCCTTTTTTTCCCACAAACAGAGCTTTCTTTTGGTGGTATTTGATCACCTGTGCGATTTTTTTATTTTTTGCGATATTAATTAAAAAATGCGACAATTTTGAAAAAATAACAATATTTTTCTACTTTGACAGTTAAAAAATATCCAATATATTCAATTTTTGTCATATATTTAGGCCAAAATGTATTTAGCTACATGTCTTTGACAAAAAAATTCTCAATGAGCGCATTTTTAACTGCTTTATGACCGGAAGGTTTTACCCCATTCATGACCAGGCCATATTTTCCTGGCTCTGCGTTATTTTAACGGACAATTGCGCGGACGTGCAATGTTGTACCCGAAATAAATTTATGTCTTTTTTTTCCCACAAACAGAGCTTTCTTTTGGTGGTATTTGATCACCTGTGCGATTTTTACTTTTTGCGCTATAAACAAAAAAAGAGCGACAATTTTGAAAAAAGTAACAATATTTTTCACATTTTTTTATATGAAATTCCCCAAAAAATGTAAAAATCGAAATTTTTTATCATTTTAGGCCAATTTGTTTTCCGCTACATATTTTTGGTAAACAAAATCGCAATAAGCGTATTTTGATTGGTTTGCGCAAAAGTTATTGCGTTTACTAACTAAGGGAAAGATTTCTGTCATTTTTGGTGGTTTTTTTTTAACGAGTAATGGCGGCGATCTGCGATTTTTTTTTTGCAGACTGTGACATTGCGGCGGACAGATCGGACCCTTGACTGACATTTTTGACACTTTTGGGGGGGACCAGTGACATTACTGCAGTAATCAGTGCTATACATATGCACTGTTACTGTAAAAATGACACTGGCAGGGAAGGGGTTAATTTTTATTGGAGAGGGAGGGGTTAATGTATGCCTGGTGCTTACTGACATGTGTGGGGGGAGGGGACTGTGTGACACAGACACAGATCGCAGGTTCAGCTATGCTGAATCCTGTAATCTGTCCCTGTCTGTCACAGAGGAGATCCGCCCGCTTTGTTTACACAAGTGGCGGATTTCCACACTCGATCCCCGACGATCGGGGAAGAGCAGCGGTGATCCCCGCCGCTCCTCCCCTGGCCCGACTCCCGCTGTAACTGAATACAGCGGGAGCGAGCCTCTGGGGGCGTGCGCGCGCCGCCGAGAGAGGGGAATGTCTGGTGACGTAGGTCTACGTCGCCAGACGATAACGGACCACTTTGCCGCAGTACAATCAACGTGACTGGTCGGCAAGTGGTTAAATTAACCACTCGCCTACTGGGCTTTTTCACCCCCTTCCTGCCCATGCCAATTTTCAGCTTTCAGCGCTGGCGCACTTTGAATGACAATGACGTGGCCATGCAACACTGTACCATATGAACATTTTTATAATTTGTTTGAGACGGATAGAGCTTTCCTTTGGTGTTATTTTATCACCACTGGGTTTTTTATTTTTTCCTAAACAAACAAAAAAAGACAGAAAATTTTGAGAAAAACAACAACAACTTTTTTTCAGTTTTTGTTTTAAAATTTAGCTAATAAGTAATTTTTCTCCTTCACTGACACTGACAGGTCCCAGAAGACTGCATCCACCGATACAGGGTGCGCCGAGCGACTCGCGCATGCGCAGTGGGTGCCCGGTTGCGAAGCCGCAAGCTGTCGCAGCCGGGTGCCCATAGTGAAGATGACGGCACCGCCAAGGAAGGACGAAGGAAGAAGACGGCTCACCGCTGGACCCTGGGACAGGTGAGTGGCTGTTTTTTAAAAGTCAGCAGCTACACTTTTTGTAGCTGCTGACTTTTTTTTTTATAGGTGCCTGGAGTTCCTCTTTAAGGAGAATACTGTATTATATGCAAAAAAAGAAAAAAAATATATATTTTTTTGACACATGGTGATTTACAAAATTAAACGTCATCCAGCTTGGGTCTGGATTTACTCAAATTATAATATATAATACTGTATATATAAAATATATAATACATTATAACAATTTTTCACAAGCCTGCTGTTCTTTACGCTTTTCTGTCCAAGTAGTTTTAGCGTTCTGCCTTGAGTCCTCCTTTAAGACATTAGATAGAGTGGCCCACTGATTCCCTCCATTGTTTTTCGACAAATAATTTATAAGGCCTTAGGTTTTTCTAACACCCATGCTGCGTAGTATTCTGGAGTCCGCCATGGCCGTCTGTTTAACAATTAGACGCCTGACTTTACAGCAGACGTTCATCTGCTCTTTGTTCTATGCAAATTTTATTTTAAAAATTAAAGATAATCAATGGGAGCTCATTTAAAGGGACTAGCTGTGATGGCCACCCGCCTGCAGACTTTGCCTGTTCCTGTACCAACAGCAATAAATCAATCAGCCTTACGCGCGTTTCCTGAGTACATTGTTAATACGTGATTGAACAGCACAGGTACCATGCTGGTAACCCCTTCGGCGTTGGACGGCAAGCATTGGAATAGGCTTTATTTCCACATGCTTTCACATTTGCCTAAGCGGCCCTGCCGGTACCCGAAATGACCTCCTATGTAGGTTGCGATGGGATTTCTAAATCTTTTAACCCTCTCTGAAAATTAAAATGGCAAAAGAAAAAAGTTTGAGGTCAACTTTTCTCAAATCTGAAATAAGTTTGCAGACCAAAAAAAACATTAAGCCAAAATGTAGAATATATGGTTAAAAATATGTGGCAAAAATAAAATAAAAATATGGACCCCCCCCCCCCCCCCCCATCCTCTTAGTTCAGAGAGGTCTACTCTAGTGAAGGGTATTGTCCCACAGATATATACACTATATTGTCAAAAGTATTGGGACACCTGCATTTCCACGCACATGAACTTTAACCACTTCAGCTCCGGAAGGTTTTACCCCCTTAATGACCAGGCCATTTTTTTGTGATTCGACACTGCATTACTTTAACCTCCCTGGCGGAATTTTGTACCAAAATCGGTACAATTTTTTGCATGGAAATTTGGTGTTATATATTGTAGGCCTACAATTCTTAGTAATTACTTACTTAACCACTTAAGCCCCGGAAGATTTTACCCCCTTCCTGACCAGGGGGTATTTTGCGATTCGGCACTGCGTGACTTTAACGGACAATTGCGCGGTCGTGCGACGCTGTACCTAAACGAATTTGACGTCCTTTTTTCCCACAAACAGAGCTTTCTTTTGGTGGTTTTTTATCACCTGTGCGATTTTTTTATCACGCGCTATAAACAAAAAAAGAGCGTCAATTTTGCAAAAATAACAATATTTTTCACATTTTTTTATATGAAATTTCCCCAAAAAAAAAGTAAAAATCAAAATTTTTTAAAATTTTCGGGCAATTTGTTTTATGCTACATATGTTTGGTAAAAAAAATCGCAAAAAGCGTATTTTGATTGGTTTGCGCAAAAGTTATCGCGTTTACTAACAAAGGGAAAGATTTCTGTCATTTTTGTTGTTTTTTTTTTTAACGCGTAATGGCGGCGATCTGCGATTTTTTTTGCGGTACTGCGACATTGGGGCGGACAGATCGGACCCTTGACTGACATTTGTGACACTTTTGGGGTTACCAGTGACATTTCTACAGTAATCAGTGCTATACATATGCACTGCTACTGTAAAAATACACTGGTTGTGAAGGGGTTAACTTTATTTGGGAGGGAGGGGATGTGTGTATCCCTAGAGGCGTGCTTTCTACTGTGATTGGCTGTTGCTTGAGCTGTAAGGACACTGATCAACGGATCTACATACTAGATCCGTTTGATCAGTGTCTTTACAGCGAGGAGAATGACAGGTGGCTTGTTTACACAAGCTGCCTGACATTCTCCCTCTCCCCCGCCGATCGCCGAGTGACCGGCGGACATCAGGTCCGCTGGTCACACGCGCGGGGGGGTCCGTGACCACGCGGGAGCGGGAGCGCGCCTCCGGGGGCGCGCGCTCGCTCCCTAGACCCTCACAAGCTAGTGACGTAGCCCTACGTCACTTTGCCTGTGAGGGGCTGACTGCCGACGTAGATCGGTGTTAGGCAATCGGCAAGTGGTTAAACCTGACCAAAACAAGACTCTAGTAGACATCCCAGATGTGATAAAAATTTGAAACACAAAATCATAATAAATAATAAATAACTATAAATAAGTTTATATTTATATATATATATATATATATATATATATATATATATATATATATATATATATATATATATATATATATATATATTTATATATATATATATATATATAAATATTTTATATTTTAATATTATATATTAATTAATATAATTAATTCATATATAATTATATATATATATACAGTGGGAATCAAACGTTTGGGCACCCCAGGTAAATATTTGTATTAATGCGCATAAAGAAGCCAAGGAAAGATAGAAAATCTCCAAAAGGCATCAAATTACAGATTAGACATTCTTATAATAAGTCAACAAAAGTTAGATTTTATTTCCATCATTGACACTTTCAAAATTACAGAAAACAAAAAAAATAATCAAAATCCTCTTTCTCGCACTGAAATCTTCGTTATGTGGCTCTCAAGAAGTAAAAGCACAAGGAAATATAGCATAACACCATTTCATTATTTATTCAATTCAAAAGATAAAATGCCACTCACAAGCAATCCGTGTTCAATGTGCATATCATAAGCAGCAACAAATGTAAACCGGTAATCAAGATTCAAGATGGTACCTAAAGGCTCCGAGCCTTTGATAAAGTCCAGGGAGGATGCAAAGCGTTAGGCCGGTGATGCTGTGTGACGTCATCATGCTGGGCTGAGTTTAGGCTCCATCTTAACCACTTCTGGACCGGAAGGATTTGCCCCCTTAATGACCAGGCCATTTTTTGTGATTTGGCACTGCGTTATTTTAACTGACAATTGCACGGTCATGCGACGCTGTACCTAAAAAAAAAAAAAATGATGTCCTTTTTTCCCAGAAACAGAGCTTTCTTTTGGTGGTATTTGATCACATGTGCAAATTTTATTTTTTGCACTATAAACAAAAAAAGAGCGACAATTCTGAAAAAAAAGAAAAAAACAATAATTTTCACTTTCTGCTAAATAACTTCCCCCCCCCCCCCCCCCAAAAAAAAATTAAAAATCAATCAAAAATGTTTTAATATTTTAGGCCAATTTGTTTTCTGCTACATATTTTTGGTAAAATAAATTGCAATAAGCGTATTTTGATTGGTTTGCGCAAAAGTTATTGCGTCTACTAACTACGGGGGAGATTTATGTCATTTTTATTGTTTTTTTTTTTTTACTAGTAATGGCGGCGATCTGCGATTTTTTGCAGGACTGCGACATTGCAGCAGACAGATCGAACCCCTAACTGACATTTTTGACACTTTTGGGGGGACCAGTGACCAGGGCCAGGACAAGGGGTGGGCAGGAGGGGAAGCTGCCCTGGATGCAATGGGTTATTGCAGGGATGGGGGTGCCCTGACCCTAACCCTAATGTAAGGGGGGGGGGCGCAGTTTGGCATATTTGCCCTGGGTGCTGGATGACCTTGTCCCGGCACTGCCAGTGACATTACTACAGTAATCAGTGCTAAAAATATGCACTGTTACTGTAATAATGACACTGGCAGGGAAGAGGTTAACACAGTGGGTAATCAAGAGGTTAAATGTGAGCCTAGGGGAGTGTTTACTAACTGTGAGGGGGATGGGCTTTTGAAATGATCACAGAGACATGTGATCCTATATAGAAGGATCAAAGGCACTATGTGATCATTCCAGAGAGAAGAACGGTCAGCTGTGCTTACAACAGCTGACTGTCCTTGTCTCTCAGCGGAGAGCGATCGCGGGTGGCAGATGGCAATCGGAGCCGTCTACCCCATGCATTGGAGTCCCCGCTGACTAATGGGGGTGGAAGCGCATTTGCCGTGCACAGAGCGTAGAGAGAGAGTGTGAGGACGGCGGGGAGGACAGCGGGGGAGCACAGGGAAGGTGAGTAACATTCTAGGGTAATCCCGAGTGTGGCTCGGGGTTACCGCTTTTGGTACTGAAAGTTAACCCCGAGCCACACTTGGGAATACCGCCAGGGGGGTTAAGTACCTTAGTTTGTCACCATTCCACAAGAGTGCGCAATTTTAAAGCATGACATGTTAGGTATCTACTGTATTTACTCAGCATAACATCCTCTTTCACATTATACAAAAAAATCGGGCAAACTTTACTGTTTTTTTTTTTTCTTTTTTAATTCATGAAAGTGTATTTCTTCCCAAAAAAAAAAAACATTTTATTTTATTTTGCTTTAGAAATAATATTTACTTTCTGCACATTGACATGGACTTATTTTTATTGAATTTTATATTATTGTCACCTTATGATTATTTAGATTAAGTGCAGTTTACCTTTTACACATGGATTTATGCTTTGGATTCAGTTAATATCAATTATTGTTTTAAGAGTGTTATACTGTTTGATATAGTTTGTGATTGGATTCTTCACATTTAATATTGGAATTAGTTCAGATTTTTACACAAATTTAGATTTTTTTATGGGTATGTGGTGACACTACAGAAATTGGCAGCTTTTTTCATTGTTGCTTCGTAGATTTTATCACCTACATTTTTCACTTTATTATCATTCTCATTTACTTCACTGGTAGCGCATTGGTCACTTGCCTTATCTATTTTATACCCTTTAACCGCTTCCCGACTGCCCACCGCAGTTATACTGCGGCAGGGCAGCTCTCCTGCGCAAACCAACGTAGGTATACGTCGGTCGTGTGCCAAAAGCTAGGGGGCGAGCGCGCTCCCGCCCCCGCTCGTCAGCAGGGACTATGATGCCACCTGACACCCGCGATCGGTGCGCTTCCACCCCCGTTAGTCAGCGGGGACTCCAATGCACGGGACAGACGGCTCCAACTGCCATCTGCCTCCCGCGATCGCTCCCCGCTGAGAGAGAAGAACGGTCAGCTATTGTAAACACAGCTGACCGTTCTTCTCCCTGGAATGCTCACAGAGTGCCTGTGATCCTTCTATATAGGATCACAGGTCTCTGTGATCATTTCACAATCCAAGCCCCCATACAGTTAGAAACACACCCCTAGGTACACATTTAACCCCTTGATCACCCACAGTGTTAACCCCTTCCCTGCCAGTGTCATTATTACAGTAACAGTGCATATTTTTTAGCACTGATTACTGTAGTAATGTCACTGGTCCCCCCAAAAGTGTCAAAAATGTCAGTTAGGGGTCCGATCTGTCACAGTCCCGCAAAAAAAAAAAATCGCAGATCGTCGCCATTACTAGTAAAAAAAACAAACAATAAAAATGACATAAATCTTTCCCGTAGTTAGTAGGCGCAATAACTTTTGCGCAAACCAATCAAAATACGCTTATTGTGATTTTTTTTTTTTTTTTTACCAAAAATATGTAGCAGAAAACCATTTGGCCTAAAATGCTAAAACAATTAGATTTTTACTTTTTTTTTGTGAATGTTATATAGCAGAATGTGAAAAATATATATATTTTTTTCATTTTCATTTCATTTTTTCATTTTCATTTTTTTTTCAGAATTGTCTCTCTTTTTTTGTTTCTAGCGCAAAAAATAAAGATCGCACAGGTGATCAAATACCACTAAAAGAAAGCTCTATTTGTGGGGAAAAAAAGGACATCAATTTTATTTGGGTACAACGTCGAATGACCACGCAATTGTCCGTTAAAATAACGCAGTGCCGAATCGCAAAATATGGAATGGTCAATAAGGGGGAAAATCCTTCCAGGCCAGAAGTGGTTAATATTGGAATTCGCGCCGATTTTTACACAAATTTAAATGTTTTTTATCAGGATGTGGCTTTTTTCATTGTTGCTTCGTAGATTTTGTCACCTAAATTTTTCACTTTATTATCATTCTCATTTACTTCAATGGTAGCGCATTGGTCACTTGCCTTATCTATTTTATACTCTTTAACATTGTGAGTGTAATTCTTTTTTAAATTAAATCTACTGTTCATATGTTGCTCGTATATCAAGGCAGCGCTTGCAAATCAAGGCAACATTTAAAAAAAAACTTTGCTCGTCTTTCAAAACGCTCGCAGACCATGTTACTCGTGAAAACGAAGGCTTTTCTGTATAATATTTGGGGGTTCTAAGTAGTGATCGACCGATATCGTTTTTTCGTTGCCAATGCTGATACTGATATTTTGGCCAATGCATATCGGTATCGGCTGATATTTTTGTACATTTAAAAATTTTTTTTTTTTGACAGGTACTTTTGTGGAGGGATCTGGGCTGTTTTGAATGCTGTCCTTTTTTTTTTTTTTAATCTGGTGCCAGGCAGTACCCGGAAGTGATGTCACTCAAGACATCACTTCCGGATTTTTGCATGGAGCCCTGATCAGAGCCGAATGCAGCTTTGTTCGGGGCTTTGGTGGCCATGCAGTCTGGTTGCCCGGGTGGGACGAGAGACCTGGGCGAGCCGTGAAAGGCGGCGGGCGAGGGGGACGCCCCCTCCCGCTCCTTGTAATGACAGCGGAGCGGCTTCACAGCCACATTGGTTGTCATTACAAGACAGCCGACCGTCGGCTATGGACGCCGGTACCGGGGTGATGCCTCTAGCTGCAGGCATCTCTCCGATACAAGCACTTTCCCGAAATATCGGCAATATCGGCAGAGCTTTTTTTCAGGGGGAACGTGGGGGAACGCATTTCCGGCACCTCCAGAACTGAATGTATGTAATTGCAAGGGGTGCTGGGGTGTGCTGGAGGATCTATTGATGCTGGCTGTTGACGGATCTATTGTTGCTGGATGGGATCTATTTTTGTGTTGCTGGGGAGTTCTTCTGTTGATCACGAGGGGGTCTATTGTTGCTGGGGTGGGTCTTATGTTGCTGGGGATCAGTTTTTGCTGGGAGGTATGTGGAGGGAGGGGTCTTTGTTGCTGGCTGCTGGGAGTCTATTGTTGCTGGGGTCGATCTATTGTCATTGGAGTGTCCATTGTTTCTAGATCTACTTTACTGTCTTTCTTGTTATCATTAAAAAATTCCATACAAAATACTTAGCACCACAAAATAATACTTGGGTCTGTATTCGATAAAAGGGGCGGTATTAGGAGGTGGGTAAGGGGTGGAACCAAGAAACGGTGGGTAAGGGGCGGAGTCAAAGGGTGACTGGATAGGGAGGAGTTCCTGAACCTATTCTCTGAGAAAAAAAGCCCTGAATATCGGTAACCTCCGGGACCGATTCCGATATATCAGGAAAAGTGCATATCGGTCCTCGATATATCAGCTTTGCCGATATTCGGTCGATCCCTACTTCTAAGTCATTTTCTAGCAAAAAATACTGATTTTAAATTGTAAGCAACAAATGTCAGAAAAAGGCTTAGACTCCAAGGGACTAAGGCAACTTTCTGGCACTTTCTTATGCTGATTTCACCTGGACTTTTTAATGGAGGCCATCCCAGTCATCAAGAGGGGGGGGGGGGGGTATGCCTGGACTCCCTGAAAAAATTACATTATATGATATATATATACAATATATGTATATAAATTATGTAGTTAACTCTTTGCCTGCAGTTCAAATTTAATTAGTTTTTTTTTTAGTGGAGCTCTCATTTAAATATGGTAACATTGAACATTTACTTGTCTATGCTGTAAAAGATAAACAAGTAATGCTTTATGATGCATTTTTAAAGCACCACCTGAAGTCATTAGTCCATGCGGGAAATTGTTTATGGATGGTCAGACTACTTATAGTATCGTTGTAGACAGCTATAAAATATATATATAGGTACATTCATATTGCATTGTAAACATTGACACTTTAACGCTTCTAGCTCATTAACGTTCATGTATCATAGGCATCAATATTGCATCAGTTTCTTTCAAGCCTCCATAACTAACCAAGTATTTTAAATAAATTATCCATCCGAGGTTCCCACGGTGTAGGCCAGAAGATACTAAATGGAATGTGATTATCTGCAGGCACTGGGAGCCCTCTACTGGGCTTTACTGATATTGCATCAATGCAACAATACGGAACCTCTACAGTACTTTGTGAACGTTTATGTACCCCTGGGCTGGGCAACTTACAATATTGGTTATCTATATGTAAATGTGATGATTTTTTGTTTCTTTTTTAGGCTTGGATAGATTAAGAAAGAGATAAAGAGATTTTTCTTTGTGTTTGTGTCCCTATTAGGAAGATTTCCCCCCATGTCCTATCCTAGTGATCCCTGTAAAAAAAAGCAGAATGGGGTTTTTATTGAGGCAAGAAGGTATGAGCATTATTAAAACATTGTTAGAAGTTATTTTCCTTCCTACTAAAATGTTTTTCTGTTTTGTCTGTGTGCCTATTGGAGAGATTTCCCATCACTCCCTGTTCTGACAGGAAGTGAGAAATGACCTCAACATAGTTCCGGATAATGAAATAGGCAGAGTAGGTGTTGGCCTATGGTCCGCATGCCGTTTAACCCGTTACCACGCACACTATAGCCACAGGACGACTACAGCGCGGTTTTCCAGTCCTGGGAGGGCCTTCCTGAATGTCTTTCCAGAACTGCACCTCCCTGGGGTGCGCATCGGGGGGCGCTCTATTACCACTGTGTCTTTCGGACACAGCTGATCACAGATCGCGGTAAAGGGACATTCACAGCAGCCCTTTACCATGTGATCAGTGGTATCCAATCACAGCTGATCACATGTAAACAGACTTGCTATTACTGGCAGTCCTTTACACACACGCTATCTCTGTATGAGAAAAGGAGAGCTGATAACCATCAAGGCTGACAGTATATTGTTTACACTGATAATCAGTGCAGCCCCATAAGTGCCAGTCAGTGTCTATCAGTGCAGGTGATCAGTGCAGCTTATCAGTGCCCATCAGTGCTGCCTATTAGTGCCCATCAGTGCAACCTCATCAGTGTCCATCAGTGCAACCTCATCAGTGCCCATCAGTGCCACCTTATTAGTGACCATCAGTGCAACCTCATCATTGCTCATCAGTGCAAACTCATCAGTGCCCATCAGTGAAACCCCATCAGTGCCACCTTATTAGTGACCATCAGTGCAACCTCATCAGTACCCATCAGTGCAACCTCATCAGTACCCATCAGTGCCACCTCATCAGTGACCATCAGTGAAACCTCATCAGTGCCCATCAGTGCCACCTCATTTGGTTTGTATTGCTAGAGAGTTTTTTTTTTTTTTCTTGGGAGAGTGCATGTGATCAGCACAGGGCCAATCAGCACTGTCCAGACAGAGGGTCAGAGGTCATGTAGCCTGATAGGACAGCCAGTGCAGTATGAAAACTCCACCCACAAGCTTTAACCAGACACTGATAGAAGTCACACGACTGCTATATACTTCTGATGAGAAAAGGTATTCAGCAGTTTATATTTACTAAAATAATTGTATTTCCATGTTCTGTGAACTGTGGGAGATCAGATACTGTCAATGTGTGAACAGCCAAATGCATATATTGTATGAGAACAGTTTACTCATGATAGAACATGATTGTACACCCAAGGGTCACACAGTGACAGTATATGATGGAGTCTTTTTAGGGCTAACCACCCCTATTTGTATGTTTACACTTTTTTTCTGTGGCTTTTTTTTGTATGTTTCTTTGTAATAATACATTTTCAATCAATTTTACTTTTTGCACCATATTTACTTTTTTGGGATTATTATTAAACATTAGGATAAAGACTAGGGATCGACTGATTATCGGCAACACCGATATATCGGGGGCCGATCTGCACTTTCCCCGATATATCGGAATCAGCCCCTGAGGTTAACTATATTGCCGATCTTTCAGGAAAGTGCTTGTACCGGAGTGATGCCTGCAGCTAGAGGCATCACCCCGGTACCGGCGTCCATAGCCGATAGTCGGCTGTCTTGTAATGACAACCGACGTGGCTGAGAAGCCGCTCGGCTGTCATTACAAGGAGCTGGAAGGGACATCCCCCCCATCCCATCGCCTTCCGCGGCTCGCCCGGGTTTCCCGTCCCACCGGGAGACCCGGGCATCTTACCTCCACCGCCGCTGGCGCCGAAGAGAAGACCCGGGTCTCCATGCAAAAAAACCCAGAAGTGATGTCATGACATCACTTCCGGGTACTCGGTGCCAAATTCAAAAACTGACAGCATTTAAAACAGCCAAACTTGGCGTTTTGAATGCTTTTCAATGCCGAGGAGGAGTTTTAGACCCCCAGATCCCTCCACAAGAGTACCTTTAGAAAAATAAAAAATAAATGTTTTTTACATGTCCGAAAATATCGGCAGATATTGGCGAATACCGATATTCGATGACTAAAATATCGGTATCGGCATTAAAAAATCTATTTCGGTCAATCAATTATAAAGACCATTAAAGTCCCATCAAGGGGATTCTTTACTGAGCCGAACTACATCTGCCAGATTTGCAAAACATGATTGTGTAATAAGAAAGCCAACAGTTTTCTTTAATAAATACTGTATATCCTAAAGTCTGTTTTTTACTTCTTGGACATTTAGGCCTCATGCACACAGGGCGTTTTTACAGCTGCTTTTAGGAGCATCAGGCGTTTTTTTTTGCAGCTTAAAAACGCCCCTCCATGTTATTCTATGGCCTCATGCACACACAGACGTTTTTGAGCTGTAATTGGCCTAGGCATTTTTAAGCTGCAAAAAAAAAAAAAACCACGGCCTGCACGTTCTGTGGACCAGCGTTACAGCTGCAAAAACGCCTGACGCTGCTAAAGGCTGAATAACGTTGCTTATACAGCGTTAGGCCACGTTTTTTTTTTTTATGTTCAAATCAATGGTTCCCTATGGGAGCCTATTGATTTGAATGGACGGCGCATCGCAAGTCGGATCAGGATGATCCGACTTGCGGTGCGACTTGCGGTGCGACTTGCGCTCTGAGAATCTTGAGGGGGAACTCCACGCCCCAATGGGAAAAAAATGGCGTGGGGTCCCCCCAGGTTCGAAACCAGGCCCTTCGAGTCTGGTGGGGATTTAGAGGGGATCCCCACGCCAGAAAAAAAAAACTGCTTGGGGTTTCCCCCAAAATGCATACCAGACCCTTATCCAAGCATGCAGCCTGGTAGGGCAGAAAGGGGGAGGGGACGAGCGAGCGACCCCACCCCCCCCTATATACCAGGCCACATGCCCTCAACATGGGGGGTTTTGGTGCTCTGGGGCAGGGGGAGCTCTGCACCCCCCACCCCAAAGCACCTTGCCCCCATGTTGATGAGGACAAGGGCCTCATCCCCACAACCCTGGCCGGTGATTGCGGGGGTCTTCGGGCAGGGGGCTCATCGGAATCTGGAAGCCCCCTTTAACAAGGGGGCCCCCCAGATCCTGGACCCTCTCCCTATGTGAATGGGTATGGGGTACACTGTACCCCTACCCATTCACCCCATAAAAGGCAGTGTATGTAAATAATGACAGGAGACGTTTTAGAAAGTTTATTAAAAATCTTCATCCGGTCTTCTCCCCTCCGCTCTTCTGGTCTTCTCCCCCTCCACGCTTCTGGTCTTCTGCTCTTTTGCCCTTGACTCTTCTTCTTTCTCCAGTCCTCCTCCAATGATGTCTCCAGTGATTATGCCGGTCTCCGGTCTCTGCAGCTTGTTATATAGCCATTGAGGGTGTGGCCGCCCGGTGATGTCACCAGGAGACCCCGCCCCCTTATGTCACAGATGACGTTATCGTTGGAGATTTCCAGGCCCTTGCTATTGTTTGTTTTGTTGCATTAAAAATATAGAGTATCAGCACGTATTTCTTGTTTGTTTTTTTGTGGTTGGTTTTTGGATAAGTACTAGAGCCTCCTAGGGTTTGTATTAAAATAGAGGGACAGAATAGAGTTAATGGTTTGATATACCATGATCCATTATCTTTGAACTTTAGGGCTTCTCCACCAGATGAGGGACATTGTACTGGGGCTATCACAGTTGCCAAACAGTTGGGGATAGAAGGTAGGTTTTCCCTGAAACTGGCAGGTGTGAGGTACCATTACAAAATTATTTTGTATCAATTTTTGAAGAAAGATATGTTGGGGGAACTTTTTGATTTGGCAGATTTAGTTTCTAATGACTTCAATGGGGTTCACTTTTAGCATCTGAACTCCTTTGAAGTTCGCTGAACACTGCTTGAACCAAACCCAGCTCATCCCTTTTTCACAATCCACCATTGAAATTTGTTTGGTTGTGCCCCACCAGGAAAGAACAAGTGACAGTGTGGCCCAAACAAACTATTTAAAGGGACATTAAACATGAAGTTAGGCTACTGCACGCGTGGTGGTCATGCCCAAAGGTGAAACATTTTTGGATTCGGGTTTACAACTTTATCTATTCACTTACGCAAGTCAACTTATCTAAATCTCCAGAGCAAGCCCTACTTGGACACTCCACTCTGGGAGTGCCAAACCGAGCGAGAAAACCTACAGCCTTTGTTTTCACAGTGGCCAGGCTAGCAATTGCCTGATCATGGAGATAACCAACCATTCCGTTTGATCTGGTGAAACAAAAATTAACATGGATCGTGGTCAATGAGCGCCTCTTGGCAACCCTCTTGGACGAAAGAGCCCAGTTTGACAAGACATGGGAACCCTGGATCAAATACCTGTCCAACCTGTTGTAACTTGAGATAGTTCCAATAACAGAGTCTCATCTTCTCCTGGGATACTTCCTTTGCCTTATAAGATCACTTTCTTGTACTTTTCTTTTTTCCCAATGTTTCTTTCTTTTTTCTTCTTTTCTCCTCATTGTTCTAGATAATGTTGTGGTTGGAGGGAATGCCATAGCCCTTCGAAAATTTCACAGTGGGGTGCGCTTTCCTCCTTTCGGACCATGTTAGATTTTTTAGGGTCGGGAGGGGGAAAGGGGTCAATGCCATTTCAGAACGCCTTGGTGACAGGTTATAGAAGGATCGCCGGGCACACTGGTGTCTGGACACATTCGGTTATACAATTGGCAAATGTGGTACCTATGTGTGAATGAGGGAGGAATCTCCTGCTTGTTCTTTTACCACTGTCATAGAACTATGGATGTTCATGTCTTCTGTACCATATACATTGTATTACTTTCTCTTGTTTGAAACTAAATAAAAATTATTGAAAATGAAACATGAAGTTAGGCTTTAACCACTTAGCAACTGGCCCATATACATTTAATGCATCAGGGCAGTCACTGTGCAATGGATCACGTATCTGGTACGTGGTTAGCCCTTCTGGGTAGGGGGGGAGGACGCGCCCAGTGATTGATCACTGGGATCCACTGATCGGCTCCGTCATTCATGGAAGAGAGCTCTGTGTTGAAAACAACACAGAGCTCTGTTCACTGACAGGTGATCTTGCTGTTTTTTTTTCCCAACAACATGATCGCTTAGGAAAAGCAGCACACATTACAGATTGTTAGGCACACAGTTAATCCCTTGATTGCCCTAGATCTGTGATGGCGAACCTTGGCATCCCCGATGTTTTGGTACTACATTTCCCATGATGCTCAACTACATTGCAGAGTGCATGAGCATCATGGGAAATGTAGTTCCAAAACATCTGGGGTGCCAAGGTTCGCCATCACTGCCCTAGATGTTAGCTCCTTCCCAGCCAGGGTCATAGGTACAGTGACAGTGTATAATATTAGCACTGATCACTGTATTAGGGTCACTAATGATGTTAGTGTCAGGTAGTCAGCTAGTGTACCCCCCAGAAAGGGTCAGCTAGTGTCAGATTGCCTGCCACACTACCACAGCCCCACTATAAGTCACTTAAATAAAAACTTTAAAAAAAATCCACTATCTATACCATAGTTTGCAGGCACTATAACTTTCATGCAAACCAAATAAAATTCACTTCTTGGGATTTTTTCTTACCAAAGACATGTTAGCAGAATACATTTTGACCTAATTTCATGAAGAAATTCGATTTTTTAAATATTTTTTATTGGATATATTTTATAGCAGCAAGTAAAAAATACTGATTTTTTTAAAAAATGGTGGCCTTTCTTCTGTTCATAGTGCTAAAACAAAAAAAAAAAAAAAACAGTGGTGATCAAATAGCACCAAAAGAAAGCTCTATTTCTGTAAAAAATACATAATAAATTGCTAGAGTTCTCCAATAAGCAAGGAGCATGAGCTTTACTGATTGCAGGGGAATAGTTCTGGCATGCCAGGGGGTTGTCGGACCTTTAAAGAAAGTATGCAGCTTCCACACAGAGCAACGGTCCTTCTGTACAGCATGCTGGCAAGGAACAGGCTTTTCTACTCACACTGTGGCTGCTTTTTAAACACTTCTGGACCGGAAGGATTTGCCCCCTTAACCACTTGCCGACTGGTCACATTGACCGTACTGCGGCAAAGTGGCTCGATATCGTCCAGCGACGTAGACCTACGTTGCTGGACTCCTCCCCTTGTGGGTGGCGCACGCGCGCCACCGTAGGCTCGCTCCCACTGTATTCAGTCACAGCGGGAGTCGGGCCAGGGGAGGAGAGGCGGTGATCACTGCCGCTCTTCCCCGATCGTCGGGGATCGAGTGTGGAAATCCGCCCACTTGTGTAAACAAAGCGGGCGGATCTCCTGAGTGACAAACAGTGACAGATTGCAGGATTCAGCATAGCTGAACATGCGATCTGTCCCTGTGTCACACAATTCCCTCCCCCCACACACGTTAGTAAACCCTAGGCATACATTAACCCCTTGATCACCAATAAAAGTTAACCCCTTCCCTGCCAGTGTCATTTTTACAGTAACAGTGCATATTTATAGCACTGATTACTGTAGTAATGTCACTGGTACCCCCAAAAGTGTCAAAAATGTCAGTCAAGGGTCCGATCTGTCCGCCGCAATGTTGCAGTCCCGCAAAAAAAAAACGCAGATCGCCGCCATTACTCGTTAAAAAAAAAAACAATAAAAATGACAGAAATTTCCCGTAGTTAGTAGCTGCGATAACTTTTGCGCAAACCAATCAAAATACGCTTATTGCAATTTTTTGTACCAAAAATATGTAGCAGAAAACAAATTGGCCTAAAATGTTAAAAAGTTTTGATTTTTAATTTTTTTTTTTTTTGAGAATGTTATACAGTAAACCCCCCTCTATTGCCGGGGTTACGTTCCGGACCCACCCGCGAAAAGTGAAAATCCGCAAAATAGAAAGACTCTATTTAAATACACTGTAGGCATGTTTTTTTTAACTTTCACTGTACTTTTAAAAGCATTTTAAGGTCTTTAAACACACTTTTAAAACAATAGAAACACATTTAAACACATAAAAGATACTGAGAGACAGAGCAAGAGCTATCGAAAACACAAAAATATTTATCAATGATTTAATTAGTAAAATAACATTACAGAAATAAAATGCAATATACTGGGACCGCGTAAACGGAACCGCGATATAACGGGGGTTTACTGCATAGCAGAAAGTGAAAAATATTGTTTTTTTTTTCAGAATTGTCGCTCTTTATTTGTTTGTAGCGCAAAAAATAAAAATCGCACAGGTGATCAAATACCACCAAAAGAAATCTCTATTTGTGGGGAAAAAAGACATCAATTTTATTTGGGCACAGCGTAGCACGACCGCGCAATTGTCCGTTAACCACTTGCCTACTGTGCACTTAAACCCCCTTCCCATCCAGACCCATTTTTAGCTTTCAGTGCTCTCACACTTTGAATGACAATTGTGCGGTCATGCTACACTGTACCCATATGAAATTTTTATCTTTTTTTTCACACAAATAGAGCTTTCTTTTGGGGGTATTTAATCATCTCTGGGTTTTTTATTTTTTACAAAAAAAAAAGAAAAAAGACAGAAAATTTTGAAAAAAAAAACGTTTTTCTTATTTTCTGCGAGTAAATTTTGAAAATAAATAAATTTTTCTCCTTCACTGATGTGCGCTGATGAGGCGGCACTGATAGGCTGCACTGATGGGCACTGATGAGGTGCACTTATGGGCACTAATGAGGAGGTACTAATATGCCGCACTGATGAGCACTGATAGGCGGCACTGATAGGCGGCACTGATGAGCACTGATAGGCGGCACTGATGAGCACTGATAGGCGGCACTGATGAGCACTGCTAGGTGGCACTGCTGGGCACTGAGAGATGGCACTGCTGGGCACTGAGAGGCGGCACTGATGGGCACTGGCGGATGGCGCTGATGGACACTGACGGGTGGCACTGATGAGCACTGATAGGCGGCACTGATGGGCACTGGCGGATGGCACTGATGGACACTGACGGGTGGCACTGATGAGCACTGATGGGCGGCACTGATGAGCAGCACCATCAGTGCCCACAGTGCTGCCAGTCAGCGCTCATCAGTGCCTAGATGAGCAGGCACTGATGGGCACTGACTGGCAGCACTATGGGCACTGATTGTCGGCACTGATGGGGGGCACTGATGGCAGGCACTGTGGGCACTGATGGTGGGCACTTTGTGTATTTTATTTACCTTGTGTAATCAGGGCACTGGTGATCAGTGCCCTGATTACATTCCTCTGTGTCCCGACGGCTGATCGGCTCTCCTCCTTCCTCACACTGCAGTCTCTGTGTGAGGAAGGAGAGCTGGCGATGAGAGATGATCTCATATGTTTGGGCCGATCACGTGGTAAATGGCCGCTGTGATTGGCCATTTACCACGATCTGTGATTGGCTATGTCCAAGGGACACGGCCGACACAGATTTTCCCTGATGCGCGCTCGCGGGAGCGCGCAGGGAGCCTGTCTCTAGGAAGCCGTTTAAAAACGGCCTCCCGGAAATTTGAGTCCGCGCTGCAGCCGTACTTCGGCTATAGCGCGGATCTGAAGAAGTTAAAGTAAAGCAGTTCCGAATCGCAAAATATGGCCTGGTCATTAAGGGGGAAAATCTTCCAGTCCAGAAGTGGTTAACCCGGCCCCTTACACTCAATGAACCCCTTTATATCAGTGTGGCTCAAAGTTCAGGATTTGTATTCCAAACTTCCTCCTACATGAGAATCAGGAATCTCTGTTTTCTTGTTGCCAAAACCGATTCATAGAAAACGTCCTTTAAGGTAAATTCCATCATTTAAAATGAGCACTTGCAGAAAATGTGTCCTTTTTTTCCCATCAAGTTCATGCAATAGAAAAGTTGAGCAATCCTGTAGTCAGCTAAAGCCTTTCTCCCAAATGTAAAAAAAAAAATAATAATAACTTGAAAGTATTAAAATCATGTTTATTGGGCTAATGTTATCTCTCCAAGCTGAACCGCTCGCTAGATTCTCAGAACAAAATTCAATCTCTCCAATAATTGCACAAGTATTTATTGTGCTCAGTGATGTTTACCTGCGGAGTCTTGTCGAGATTAATCGCATGCAGTATTAAGTGAAATGTTTTCCTCTCCAGAGAGGTGCATCTGCTTTATCAAGGTAGTTTATCCCTGATAATAGTCTGAAGCAGAAGTACTTCCTGAGAGCCTATGGATTACAATGTAACAGCCACTAACAAGTCTGCGGTTCCATATTAATACCTAGCAGCTGCATTATTCTCTTCCCAATTATAAAATAGCAGTTCTCATAAGATGTCCCATCTCGCCTAAGTATTACGCAAATCAAGCCATCGGTGAGATGCAGATGAACAGCAGAATACATTTTTAGTGCAAAAGGTAGTTCTTGGCACACAGATACCTATTATAGCTAGACATTCAATTTAACCACTTTAACCACTTTACCACCGGAGGACTTTGCTGTCTTACGTTCAGGCCACTTTTTGCGATTCGGCACTGTGCGACTTTAACTGACAATTGCGCGGTCATGCGACGCCGTACCCAAACGAAATGTACGTCCTTTTTTCCCACAAACAGAGCTTTCTTTTGGTGGTATTTCATCACCTGTGCGATTTTTACTTTTTGCGCTATAAACAAAAAAAGAGTGTAAATTTTGAAAAAATAACAATATTTTTCACATTTTTTTATATGAAATTCCCCCCCCCCCCAAAAAAAGTAAAAATCTAAATTTTTTAAAATTTTTGGCCAATTTGTTTTCTGCTACCTATGTTCGGTAAAAAAAAATCACAATAAGCGTATTTTGATTGGTTTGCGCAAAAGTTATTGCATTTACTAACTAAGGGAAAGATTTCTGTCTTTTATTTTTAACGAGTAATGGCGGCGATCTGCGATTTTTTTTGCGGGACTGCGACATTGCAGTGGGCAGATCGGACCCTTGACTGACATTTTTGACACTTTTGGGGGTACCAGTGACATTACTGCTATAAATATGCACTGTTACTGTAAAAATGACACTGGCAGGGAAGGGGTTAATTTTCTTGCAGAGGGAGGGGTTAATGTATGCCTGGTGCTTACTAACGTGTGTGGGGGGAGGTGACTGTGTGACACAGGGACAGATCGCATGTTTAGCTATGCTGAACCCTGCAATCTGTCACTGCCTGTCACTTAGGAGATCCGCCCGCTTTGTTTACACAAGCAGGCGGATCTCCAAACTCGATTCCCCGACGATCGGGGAAGAGCAGCGGCGATCGCCGCCGCTCCTCCCCTGGCCCGACTCCCGCTGTGAATGAATACAGCGGGAGCGAGCCTCCGGCGGCGCGCGAGCGCCGCCTACAAGGGGAGGAGTCCAGCGATGTAGGTCTACGTCGCTGGACGGGAACTAACCACTTTGCCGCAGTAGAGCTCGAGTGAGTGGTCGGCAAGTGGTTAAGTGACGGTTCACATTTGTGCGATGACAGAGGTTGCATGTAATTCGGAGCGCACTGTTCCTAAGATCTCTGTGCGGTGCAAATTCAGCCATACAGTTTGTATGGCTGAATTCGCACTGCAATCGCACCTAACACGCACAGGACCCTTTTTTTGGTCTGCAGCAGAATCGGATCGCATGGTGGTTCACACTAGTGCGATCCGATTCTGTGTGAACTTTCAGATCGCACAGTGATATGCGATCTGATCTGGGGGTGTCGTTAACTTTTAATTGACACCCCCAGCATATCGCATATGGCAGTGTGAACTGCCAAGGGTGCCAGATGCGATGCAGGAACACGCTGTATATTCGCAGTGTTCCCGCATCTCACAGATGTGAACCGGCACTAAGACCAGGCCTATTTTTGACACTTCGTGTTTACAAGCTAAAATCTGTTTTTTTTTTTGCTAGAAAACTACTTAGAAACCCCAAACATTATATATATATATATAGAGACCATAGAGAATAAAATGGAGATCGTTGCAATATTTTTTATCCCACCGTATTTGCGCAGCAGTCTTCCAAACGCAATTTAAAAAAAAAAAAACACTTTTTTTAATTAAAAAATAAGAAAACAGTAAAGTTTGCCCAATTTTTTTCCATAATGTAAAAGATAATGTTATGCCGAGTAAATAGATACCCAACATGTCATGCTTCAAAATTGCGCACGGCCGCGGAATGGCGACAAACTTTGGTACTTAAAAATCCCACAGGCGACAATTTAAAAAAATTTACAGGTTACCAGCTTAGAGTTACAGAGGAGGTCTAGAGCTCAAATTATTGCTCTCACTCTAACGATCGCGGCGATACCTTACATGTGCGGTTTGAAAACCTTTTACATATGTGGGCGGGGCTTTCGTATGCGTTTTCTTCTGCGTGCGAGCTAACGGGGACAGGGCGCTTTAATTTTTTTTTTCCTATTTATTTTATTTATTATTTTTGATTTTTACACAGTTTAAAAAAAAAATGTATAATTTTCATTCCCATTACAAGTAATGTAAGCATTCCTTGTAATAGAAATAGCCATGACAGGACCTCTTTATTGTGAGATCTGGGGTCAAAAAGTCCTCAGATCTCACAAGTACACTAAAAAAGACAAAAAAAAAAATGGTTAAAAAAAAAAATCGGCTCTTTAAACCGGTTGATAGGCAACGACGTTTTGCTCCGGTCATCCAAGACCATAGAGTCGAGTGAGCGCCATCCTGCCCATACTCTACTTCCTGTGTAAGAGGATCCGGGAACGGATAGTTTTCCCCACTGCCGGAAGGTCCGGTAAGGGGGGAAAAGGACGGGGGCGGGAGGGGGGGGGGCACCTCTTCCGCCGCCCCGTAAGGGTGATCCCGCGGCGAATCCAGCGCTGGGACCACCCTTACCTGAAAGCCTATCTGCTGCCATAACCACGGTATTTAGCATCAAAGTAGTGACGTACATCTGCGGTGGGCGGTCGGTAAGTGGTTAAAGCACAAGCAAAATGCGACAGAAGCACTTTCTGTTATTTTGAAAATGCAGAAAGTGATGGGGGAGAACCTGTTTGGGCAGTGAGAGGGTCCCTAAGGATAAGAATATGCAGGGCTTTTTTTTCTCAGAGAATAGGTACAGGAACTCCCCCTTTCCAATTCACCCCTTGTCTCCGCCCCCTACACACCTCCGAGCACCGTTCCTTGGTTTCACCCCCTACCCACCCCCAAAGACCACCCCTTTTAGGAAAATACAGAAGCATGTGATATTTGTGGTACTTACTGATTTTTTATTGAACTTGTTAATGGAAACAAGAAAAGCAGTAAAATAGATCCCCTGCAACCAGAAAAAAATGGACTACCCACAACAAAATACCCTCCTCACCAGCAACAATAGATCCCCTGCAGCAACAACAGATCTCCCCATAGCCAGCATCAATAGACCCCCAGCAACAATGGACCACCTTCAACAAATATATCTTTCAGCAGCAGCAACAATAGACCACTCCCTCATCAGTAGAGCCCTTCCAGCAACAAATGACTCCCCAGCAACATAAGACCCACCCCTAGTAGCAATAGATCCCCTGCCAGCAACAATGTACCTCCCCAGCACCAACAGGCACCCCCCCTGAAAAAAAAAATAGATCCCCTTCAGTCACAGTAGATCCCTCAGCAGCCAGCATCAACAGACCCTGTAGTATACCTCAGCACCTCTTGCCAATACATACATTCAGTCCTGGAGGTGCCGGAACTGCGTTCCCCCACATTCCTGCTGAAAAAAAGCCCTGGGAATATGTATCAAAAAAAGGGGGACTGATTGGAGACAGGTTGACACTGCCCCAGAAATGAGAGTAGTCCGCCACTGTGAAAGTGCAGTGAGAGATGGGGGAGGTCCTGTTTGGGCAGTGAAAGGGTCCCTGAAGGATAAAAACAGAGATTGTTAACCGAAAACTGTGTGCTGCTCAGGCTACAAGGCAAAATGTTCCTGTATCCACCGCTGTAAGTGCTGGCCAGGGAGGGAACTTATATTGGTTTCAGACAACTGTTAGGCAAAGGAAAAATCCCATGAAGCTGCAGGTCAATGCAGACCCACTGGTATTGGAATGAATAGCAGTCTCAGCCTGGGCTTCCGCCAAGCTGTGCTCCCAACGCGTTTCACTCCACTTCTTGGAGCTAAATCATGGTTAAGCTCAGAGGGGTGGAGAAAAACATGGGGGGGGGGGCGTGGCATGGCCCCCAATCTGGGACTGCCATTCATTTTAATACCAGTGGGTCTGCATTGATGTGTGGCTTCATGGGATTTATCCTTCGATTAACAGATAGATTGTTGGGTTACTTAATAATACCCCAGGGGTTAACTCTACTGCAGACTTTTCTTCCCTTCTTTATTATTCCCTCCCTTATTATTTCTATAAAACAGGCAAGGAGGGAGCATATGTATTAAGAATGAAACTAGTTGATAATACACTCTCATTTCTTGAAGACCCTGTGTTTTTTTTTATTCAATCGAAACTTAACAGTGATGTTATAGCAAGAGATACTGTGACCAGGAACCAGAAAATTGTTAACATGAAGCTCACTTTATACCTACAGAGAGGGCCTCTGTTAGAAATCATGGGGCTCTGCACAGGCTTCCTGACGAGGCTCCCCCCAACTCCACATACACCCCCCAAGGTGCAACAAACAGCGGCACTGACTTTATCCGCCTTCAACCGAAAAATGAAAAAAAAAAGTCCCTCCTTTGCTCCCACCTCTTGGGCCTCCCTGTTGACCCGATGGGGCCCAGGGAAATGTAATTTAAAGAGGTTGTAAACCCCCCAAAAATTATTTTTTCTTTTTGCAACCTCAAAGAGAAACACATAATGAGCTAGTATGCATTGCATGCTAGCTCATTATGAAATACTTACCTTAGAACGAGCTCCCGCCGTGCCGTCCGCTTACCTGTATGACGGACGACATGTTCAGGCGCCCGTCTTCCGCGATCGGATTGGCTGGAGCCACGGTGACGTCACTCCCGCGCACGCGCGTGGGAGCCGACGGTCACGGCACGGGGCTCTGAAGAAACGGCACCAGCGGCCGTTCCTTCAGAGCGCATGCGCCAGTGATGTCACTGGCAGGATGTAAGGTAAATATCTCCTAAACGGTACATGTTTAGGAGATATTTACAGTACTTATAGGTAAGCCTTATCATAGGCTTACCTATAGGTACAACTTGCAGACGAGGGTTTACTTCCGCTTTAAGCACTGTTAATAAAGTAGGAGCAAGGGTGTGGTCTAGTAAAATCCGTTTATTTGTTTAGGAATACATCAACAATAAAGCTGCCCTGAGCTCCCCGGTTTAGCTGATGAGGCCTGGGCCCAGTACTCCAGGACCAGTTGTACTGCCTTATCAGTGGCCCTGCCTACAGAGACTTACTGGAGACAAGTGGGCATTGCCCACAAATGAGAATAGTCTGCTTTCAATCGGGGTTCCTGTGTGGCAGAGGCGTAACTAGAACCTTCAGGGCCCCGATGCAAGAAACCATGAAGGGCCCCCCAGACCCCTGGCCGGGGCCCTTCCCTTCAAGCCCGGGGCTCTTCCCACTAATCCTGGGGCTCTTTAATCTCATTGCATGGCCTTTTATTATGGTCCCGCATCAGGATCCTTTCACAAGTTCTGCAGTGGGCCCCCTTCCTGCAATCTTGGGGCCTCCTCACAGTGGTGAAATGCCAGGGCCCGGTCGCAAGTGTGACCTTTGAGATCCTAGAAGTTCACCCACTGGTTTGCTACCGGGCCCCCTGGAGCATGGGGCCCGGTAGCGATTGCAACCCCTGCAACCCCTGTAGTTACGCCCCTGCTGTGTGGGACCAGTGCTGGAAGGTCAGCATATGTGAGGGCACATAGGGGCATTTCTAGCCTAAATGGATAGGCACATGAACTAGACCCATGTCTAATGAATAGGAGTTGCAGACCATCGAGAGTCAGGGGCATATAAAATGTGCCAGAAGCACTGTTTGCCACTGTGAAAATGCAGTAGGTGAGTGGGGAGAACATGTATGCGCAGTGAAAGGGTCCTCGAAGGATAAGAATAGGTATCCCAAAGGGGGGGGAGACTGATTGGAGACAGGTGGGGATTGCCTACAAATGGGAGTAGTCTGCCACTGTGAAAATTAAGTAAATAACAGGGGAGAACCTATTTGGGCAGTAAGAGAAGAATCCCTGAAAAATCAGAACCGTTATCCCCAGGGAGGATACTGATTGGAGACCCACAAATGGATATGGCCCACAAATGAGAATAGTCTGCTTTCAATCAGGACTCCAGTGCAGGACCATTGCATTTATGAAGACACATAGGGGCATTTCTGGCCTAAAAACAAGGCACCTGGACTAGATCCAAAATTGAAGAATCACAGTGGGAGACCATGGAGAGTTAGGGGAATGTAAAATGTGGCAGAAGAACTGACTGCCACTGTGAAAATGCAGTGAAAGGATCCCTGAAGGAAAAAAATAGGTATCCCAAGGGGGGGAGACAGGTGGGCATTGCCAACAAATTGTGAGTAGACCACTCCTGTGAAAATGCAGTAAGTGACGGGGATAACCTATTTTGGTAGTGAAAGAAAGGTCCCTGAAGGATCAGAAGAGGTATTTAAACGGAGGAGACTGACTAGAGACAGGTGTTTTTTGTCCACAAATGTGAGTAGTCTGATTTCAAATAATATATATGTAGCAGGATTTCCAGGCATTGGGTCTGATGTGGGTCTGCCATTGTTACCGGTGACACCTTCAGCCCATTTACGCTGAATACCTAAGATTGAAAGTTGAGGCAATGACCATTCCAGCATCTTTGGTTTGTTTTGTTTATTTGATAATGGGGATAGGAGAAGGGAATGAGTGGGATACTCCTTTGGCTCAACTGGTATAACTGAGACGCTGTGTAGAAAAATGCCTGTTAGCGCTGCCTTGACGCCAGCTGGATACCGACCAATGCTAACTGGCGCTTGAAAAATGCTGTCTTGCTGAACTGTGCTAGAACTTGGCTTTAACACACTGGTTAACTCAAAAGATCCTGGACTGTGGTAAGACTTGACTCTTGACACTCTGTTTAGCTCAAAAGTCCTGTGAACAGCTCCCTCCAGCCCTTCACTGACTGAGGTAGCTCCTTGTAACTGTTTGTGCTGCTGCTGCAACTCTCAACACTGTACACTGCACACTGCACGCTGTACACATTAACTCTTCAGGGCCCAACTGCTGCCGCCCCCTCTGACACTTCAGGGTCCTCTGACTAGGCACCCCTCTGACACTTCAGGGTCCTCTGACTAGGCACCCCTCTGACACTTCAGGGTCCTCTCACTAGGCACCCCCTCTGACACTTCAGGGTCCTCTCACTAGGCACCTCCTCTGACACTTTAGGGTCCTCTCACTAGGCACCCCCTTTACCGCTAGCTAGCTCCTGGATCCCTTGGACCTTCACCAGAGCAGTCCACTATTGCTAGGCAGACCCCCAGGGGCAGTCACAGTACTCACGAACTTGGAATGCTTTCCTGAAACTGGACCCCCTCTGCTCCGCTGGTCCTCGACACTCCGGATCCTCTCTGTAGCTCAGCTCTCTGTCCCCTCAGGCAAGCCGCCTGAGACACCCAATCTTTGTGACAGGAGGAGAGACAGCCGTACTCTCCCTCCTGGGACTCTGCTTCCCGCCAAAGACGCTACGTCATGCGCTCCCCTCAAACTTATATTCCCTCCCAGAATCCTGTGTGGCAGAATCTGCCTTTCTGGGGTAGATACAAGCCTGAATGTGCCACTGAATGAGTTTCCTTCATTGCCCAATGAGAGTCCTCTCATGGAGCCAGTGGGGAGACTCCCCAATAGCAACACCTGGGAGACATGACAGCCCAGCTGAAAATCACGGCCCTGCTGTTCGGCAGCCAAGGCCCACTATACTTTTACCTAGCGCCTACCTTGTAGGGTGCTACATATATATATATATACAAATATATACAAATATATATATATATATATATATATATAGGCAGCCAAGGCCCACTATGCTTTTACCTAGCACCTACCTTGTAGGGTGCTACATATATATATACACAAATATGTATATATATATATATATATATATATATATATATAGGCAGCCAAGGCCCACTATGCTTTTACCTAGCACCTACCTTGTAGGGTGCTACATATATATATACAAATATATATATATATATATATATATATATATATATATATATACACACACACACACACACACACACACACATATATATATATACTGAAGATATATGTAATGTGTGTGTGTTATGGATGCGTGATTGGCTCACTATTATTACCTAAAGTCAAACTAGTTTACTTGTTGACTTGAAATTACCTTTTCGTTTTTCTTGGAAGTTCCCTTTTTATTTTGCTTTGTAGAACTCAAGGCACAATATGCAAAGGTGCATTAGTGTTGTTCTTTTGGTGAAGAGAGAACATTAATGATGAATCATCAGTGTGCTCACTTATTCTACTGAATATTGTTATATGTATATGCGAACCCTTACTTTTGGAAAACAATCCATTTATTTTAAAATGGAAATGAAAAGAAAAACAATTGTGTGTATCAAATGCAATCCTTATCAAAATTGTATTAGTTTAAAAGCCAAGGGCACACAACATCAACAAAAATACTAATGCATTTCAGCTATACAGCCGTGCACTAAGGGCTCTTTCACACGGGCGATCCGATCAGATCTGCCTGTCAGTTTTTTAGGCGGATCTGATCGGATCCTCCATGCAGCTTTATGGGGCAGCGGATGTCAGCAGAGACACCTCCGCTGACACCCGCTGCCATCCGTATCCGATCCTGTCCGTGAAATCTGGACGGATGGAAACCCTATTTTTCCATCCGTTCAGTAATCGGATCGGATCGGATCTGATGAGAGCGGACAGGCGGTCCGCTCTCATCCGATCCCCCATAGAGGGCAGCGGGGGCTGAGACACCTCCCTCTCCGCTCTGCAAGCGGAGACGGAGCTGTCATCCGCTGGCTCAGCGGGGATCGCGGATCGATCCCCGCTGAGCAACACAGATCCGCCTACGGAGGCGGACCGTGTGAAAGAGCCCTAAGGCTGTATAGCCAAAACACATTAGAGTTTTTTGTTTGGATGAGAGGATGGTGGCGTATTTGGACTAGGACCCGAACCCACATGTGAATGCCCACTAGGAAGCTGTCACCTATATAGGTCAATCATCTGTGATTGGAGTAGACTAAAAAATGAGTGCAAAACCTAGAGAGATAATATTGCCACTTTCATCCTGATAACAAATTATGGCATTTTAGTGCATTGATCTCATGGCTCCACCAAAACTCAATATGAAGGAGGAATCCCTAAGGATGCTGGGATAACATACTGTATTTTTACAACATATATATAGGCTATCCTAGCATGAGAGCCATGAGATCAATACTCTCTCTCCAGGTTTTGTTAGTTCACCCCCAATCACTCAGTCATAAAACAGAAAATTTGCTGTAAAATTGAATTCTAGTCAAAACTATTTTTCTATCCAATTCTTGAAAGTGTGAGCAGGTTTAGACCTAGCCGCATATGATTGACCTGTACAGGTGACAACGTCCTGGTGGGCATGTACACGGGGGTTTGGATCATAGTCTAAACACACCTGAGCAATCCTGTCTGCCATCACCCACATCCACACTCTAACGCTTTTCCTTAGTTCAGGGCTGTATAGCTTAAATGCATTTGTGTTTTTGTTGATGTTGGGCACCTTTGGCTTTTAAACTAAAACAGTTGGACTCCCCCTTTTTTATTTATTTGGAATTTGATTCTCAACTACTTTTGTAAATCAGCCTAACAATTGCACTCATCCTTTGTGTAACAGTGAGGGATGGGACACATGTAATACTGGCACTTTGTTCTGTATGGAGACAATTGTTGCATCTATCATTGCAATGGCTGTTTCAGCTTTGTAATGGTTTTGGCATTTTCTGCAGTCAGGTTGGTGATCCAAAGGCTGGATGAATCCCCTAATTAGAATGTATCCCTGGCTTTAAAGCTGAATCCCAGGCATGGAAATTTTTACATAGTTGTATTGTTTTAGCTTGGACCAATGTATGTATATACCATACCTGTGGAAATCCCTGAAGTAGACAGCCATACTCTAGTGATCTCCACTAACTTCTAGGATACGTGCCAAGTGGCTACCCTGTTGCATTGTGAACATGGGGGGTTGGCACAGGCAGCTGTCAGGTGCCTAATAGGAGACCCAGATGACAAGGGCAGCCTCTCTTGAATCTCCTGCTGAGGACATCCCTAATGATAAGATTGAGAGTGCAAAGGGACAGGAGGAACACAAGTGCCAGAGCATGTAGTTTGCAGAACTCTTGAACTAGTGATCGACCGATATTGGTCTTTCATTGCCTATACCCATGCCGATATTTTGGTCATCGCATATGGGACGATATTTTCGTACATTTAAAAATAAAATGTTTTAATTTTTTTTACTTGACAGGTACTCTTGTGGAGGGATCTGGGGGTCTAAAAGACCCGAAACCCCTCCTCTGCACTTAAAAGCATTCAAAACACCAAGTTTGGCTGTTTTGAATGCTGTAATTTTTTTTAATCTGGCGCCAGTACCCGGAAGTGATGTCATGACATCACTTCCGGGTTTTTGCATGGAGACCCGATCAAAGCCGAGTGGGACGGGAAACCCGGGCGAGCCGCGGAAGGTGGCGGGAGGGGTGGAATGTCCCCTCCCACTCCTTGTAATGACAGCCGAGTGGTTTCTCAGCCGCATCGGTTGTCATTACAAGACAGCTGATCGTCAACTATGGACACCGGTACCAAGGTGATGCCTCTAGCTGCAGGCATCACTCCGGTACAAGCAATTTCCGAAATATCAGTAATATCAGCCACCTTGGTGGCCGATTCCGATATATCGGGGAAAGTGCATATCGGCCCTCGATAAATCGGCTTTGCTGATAATTGGTCGATCCCTACTCTGAACTGGAGATGCTGACCAGGAAGATTCAGCAGGACGTGCAAGCAGGAGTGTCAGGGGAGGCATCAGCAGGAGAACCAGCAAAAGTTAAAGGATAACTTCTGACTTGCCTGAAAGTTCACAATGGCAGAGCTCATTGATGATGCTAGAAGGAATGTAGCAGAATTATGCATAGAAAAAAGCAACTGCATCAGTGCATACGTCAAGCAGGCAATTGACAGTTGCATGGGGCAGAATCCGAGGCATAAGTAAAGTCACAGATCAAGCCGAGGTGAGTAACGAGTGGACAGTGCAATACCAAATCAGAAGTTGGATCATGGCCAGAGGTGAAGATGAGGTCAGAAGCAAGTTGAGCCAAAGTACAGAGCAGAATCCAAAAGTCAGGTCCAGAGGAAGTCTGGTTGATAACGGAAAAGACATGCAGAACACAAGTCAGGGAGCACAAAACATGCTGAAGACCAATCAGCATTGACAGCATTGCATTTTCTCAATAAATGCAAAGAGTTTCCTGATTGGACAAGATGGAGAGTCAGGGCGGTTATGTCACAATCTCCACCGTGTGCATTTAGAGAATGCTTTGCAATCATTAAGTTAATGCAAAGTTCTCCCTTAATGGTGCCCATGTCGAGCAATCTCTGGTTTTCAGAAAGCAGCAGGGCAGTCGCTTGGCACATAACCCAGAAGCTAGTGGCAGTCACTCTACTACAACCTTTCTTAACCAGTTCAACACAGAGGAACCCTTGAAATTACTCTCCAGTCTACGGGAACCCCTGCTAAAATGTACTATATCTGCAACTCATGATACATTAGTGTGATGGTCAGTGTGAAGAATGTTCCTTATGTAGCACACCCCCTTAGGAGCCACAGATGAACTGGGATCCCCCCACCCTGTACAGCCAGGCACACTGAACTTTCACAGGCACTCCAGAGTCAGAGAACAGTCCGTGGCTTTGTTTTTGTTATTTATTGTGGAATAATAACTTGGATAGGGATGGGAGATTATAGAATGCCCACTCGACTTCAACAACAAACTTCAGGGACAACCCTTCCTATATACAGTCTCTATATACAGCTCCACTTATTCCTCCAGCACTCATTTGCATAATCCAGCTGGATCACTGTGAAGATCTGGCAGGCCCTTAGTCAGATTTTAGGTGATGGCCCATTACAGGCAGGAACCCGAGGCCCCTTGTGTGTGTAGCAAAGAGAACAGTGTCCAGCTTGTATCACTCATGTGGCTACTGATCCCAGCAATACCTCTTCAGGCACTGCTGACCCACCTGGCTGAAGCTTCCCCTTTCACTAGCACTCCAGGCTAACTTTTCCCCACAGTCCTCCAGACTGACACTAACCCGCCCACCCGACTGACTTTCAGGAGATCTCCCAGTAGTGCTGACCTGCTCCAGCTGTCCTTTCTCCTTGCCCCTGTGCCTCTAGGTAGGGCCTCCTCCTCATTTTTTGGCAGGATCCTTCCAGCACCCGAGCCCCGGCCCAAGGTCCCTCCACTCCAGACTAAGGGGCACCCCCAAGTGCCACCAACAACCTCCTCAGCACACAATCTCCATCTTCCACCCAACTTCCCCTCCTGGCGTGACTAATGCCTATTTATGAGGTATATACCAAAGGAAGGGGGGAGAAAAACAACTGAACCTCAGAGAATCACTCAGGGCCGTATCGGCATATGAGGGTGTGACATATAGTGTATATAGTCTATTTCCTCAAAACCAGCAGCATATAGCCTGTGGGCCAAGCAACTATTTAGAATATGAAAAAAACAAAAAAGGAGAAAAGCAGTTGCAAAATATGGCTCCAACAAAGGTGAGGTATTATAAACAGCAGAAAACTTTATTAGAGAAAGTTCATTAAATAAAAAATTAAAGCAACAACATCAACACTATGTAAAATAGTATTTCCAATTAACAATTAACCCACTGACATGGAGATAAAATCATGTATTGGGTCCTGTCTTTGTGAAATGCCACTGCTACGCTGTAATAAACTCCACCCACCACCCAGATGGCACATGTGGAAATCAATCAAAAGATTATCATGGAATTTACCACCCTATATTAAGTAAAATTATGTAGGGACCACTTCCAGATATGTATAATTGCCCGGCCGGGAATGGTAAACAACTTGGTATAGAAAGCTCAGTCCATAACGATGCAAGGATTTCCAAAAAATGACCGCTGGATGCAGGGTCCTTACACCTTGTCGATGTAAACGGCAATTGCTCAACCACAAACTCACTCTGGCAGATGGATATGTAATTATATGGCTTCACTTCCAAAAGTCTTCCAACATTATGTAGACAGAGACATTGCAGTAGACACCATATAAAGCAGCACGGACGTAGCAAAAGCAAACAGACAGACAAACGAAGCAAGCAAACTGTCAGCTTAAGGCAGTGATTCAGCATATACGATCTGGTATTGAGACAGTGTCTGTGTCTGAGTAGTCAGAACACCTATAGAATAGAATGTCCTCTGGTCTGTGGATACAGCAGTCCGGGATAGGTGACTGAGCTCACTCTAGACACATGTGGTATATCTCAAAATAGTGCGATCAGCTTTTCATGAAGTTTTGCAGTATGGTCTGCTATATACATACCGCCAGAGCTGACAAGTACACAGGCATCAAGCGACAGGAGCAAAGCCGGTTACTGACCGTATGAGATGTGTAAGTCCATATGGTTTGCGCTGCGTACAGTCTGTCAGTAGCTAGAGGGTCAATCCATGGGCAGGTCCGTCTGTGGTCGATCCGTTGAAGGAGCAAGCCGTGATGTCCGCCAGAGGGTGTGGGAGCTTACCATCTAACAAGTAGTGTTTGGGCGCCAAATAATCAGTCCGTGTAAGCGGTCGGTGTCCCCGGTGGGGTGGAGGGTGGAGTCCGAGAGCGTAGCAGCGTGTGACGTCGACGCGTTTCGCGTGACACGGAAGGTTTTTTTTCTTGATGCCTAGAATACATTAAAGTATAAAACCTTTAGGCTTTAGAACCACTTTAAACCAACTTGCTTTGCTATAAGATATCCAGTGCCCAACCAAACCAAAAATGGAATGACCCTTTACATTTGAATGTACAGAATAGTGTATATATAATGTTCTATTTATGAGGTAGCCTGCCCACGTGACAGCTGTTTACTGGGTATCGGCTAAGGCCATCATAAATGTTTCAAGCAGCCCCTCCTAGCCTCCACCTACTATGTCTAGAACATTCTCCAATGTCTCGGGGGGGGGGCATCAGAGAGGCTGCTAGGATAGGTCACCCAACCCTGAGTCACTAAACCCTGATGCAGATTCACAGCTCAGGCTTAGCCCTGAGCTGAACTAAATTTCCCTCCACTCTACACTAACAAACCTAGCACACTAAAGGGTGCTACACTTACACTTGTGGTCATTGGGAAGAAATTCCCCCCTTACAGATACCTAAAAAGATCAATGGTGTCAGTGGGAGGCAGAAATGGCTCAAGGAACCTCTAACAACCTCTGGAGGAACCCCAGGGTTTCATGAAACCTTGGTTGAAAAACCATGTTCTAGTAGCAGTTCCTTCTACATGCATGCCACAGATACGGCACATATATACTTATATTGGGCTAAACTGCACCAATGGAATTTTGCCATACCATCAAAGAGTCAGAAATCTAAATTGAAGGAACCCTTATTGCCAAATTTCCATTGCTGAAATTGTACAATTAAGGATGATTCCTACTATACTTGTAGCTATGTTCTTGGATAAGAATAGAGTATGAGAGACACTGACCACAGCTGCTCTCTGTAGTTGCTGCCCTGCAGTGCTGAACTGGTTTACATCTATATCAGCAAGAGGAGGGATCTGCTGAGCAGGAAGAGTCCAATAGACTAGAGTAAGGCAGCACCGCACTGTGGAAACTGTAGTCCGGGGGGGGGGAGACTCCACTGTAATTAAGAGCTTTTAAAGTGCATTTCCTAGAGGGAGATTGCCAGGAAGAGGGGAAAGAGTTGCATGTTCTCAGGCTGTATAGGAAAAAGCTTCCTATCACCATAAGGGAGTTCAGAGAGTATACATTGCTTTCCAGTGTGCATCATCAATGCTGCATATGCGTGGCCTGACCAGGATCTAGAGTGCCTAGCTCAAATGTGCTGAGTCAATTCTGGACTCAGAAAGTAGACTAATCGCTATGTGTGACCAGATGGTGAGCTGCAATAACGCTAGGACTGGTGAGCTTCTGCTGTAAGGATTTACCATCTGCTGTTATATAGACTGAGCCCTTATTGCTGCTTGAAGGCTTTACTGTGACTATTCTCATGTGCACCAATGGTACAATTGGGCCCCAATGCTAGCCCGCTCAAGAGTTAGGACTAAAGACTCTACCCAACTTTCACCTATTTCTTATGCTAAGAGGTACTTCTCAGGGGACATTGCACCATATCCTAAGCATTCTCCTAGAGTGCATTCTAGACTAGGTATAGTATTATTAATCACATTGCAGTTAAATGCTTAAATGCATTGTGTATTGCTGACTTTGCTGATTCATGAGTTAATTCCAGTCTAGTGGTACAGAACTCTATTCTAAGTTACTGTCAGGAATCAGCAGCAGGGATGGCCAGATCTTTGTGGCTACACTAAGTAAAGTGGGACCAGACCGTGTTTGCTTTAAGTGAGATTTATTTACAGTGAAACAAAAACCTTCCAAACACCAGCACACATCAACCATAAAGATATAAGTGAACCATACCCCAAAGACAAAAAAAAAACAAAATCTAACTGCAACCTAACAAACAGAAAGACTGTCTATGATATACAAAATGGGGAACACAGAAAAGCAGGGGAAAACTGGAGGTGCAGGGAGCAGATAAGAAGGGGGAACCAAAATGGGATCAGTAACAAGGGAGAGCAGGTACAAGGTAGCAGTGTACAGAGTACAGGGGAGAAGCAAGATCTGGATCAATGGCAAAAAAAATCTGACAGCAGCAAAACACTGGAGTGAGAGACGCTAGTAGGGAAGGACCTGAATACCCTCCCAGCAGCCAGCATCAGGTGGAAACTAGTTACCAGGACCTGCTCACTCCTGGGAGATACACGCTGGTTGACACCAAAACTACAACCTTCCGTTCTGGGAATCGCAGTTCCAACAGCAGGTGTTCCAGGTCCTGACAGTTACCTTGGCATCAGGGGAAGACTGGGCCACGGGGCAGGGGGGCACTGCTTCTGCCACAGACATGCCTAAAGGATTCCTGGTGAAGAGAAGTAAAAAAGCCCAACTGCTGACCCACTGAGTGTGGGATGAAGACAAGGACAGAGCGCAGGCCTCCCCCCAACATAGATGGTGAAAACTTTGTTTGAGCTGAGGCCGGTTCCATGCCCCACTAGAGACTCTCCTCCCCCCCCCCCCCCCGACCGAGCTGTCCCACCTTCACCCAACCCCCCCCAGTGGCCAGGTGAGGAACCTGGATTCGGCCAGTGAGTACCTTGAGCGGAGCTTCAGCATGGAATGGGGGTCAGGAGGAGGCCAGAAAGAGGGAGAGTGGGAAGAGCCTGGTTTGTATTTGCCCCTTGGGCCAAAAGTTGGCAGTCGGGCCCCTGCTTGGCATAGCAATTATACCGTCTAGCGGACTGTGTCTGGACCTACCTTCTGCATGTTCATTTATGCTTAAACCACCATTTATTCGAACCTGTACCAATACCTTGAGTTCATTTACCACTAAAAAGTCTATTTACTTTTACTAATTTACAACCAAGATAACGGTATCTACAATTGTGTTCCTATACGTTCTTGCCATAACTTTCAAACAAACAGGTGTTTCAGAGGGGCTGAGGTTGTTCTTGTAGTCAAAGTTCAGAACAGAGAAACCAAATTACCAAGTGGCTCCTGTGGAGTAGCTATATACGTCAACACTGTTGCTTCATCTGCAAGAGGTTTACTAGAAGGCCTGAGAACTCCAATAAGAAATCTGAGCTGCAGGAAATTTTTTTCTATGTTTCTGTCTGTATCGGTAAGCATTTTTTTCAGCATTATGCTGCTTTAATACATAATAAAAATGCAAAGTAAGTAATTAGCGATCACCGCTATTGCGTGCGCAGGAAAAATAATCTTGACACAGCACAGCACATATTTATTTTATTACTTCTCAAAATGCAGCATAATTTATTTCGCAAACACAATGGAAAAATAACCAACACCTTAGATGACTGCTTGTCAGAGCCGATAAATGTGTGCGCACACAATCTGAAATGTCATTTCCCCGGAGAGGTACGGTATGGATTCATTTATGCATATACATTATGTAGCAAATGGTAATATGCTCATTTACTTCTTTGCAGACTTAAAGCTAAACTCTGCCCAAATAGGTAAATACACCAAAGGATATCTATTTTTGCCAATCCAGTCCTGAGCTTTACACTGCTATGCAACACAGCACAGCTCTGTTTGGCAGGGCAGGTGAGCTGATTTTTCTCTGCTGTGGATAAGTAATAGTTACAGGTTTTGCCTTTCCCCCAGCTTGTGCCTGGGCAATGAAAGGAGAAGCGACACACTGATGAACTAATCTTGTTGCCGCTCTGCTCTCTCCTCCTGCCAGCATGATTCTTGCACTTCAGCACAACTAATTGTTTCCTTGTGTACTGCTTCTCCTGTTCCCAGTCTGAGCTCTGCTGTACAAGGGCTGCAAGAAGTCAATACCAGGCCAAATTCAGGTACTGTAAATACAAGACAAAAAAAGGGCGCACCAGCCTAGCGCATTATCCTCAGCGACTTTATTAAATCAAAGTAAATAAAAATCAGCTACTCACAAACATTCGTGTAATTCAGGCACATCAATTCCATAAAACCGCCTCATAACAGAGGTCCGATATCTCATTAGAAGCAGAGGGCTGACGAGTTTCGAGGCTATGCCTCTTCTTTAAAGCCTGGAGACCATGGTCAAATACATTGCTTAAATAGGATATGAAAGACCAGGCCTCCACATGACCCTTAGGGATGTGGGAGGAAATATGGGCGTGGCTACACAACTAATTATCCAAAACATTACAGGTTTCAATTTCAATTTGCTAGCCCTATGCAACCACTCCCTCCAATGGTAAGCTAGCCAATCCACAACAACTTCCCAACTCATCATAGATTTTTCATCAGAAATGATGCATTCCAAGTGATGCATTTTGGATAGTGCAAAAAGACATATAAGTATATGACTCAGTCCATACTATACAGTGTTTGGTCAAACGCCCTGGTCGTAAGGGGCAGCAAGGCCTAGCCATAACGGATGCCAAGTACTAGCACGAGTTCCGGGATTGTGGCAGCCTGAGGACCAGGTTCTAAGCACAGGAGTGGGGTGCTGTACAGCACCTATCGGTTTTTCAAATTCAGGTACTGGCATATCCACATAACTGCTGGTCCCCCCACCCCCACCATGTTTCCCCTACTCCGTGAGCCCATTGGTGACCCCTGGACCAGCATAGCAGGTGCTGCCACTTTTCCCACTGACACCTACGATGGGGCACTATTCCTCCTAATGACACCAACAATGGGGCACTATTCCTCCCACTGATGCTAACAATGGGGCACTATTCCTCCCACTGACACCAACAATGGGGCACTATTCCTCCCACTGACACAGACAATGGGGCAATATTCCTTTCACTGACACCAACAATGGGGCACTATTCCTCCCACTGACACCAACAATGGGGCACTATTACTCCCACTGACACCGACAATGGGGCACCATTCCTCCCACTGACACAGACAACGGAGCACTATTCCTCCCACTGACGCCAACAATGGGGCACTATTCCTCCCACTGACACAGACAATGGGGCACTATTCCTTCCACTGACACCAACAATGGGGCACTATTCCTTCCACTGACACCAACAATGGGGCACTATTTCTGTCACTGATGCTAATGATGTGGCACTTCTCCTCCCACTGACACCAATGATGGGGCACTATTCCTCCCAATTACACCAATGATGGGGCACTATTCCTCCCACTGATACCAATGATGGGGCACTATTCCTAGCACTAATATCCTTAATGGAGCACTATTCCTCCTCCTGCTGACCATAGGCACTGTATAATTTCTTTTTTACTCCCAATGGCCACAGTTCGCCCCCATAAAAAGTATAGAGACCCCTGTAATGGGATATCTGTAAAGGTGATACAAATTGTAGATTATTTGCTATTATAAAAGAAGAAAAAACTTGCTAGAAACTTGTAGAAATCTTTTTGTTAAACAAGCGTTAGCCCTCTGAAAATGTAATTATCAGCTACGTATTTTATCAGGCTCCAGAAATTGCTATATTTCCAAATATAAATGAAAATGCCCTTTGCTGTCAACTCTGATATCCCGGCGTGACGCTGCCGATCCCGTTTTGTGCTGTAAGATTCACGAATTACTGTTAAATCATTTACATTGATATAGAGACCTCCGAATCGTCCTCGGAAAGTACATTTTCGCAATGAATACACAATGTTATTTTTTTTTTTTTCTTTAACATTGCCCTTTTTGGCCTTCAGCTGAGAAGTCTTTTTAGAGATGCTAATGCCACTTTTAAAGAGAACCTGTCATGATTGGGTTTAGATAGGAATCAAAATATTGAACCTGAAATGGACCCTTTCACTGCCAAAGCTGTTTTTGCATTTTTCTGCTCACATGTTTTAAAAAAATAATTTTAGGCTCAAAGATTAGTTAAATCCCCCAAACTTTATATAATTTCTGAAAGTGAACACCCTGAAGAATATAATAGTGATAGTTGCAATTTTTTCTGATACATTATAACCAGTTTTTGCCCATGCTCTAGCCTGGAAAATGGATACAGCGTGGGCCTTCATTTGTGGGAGGACACCTATGGACGTCCTCCCACGTGCGCAACTCCCATGCGCCCCCTGGGGCATGCATTGGGTGTGCTCTGTGACCACTGTGTCCTTTGACCACAGCTGATCACAGATCAGGGTAAGGGGCCAATCACAGCGGCACTATACCATGTGATAAGCTCTGTCCTATCACAGCTGATCACATGTAAACAGACTTGCCAGTTATCGGCTCTCTTTTCCTCATACGCTGTGTCTGTGTGAGGAAAGGAGAGACGATAACCAGCAAGTCTGACAGGGCACAGTGAGTACATAGTTTGCACTGATAAACAGGGCACTGACCATTAGTGCTTCTTATCAGTGCCGCCCATCATTTCCACCTATCATTGCCCATCAGTGCCTCCTCGTCAGTGGCCATCAGTGCCGCCTCACCAGTGCTCATTAGTGCAGCCTCATCAGTGCCCATCAGTGCAGCCTATCGTTGCCCATCAGTGCTCCCTCGTCAGTGCCACCCCACCAGTGCTCATCAGTGCAGCCTTAATAGTGCTCATCAGTGCCCATCAGTGCACATCAGTTGAGCCTCATAAGTGTACACCCATGCAGCCTTATCAGTGCCCATAAGTGCAGCCTCATCAGTGCACATCATAGCAGCCTCATCAGTGCACATCAAAGCAGCCTCATTAGTTCCCATCAGTAAGGAGAAAAATTACATATTTGCAAAATTTTATAACAGAAAGTAAAAAAAAAAAAACATTTTATTTTCAAAATCCTTGGTCTTTTTTCATATATATATATAGCAAACAATCAAAAACCCAGTGGTGATTAAATACCACCAAAAGAAAGCGCTATCTGTCTTAAAAAAATTATAAAAATTAAATATGGTTACAGTGTTGCATGACAGCTCAATTGTCATTCAAAGTGCGACAGCGTTGAAAGATGAACATTGGCCCGGGCAGGGAGGGGGTAAAGGTGTCAGGTATTGAAGTGGTTAATAGTGAAATATTCATTGCCGTAATGTGCCACATCCCCAAAATACTCAATACCGAAATAACACTTGTGGGAGGGACTTTATAGTCCCAAGCAATAAGCAAACATGCACTCACAGGGTACACTGTAAAAATATATTACAAATTGTATTATACAAAATTGTTTAACAAAAACACGTTATGATAAAAGCAAGCGGCTGACATTGCGATGGTACAATTCAATTAGATGTTTTATGTTTTACATTTTTTTTTTTTTTGTCAAGCAGTATTTGTGCAATGGTTTATCAAGTGCAAAATTTCTGTAAAAAATACACAATTTAATTTTAGGGGTACATAAACTTAATATATTAACAACTTTTGGTAAATTATAGAAGGTAGACATGCATGACAAAAAAAGATTGTTTAGTTTAGTTTCATTTAGATTAGTTAATCTGGTTATTTAGTATAATTAAATGGGGTTGATTCATTCGATTCCTATTTGGGATTCCTATTCGGAAATTCGTTCTATGTATTTTTAAAATTTACCATTTTTTTTTCTCAATTCAAAACGTTTGAATCCAAACAATTTGAAAGTTTTCGATTTTTTCTTCAATTCAAATGGGACAGCCGAGTAATCAAACATCTGATTGTTATTTATACACATTGATCTTTGTTTGTATTAAAATATGCAAAGTAGTATCTTACATTTTACTATGTATAATACTGTGCAGAAGTTTTTGACAGTTGAGAAATAATAATGTCAAGTACAATTGCTTCAAAATATTTATATTTTACTGGTTTCTTTTTATCAAATTTACGCTTGCAAAGTGAATGAACACAAGAAAAATCTTAATGATATGATTACAATGACTCTTTAAACTTAAGCCCTGGAAGATTTTACCCCCTTCCTGACCAGGGCCTATTTTGCGATTCGGCACTGCGTTACTTTAACGGACAATTGCGCGGTCGTCCGACGCTGTCGTTACTTTAACGGACAATTGCGTGGTCGTCCGACGCTGTTCCTAAACAAATTTGATGTCCTTTTTTCCCCACAAACAGAGCTTTCTTTTGGTGGTATTTGATCACCTGTGCAATTTTTTGATCATGCGCTATAAACAAAAAAAGAGTATCAATTTTGCAAAAATAACAATATTTTTCACATTTTTTTATATGAAATTCCCCCCCCCCCCCCCAAAAAAAATGAAAAAAATCAAAATTTTTTAACATTTTAGGCCAATTTGTTTTATGCTACATATGTTTGGTAAAAAAAATCACAAAAAGCGTATTTTGATTGGTTTGCGCAAAAGTTATTGCGTTTACTAACTAAGGGAAAGATTTTTGTCATTTTTGTTGTTTTTTTTTTTAACGAGTAATGGCGGCGATCTGCAATTTTTTTTGCGGGACTGCAACATTGCGGCGGACAGATCGGACCCTTGACTGACATTTTTGACACTTTTGGGGTTACCAGTGACATTACTGCAGTAATCAGTGCTATATATATATATGCACTCTTACTGTAAAAATGACACTGGCAGGGAAGGGGTTAACTTTATTGGAGAGGGAGGGGTTAAGTGTGTCCCTAGGGGCGTGTTTCTAACTGTGATTGGCTGTGGCTACTAGTGTAAGAACAGAGATCAACGGTCCTACATAGTAGAGTGATCTCCATTCTTACACAGGGAAGAATAACAGGCGGCTTTGTTTACACTAGCCGCCTGCCTTTCTTCCGGTGTAACGGAAGATTGCGAGTGCCCGGCGGACATCGGGTCCGCCGGGCACATGCGCGGGGGGGTCCGTGACCGCGGGGGAGCGTGCCTCAGGCGGCGCGCACTTGCTCCCTAGAGCCTCACAGGCTAGCGACGTAGCCCTACGTCACTTTGCCTGTGAGGGGCTGACCGCCGCAGTAAATAGTCGTGCGGCGGTCGGCAAGCGGTTAAATCACATTTGGCTTAACAAAAACAGCATTATTTCCAAACGATACACTAATAACACACACAGTCTTTGATTTCAACAATATATTTACAGTTCGAATTTAAAGCGGAGTTCCACCCTGGATTTGTTTTTTTTTTTTTTAATACCCCCGGGACAGTCAGGGCTAGTGCATTCCACAATGGCTAGCCTCTGATCTGTCCCGGGTTGCACTTACCTGCAAGACGAAATACTTACCTTGCAAACGTCTTGTCCAGCGCTGCCATCTCAGATGTGGGCAGCTTGAAGCCAGCGCGTCCTCTTCGGCGTCTTCTTCCGCCTTCTGTGGTCCCACGATGCTCTGCGCCGGCCCCGACGTCACTTCCGGGTCGCGCGCGTCACCCCTCCACAGCTTCTGGGCATGCCCTAACCCTAACCCTAGCCCCTAACACTAAACCTAACCCTAACCCTCTAACCCTAACCCTCTAACCTTAACCCTAACCCTCTAAGCCTAGCCATAAAAATAACCCTAACCCTAGCCCTAACCCTAACCCTAACCCTAACCCTAGCCCTAACCCTAATTCGTAATTTTTTCTGGTTCCGGACATGCTACAGAGCTGAAACTTCACAGGTACGCCTTTTAGACCCCCCAGATGCTAAATCCAAAGCAATTTTTTATTTTTATTTTTTTTTTAATTTTTCCAATAATTGGCTCTCTATCAAAAAATTAAAATTTTTAAGAACTTTTTTTTGTGTGATCCCTCTCCGACATGCCACAGTCCAGGTGTTTGTCCCCTTGAAACAACTTTTCCATTACTATTGTGGCCAGAAAGAGTCCCTGTGGGTTTTAAAATTCGCCTGCCTATTAAAGTCTATGGCGGTTCGCAATGTTCGCCGGTTCGCGAACATTCGCCGATGTTCCCGTTCGCGAACAGCGAATTTTATGTTCGCGACATCACTAGTTACCACAGCATGCCCCCCATCAATGCAGTGACCAGCATGTCCCCATAAATGCAGTGACCAGCATGTCCCCATAAATGCAGGGACCATCATGTCCCCATCAATGCAGTGACCAGCATGTCCCCATCAATGCAGTGACCAGCATGTCCCCATCAATGCAGTGACCAGCATGTCCCCATCAATGCAGTGACCAGCTTGTCCCCATAAATGCAGTGACCAGCATGTCCCCATAAATGCAGCCCCCACGACGACGTCAGACGGGAGTCCTGAATGATTGGTCTAGGCTGGAGTCTGGACCAATCACAGGACTAGGAGTGTAGAAGTGGGTAGTGTCGGGGCGCATTGCTCTGCGCCCGATGACACCCAGAATGGCCGCCAATCGACACCTTGCCTGGCAGCACGTGGGATGCCAAACCCCACCCCACCCCCCCCCATAGACTTCAATAGGTCAGGCGCCCCTAGTGGGCTTTAAAAGGTATTTTTTTTTCCTTGAAGATGCTGATAGATGCCGATTGGGGGGCGGCGCCCCTGCGCCCCCTATAGACCGGCCGCCACTGTGTATATATATATATATATATATATATATATATATGTGATCTGTCGCACAGGTGCCGCCCGGTAGCAGTAAAACTGCCATAGGGCAGACCTGACCTGGTTAAAGCAGAATTTTACCCCTAAAGGGAAATTCCACTTTTCTGCCTCCTCCCCCCCCCTCCTCTTTAACATTTGGACATTTTTTTTTGGGAGCAGCAGGTACCTGGTTTTGAAAAGTACCCATTCCCACTTCCTTCTGGATCACTTCAGTGATCCAAGCAGATGTTTGGCCCCCCACTCTTGCCTTTTGAGACATGTCATTGGTCCTAGGAGGCTGCAGGGCCATTCACAGGGCTCGCAGGTGGGCATGTGCACTAGGGAGAAGGCTGTGAAGCTTCAGGAAGTCACAGCCATGTAGGCAGGTCCAGGTAGCCACTTTGCCACTAGGTGGCTCTGTTCCAGAATTGTATCTGGTACAGCAGGTAGTGACACTAGGTGTTAGGCCCCTTTTAGGTAGAGCCCTCCTACATTGATGTCAGGGGAGAGTAAGTACCCACATATAAGCTAGATGGGAAGGTGCTTACTTCTTTTGCTTGTCTGGAGGGTTCCCAGGAGAGTTGTACTCAGCTAGGTGTCTACAGAGAGCACAGTCCTAATGACCCTGGGCAGGGGAGACACTGAAGGGGGTGGCTGTGAGGTGTTGCACATGCTTTCACTTGAGACTATTGCGGATCATCCACTTTATGTGATTGACTGAATGTTAAGTGACTCAGAATTGTATGTCCTTGTGATGTGATTGTCTTGCCATCCCCTGAACAACACCAATAAAGTGCAGTGAAGTTATTTATTGTGTGGACATCCCTTCTTCAGCTATAAAGGTCTATGGCCAAGAATTTTGTGAGGAGGCCTACGCCAAAGAGCAGGGCACAAGATGATGGAAGGGTCAGCCTTAGCAGGTGTAACTGTTTTCTAGAAGTGTGGGTAAGGCCTTGTGCTTGGGTGCCAATATTAGCCAACTACAAGGGCCCTCTTACAGGCCGGGAAATAAGCAAGCACTGGATCCCTGTACAGGTAAGTGTCATTTTTTTAAAAGTCAGCAGCTGCAGTATGGAGTATGAAGCTTGGCTCACAGTCTCCGCACTAATTCCTCTCAAAGGTGTTCTTTCGGGTTGAGGTCAGGACTCTGTGCAGGCCAGTCATGTTCCTCCACCCCAAACTCACTCATCCATGTCTTTATGGACCTTGCTTTGTGCACTGGTCCTAATCTTTGGTGGAGGGGGGATTATAGTGTGGGTTTGTTTTTCAGGGGTTGGGCTTAGCCCCTTAGTTCCAGTGAAGGGAACTCTTAAGGCATCAGCATATTAAGACATTTTAGACAATTTTATGCTCCCAACTTTGTGGGAACAGTTTGGGGATGGTCCCTTCCTGTTCCAACATGACTGCGCACCAGTGCACAAAGCAAGGTCCATAAAGATATGGATGAGCAAGTTTGGGGTGGAGGAACTTGACTGGCCTGCACAGAGTCCTGACCTTAACCTGATAGAACAACTTTGGGATGAAGTAGAGCAGAGACTGCATGCCAGGGCTTCTCATCCAACATCAGTGCCTGATCTCACAAATGTGCTTCTGGAAGAATGGTGAAACATTCCCATAGACACACTCCTAAACCTTGTGGACAGCATTCCCAGAAGAGTTGAAGCTGTTATAGCTGCAAAGGGTGGGCCAACTCAATATTGAACCCTACAAACTAATGGTGGCCATACACTATACGAAAAATCTGCCAAAATTCGGTCATTTGGACAGTTTGTTTGTTTTTCGGCCAAAAAAAACAAAGGACAAGTTTGGAAATTTTCTGCCAAATGAACGATAAATTGAAAGGTTATTGTGTTTCTCTTACAAACTGCACTAAGCATATGTGAAAAAACAAACAAAAAACTGATTAATTTACGTCCATTGAATGATTTATCGGTCAATACATGATGGCACGATCGTCTGCTCTCACGGCCAAGTGTTCGTTTTTCAAAATTGAGTTTGAACGATTTATCATATAGTGTATGGCTAGCATAGGACTGGGATGCCATTAAAGTTCATGTGCGTGTAAAGGCAGGCGTCCCAATACTTTTGACAATATAGTTTATGTCCTTGCCTAAAAGGGCTCCTGTTAAAAGTTGGCCTACTTTCCCCACCTTAAAGTTGCCAAGTTCTTCTATGAGTTTGTGCCTACGTTGACCATTCTCTTTAAAGAATCAATGAAACATCATCACACCAGCAACCTGAGAACCGTTTTCCTGACTCCACTGTTAGTTTTTTTTTTTGCTTATGTGCAGGATATAAATGGAGAAGGGGAGCAAACCGTGTCAAACTGGTGGCACTTAAGATAGGAGAAAAAAAGCGTCCTTATAAATGTTTCAGCATCATGATCCTTTTGAAAAAGTTCAAGACAGGGACAAGATCTGTCATTTGCTGAAGAGTCAAGAGACATGCCAACTCTGCGTAATGCAAAGTTGACATCAGAGGCTTTCCAGACTGAATGGGGTTTTTGTGCGCTCAGATAGAGAGCCGGGCTGTAGTAGGTGAACTAAGGTAAAACTTTACTAATCTTAAAAATAATGAAGTTTAATTTGCTTCTATATTGCCTTCCCTGGCTCCTCCTTTCCTTCCTTAGCAACAATCACATTTTTAAATAAAACATTTTGCGTTTTCATTGCATATCTCATGTCATCACTGGGTCTCTGTACTTTTCTGTGTAATGTAGTCAGATCATAGCTGGTGGGAAGGGCCAGCAGGGTTCTGTATATAGCTTCCTGCAAAAATCACAGCACCCAGCCTCAGTAGTCCTCGCACGGGTCCTCAGCCCAGTTGCATGCAGTGGGCTGGCTCTTGGGAGGAGGTATGCAAAAATCAAAATGTCTTGATGGGTAGATGTCAGTAGGGGTCTCCAAACTCTCTAAACAAAGGGCTGGCTTACTGTCCTTAACTTTTGGGGGGCTGGACTTTGCCTAGTGGGAGAAAACTCTGCCCTACCTTGGGATTATGTTGAGAGAAATTGTTGGTGTCAGTGGGAGGAATAGTGCCCCATCATTGGTGTCAGTGGGAGGAATAGTGCTCCATCATTGGTGTCAGTAGGAGGAATTGTGCCCAATCGTTGGTGTCAGTGGGAGCAATAGTGCCCCATTGTTGGTGTCATTAGAAGAAAAAGTGCCCCATCATTGGTATCAGTGGGAGGAATAGTGTCCCATGGTTGGTGCCAGTGAAAGTAATAGGGCCCCATCATTGGTGTCAGTAGAATTAATAGTGCCCCATCGTTGGTGTCAGTGGGAGGAAGAGTGCCCCATGATTGGTGTCAGTGGAAGTAATAGGGCCCCATTGTTGGTGTCAGTGGGAGGAAGAGTGCCCCATGATTGGTGTCAGTGGAAGTAATAAGGCCCCATTGTTGGTGTCAGTGGGAGGAAGAGTGCCACACGGTTGGTGTTAATGAAAGTAAGAGGGCCCCGATGTTGGCGTCAATGTCAGGAATAGTGGCCCATTGTTGGTGTCAGTGTGTAATGTTCTGGTACCTCTGGTACCCTTATTCCACTTTCCAATTCAGTGTATGCGTCCCACCATTCTCTTCTGGTAGGTGCGCATACACCTTTAAGACCGATGCTCATCACTGAGCGCCGCAGAGCGGCTATTTCAACCGCCGGCGTTCTCACTCACATGTTCGTTCAACCTGCCTTGAAGCTCATATGCTTACAAGCGTACCTCGCTGTCGGAACCTCGCTACTGATCCCTGTATCCCGCTACCGGATCACTCGCTCATACCGAACCTCTCTACTACTGCTTGCTATTAGTGATAAGTACCCCGCAGGGGAATCTTCCATAACCTTCCTACTAAGCTTACACTATCTAGCTCTGCATATTAAGGACTCTTACTATCATCTGCACTATTATTTAGATTGCTAGCTCTTGAGCCTACTAACATCTATCCTTGCACTGGGTTAGTCTCTCCTGTATGTCATCTGCTATCCTACCACCTACTACCATACATGATTGCTAACCTATCTGCATCCTACCTGTTACCATCTATACTCTCATTAACATTTCTCTCAAGTGCTGTTCACCTATTTGTCACTGTTCATACCTGTCTCTTCAACTCATCACCACTATACTGCTATATACATCTATCACTCCAGGAACATCTTATTGAGTGTGTATATTTGTATGCTGAATCAGACAGACCACAGTGATGAGTCTTGGGAGTTGGAATTGGTATTTCAACGTATCTCTACATGACTGCTGAGTGGAGTTTTTCTGCAGCTGCAAATCCATCTTGTTTCAGAAAACGCAGGAGCGTTACACAGTGGCAGGAATAATGCCTCAAGGGCCAGATAAAGGCAAGCAAAGGGCAGCGTCCGGCCCCAGGACTGAAGTTTGGAGACCAGTGGTCTAGAGGACTGGATGTTCCTAGGCAGGCTGTATTTGCTTGCAAATAGTCCTAGGTAACACTCATGTGTAATGCTGATCTGAATTCTGATGCAACCAATGGGCTGGCTTTTGGCAGGAGTTTTGCAAATATCAATATAATGGGCAGATCTGGAGAAGTGGGCCTTCAAAGGGCAGACTATATATGCATGCAGACCACCCTAGGTAATGGCTACTTGTGATGTTGAGCCTTTATGATTAAAAGAACTGAAATCCAATGAATGAATAGGGTGAGCCAGGGACAGCCAGGCTGGGGAGGAAAGAGCTTTAGGATGCTGGATCGTCCGGCCAAGAAATTAGGTGGGGTTTATCTGAGTTGCTGAAACTTGTAATGGACATTGTGAGAAGCTTGCAGTGTGCAGGGAAATAAGAGTATTTAAGTCCAGGAGAGGAGCTTGTACAACTGTGCAAAACTAAAGAGAAGGCTGGAGGCCAAGCTTAGAGTGTATCTAAGCACCTTCTCACTAAAATCTCATGGTGTCTATGTGTTAATTCTGCCTGTTTTGGAAAGGGTTACTGTTGAGTGACTCAGGGGTTAATAGTGTACTGTGGTGTGTATTCCCCTGTATATGTCATTTCCTGTTTTAGAGGGGATATATGCAGGTTGAAGTCAGGCTTGTGGTCTACTCATCTTGCAGGAGTAGGCAGTGAGAACATACACATGGAGTTGTCGTTGCTGTACCAAGAGTGGAGGTACCCCGTGCAGGACCCTGATAAAATTTCTAATTGCAATTATTGGGAAGCAACTATAAGAAAAAGGTATGAGCACCACAGTCACAGCACTTTATAAAAATGGCAAGTGGATAATGCCTTGTTCTGAATGTTTCATCAGTTGTTTATATTGTTATGGAAACAACTTGTAGCACCCTCTAGTGCTAGAAGTGTAGATAGATTTTATTGCAGTGCAGGTACATTTCTGCAGGCTTGGCTGGTAGCCATTAGCCAAGCCTGTCTGTGTTTGTTTCCTTGGTTGCCCTATTTCTAGAACGTGCTGAAATCTTCTAGAAAAATGGGAGGGGGAGCTGCCAGGAGTATTCTCAGGGCCTGACCAATCCCTAGCATAGATTGGCAGGGGGACCCCCCCTCCCCCCCAAATACTCTGGGTCAGTCCAGCTGGGTGGAGTTGTTGATGGAGTGCTAGGCTGTCAGTGGCCTTGTAGTGAGCTCCCCAGTCTGAGGGGTGAAGGGGGGGGGGTGTCAGGTGTGGGTATGACCCTCTCAAAATACACAGGAGTAAGGAGAGTAGAACAGGAGAACACTGCCAGGCAAGTCTCCAGGAAGAACAAGTTACAATTGCCTATTGAATAAAATTAGCATAGGAAGAATCTGCCAACCCTTTCAATCTTGATGACAGTTGCAAAATTATATTTCTCTCTCTGGAGTCCATTCCTCTCCTATTACAAGAAAGGATTTCGCTTTAATGCACATTGTGCCCCTGGCATGTCTTTGGATATTGTCTCTGCCTGCTCCTTCTGGTCATCCATCTATCTGCCTGCTGTTACCGATCCTGGTCTGACCTCTGACTACTCTTCTGCCTGCTGCATGTAGTTGATCTGCCCGCTAGTTGCTGATCCGGATTGCCTGACCCTGCTTAAAAAATTCCTTTCCTGCATCCGAGACTGCTGATCCGTGCCAGTCTCCTGCTCAAGTCTACCTGCCAGTACACCTTCCAGTCTTTCTTCTCCCTTTTTCAGGACCCACAGCCTACTCTTCGGCATCCATCAATGAAAGACCAGTCAGGCATTGTGCTCTGGTGCTCCCTGTTATCTTACCAGGGCTCCTGAGCCAGAGGTGTAGGATAAACTTACCTGCACGTCAGGCTCCACCACCAGGTATGTTACATCATCATTCCTTACTTTCAACACACCACACTCAACCTCTTTGGGTGAGCATACCCAGTGCTTTAAGTGTCCCAAAAGAGGTGCCGGTACTCTATTTTGCGGCGATCGCATGTAATTCGGAGCGCACTGCTCCTTCATTACATGCGATCGGATGTGCGGATGCGAGTTCAGCCATACACTTTGTATGGCTGAATTCGCACTGTATCCGCAGCAAACTCACACATGACCCTTTATTTCCAGCCACATCAGGACCGGATCGCACAGTGGTTCACACTTGTGCGATCCGATCCTGTGCGAACTGTCAGATCGCACTGCGATATATGCGATCAAACTGGGGGTGTCGTTAACATTTAATTGACACCTCCTGCGTATCGCATATGGCAGTGTGAACTTCCAGATGTGCATTAAGCCAGGTTGGTTTTGGGCCTGGTAACTCACCTGATGTGTTGTGCTGGTGGTGGTGGCAGGAAGGATGGCACGGCAGGGCACTGACTGTGGTGGCACTGGCAGGCCAGGCAGGTGCTGTGGTGGCAGGCGGCAGGCAGGGGCTGTGGTGGCAGGCGGCAGGCCAGGCAGGTGCTGTGGTGGCAGGTGTCAGGCAGGTGCTGTGGTGGCAGGTGGCAGGCCAGGCAGGTGCTGTGGTGGCAGGTGGCAGGCCAAGCAGGTGCTGTGGTGGCAGGTGGCAGGCCAGGCAGGTGCTGTGGTGGCAGGTGGCAGACAGCAGGCAGCCAGGGCACTGTGAGCTGACAAGGAGCGGCAGCCAGGCTTTACTGTCTCTGGATTGGGCAGATGCAGGAGTCAGGACACCACACCGCGCAGGGCACTGCTGGAGGGGGTGGGGGATGGAGCACTGTTTAGGCGCGCGCGCGGAGGAATAAGTTCCTCCTCCGCTGTGAATGCTGGGGCGGCGGGCCGGGCGTATGACGTCACTGTTTGTGATACACAGCAGAGGCAGAGCGGTCAGCGATGCGGCCGGCATCAATGGATTTACTGGTGTCTGCAGAGCGGGCCCCCCCCTTTTCATCAGTGGATCGGCCCTACGTACCGGTACGCTAAAATGACGTTCTGGGCGCAGGGAGAGGTGGCGGTACTCGCAACAGCTGTTTGCAAAAGTGCCGCTACTGAGTACCGATGCGTACCGGCCCACTTAAAGCACTGAGCATACCCTAAAAATTTCTCCTTTTTTTCTACTGATACCCCTTTCTCCTAACCCTGGCCCTGGCTATGAAGCCATCGAAGAGAAAAACACTGCCATTGAAATGATTTACATTAATGGAGATCCACAACTACTCAAGTAATTGAATTTCCTTCAGCTGTATCAATGTTTCCATTACGGCTAAACTTTAGTGTAACCGAGAGAGGTGGCAATCAGGCAGACAAAATACTGCTTCATTCCCACTCTATAACATTACATCACATCCACTGCAAATCAGAAGAGCCTCCAAAAAAATGAAGAAAAAAAAATCATAATGAAGACGAGGATTCGGCTGGGCAAGAAATAATCAGAAAGATAAATCTCTCCTTTATATTTCCGTGGCTGTTTGCACTGTATCCATGTGTAAGCAATAGAAATATTATAGAAAGCATTTCATGTTGAACAAATGCAATCACTCTGCTCTGCTGTTTGGTAATGAGAAGGGATTAATTCCTATTCATAAATACACTAGCTGAACGCCCATTAAAATTCTGCCGGCGGTTTTGAAGATGACTTTCGGATGACAACTGAAGCCTTTTTTTTTTTCCTAAGCACTTACCGGCACCATTTTATCTAAATTGTAGCTTTCCTTCAAGATCAGTGTCTGCTTCTTTTCTCCAACCAAGCAGGAGCTTTTTAAATTATATGCAATAGTGCAAATTATTTATCATATTGTAATTACGGAAGTCCTCTTTTGTCAAGTATTTCAGCCGTATTTATTAATTAATATACAATTAAATTGTTTCCAGGTTAAAGTGAACCTGTATCATTTTATTCGCCAATCGGACTGAGGTGAGAAAAAAGTGCAAGACTAAGGGTGATCTTGTCAAAGTATCCGTATGTCCCTTGGGTCATCCCTTTATCTTGGAAGGAAGCGGTCTTCCCCATAGGTATTGGGCATTTAACATTGTTGTGATGGGGAAGGATGATTATTATACAGTATCTCACAAAAGTGAGTACACCCCTCACATTTTTGTAGATATTTAATTATATCTTTTCATGTGACAACACTGAAGACATAACACTTTGCTACAATGTAAAGTAGTGAGTGTACAGCTTGTATAAAAGTGTAAATTTGCTGTCCCCTCAAAATAACTCAACACACAGCCATTAATGTCTAAACTGCTGGCAACAAAAGTGAGTACTCCCCTAAGTGAAAATGTCCAAATTGGGCCAAATTAGCCATTTTCCCTCCCCGGTGTCATGTGACTCGTTAGTGTTACAAGGTCTCAGGTGTGAATGGGGAACAGATGTGTTAAATTCGGTGTTATCTGTTTCACTCTATCATACTGGTTGATGGAAGTTCAACACGGCACCTCATGGCAAAGAACTCTTTGAGGATCTGGAAAAAAAGAATTGTTGCTCTACATAAAGATGGCCTAGGCTATAAGAAGATTACCAAGACCCTGAAACTGAGCTGCAGCACGGTGGCCAAGACCGTACAGTGGTTTAAGTCAGGAATTACATACCAAAAGCGGTACAATTGTTTTCATGGAAATTTGGCGTTATGTATTATAGGCCTACAATTCTTAGTAATTACTGACTTAAACCTGACCAAAACAAGACTCTAGTAGACATCCCAGATGTGATAAATTTGAAACACAAACACGTGAATTATAATCGAATCAATAATATTATTTTATTATTTAATATATAATATATATAATAAAATTATATTATTGATTAGATTATAATTCATGCATTATATATTATAGATATATGTGAGATATATGTGTGTGTATGAATTATAATTGAATCAATAATATAATTTTATATATACAGTGGGTACGGAAAGTATTCAGACCCCCTTAAATTTTTCACTCTTTGTTATATTGCAGCCATTTGCTAAAATCATTTACGTTCATTCTTCTTCCTCATGAATGTACACATAGCACCCCATACTGACAGAAAAACACAGAATTGTTGACATTGTTGCAGATTTATTAAAAAAGAAAAACTGAAATATCACATGGTCCTAAGTATTCAGACCCTTTGCTCAGTATTTAGTAGAAGCCCCCTTTTGATCTAATACAGCCAGGAGTCTTTTTGGGAAAGATGCAACAAGTCTTTCACACCTGGATTTGGGGATCCTCTGCCATTCCTCCTTGCAGATCCTCTCCAGTTCTGTCAGGTTGGATGGTAAACGTTGGTGGACAGCCATTTTTAGGTCTCTCCAGAGATGCTCAATTGGGTTTAAGTCAGGGCTCTGGCTGGGCCATTCAAGAACAGTCACGGAGTTGTTGTGAAGCCACTCCTTCGTTATTTTAGCTGTGTGCTTAGGGTCATTGTCTTGTTGGAAGGTAAACCTTCGGCCCAGTCTGAGGTCCAGAGCACTCTGGAGAAGGTTTTTGTCCAGGATATCCCTGTACTTGGCCGCATTCATCTTTCCCTCGATTGCAACCAGTCGTCCTGTCCCTGCAGCTGAAAAACACCCCCACAGCATGATGCTGCCACCACCATGCTTCACTGTTGGGACTGTATTGGACAGGTGATGAGCAGTGCCTGGTTTTCTCCACACATACCGCTTAGAATTAAGGCCAAAAAGTTCTATTTTGGTCTCATCAGACCAGAGAATCTTATTCCTCACCATCTTGGAGTCCTTCAGGTGTTTTTTAGCAAACTCCATGCGGGCTTTCATGTGTCTTACACTGAGGAGAGGCTTCCGTCGGGCCACTCTGCCATAAAGCCCCGACTGGTGGAGGGCTGCAGTGATAGTTGACTTTCTACAACTTTCTCCCATCTCCTGACTGCATCTCTGGAGCTCAGCCACAGTGATCTTTGGGTTCTTCTTTACCTCTCTCACCAAGGCTCTTCTCCCCCGATAGCTCAGTTTGGCCGGACGGCCAGCTCTAGGAAGGGTTCTGGTCGTCCCAAACGTCTTCCATTTGAGGATTATGGAGGCCACTGTGCTCTTAGGAACCTTAAGTGCAGCAGAAATCTTTTTGTAACCTTGGCCAGATCTGTGCCTTGCCACAATTCTGTCTCTGAGCTCTTCAGGCAGTTCCTTTGACCTCATGATTCTCATTTGCTCTGACTTGCATTGTGATCTGGAAGGTCTTATATAGACAGGTGTGTGGCTTTCCTAATCAAGTCCAATCAGTATAATCAAACACAGCTGGACTCAAATGAAGGTGTAGAACCATCTCAAGAATGATCAGAAGAAATGGAAAGCACCTGAGTTAAATATATGAGTGTCACAGCAAAGGGTCTGAATACTTAGGACCATGTGATATTTCAGTTTTTCTTTTTTAATAAATCTGCAACAATGTCAACAATTCTGTGTTTTTCTGTCAGTATGGGGTGCTATGTGTATATTCATGAGGAAGAGGAATGAACTTAAATGATTTTAGCAAATGGCTGCAATTTAACAAAGAGTGAAATATTTAAGGGGGTCTGAATACTTTCCGTACCCACTATATATATATATATATATATATATATATATATATATATGCATATATATATGCATATATATATATATGCATATATATATGCATATATGCATATATATATATATATATATGCATATATATATATATATAATACAAAATGTGTTTTGTGTTTTGTGCAACGTTTTTTTTTTTTTTTTTTTTTGAATTTCCCTCCCTAGTTCCGCTCCCATGCAGCATTGCTGCTGCAGGGAACGGAACTAGGAAGTGATCAGACCGACGGAGGGACGGAGGAGCGGCGGGACTCTCGGCTGGTGATCTCAGCAATGAGAGATCATCGCTGGATCGCCAGGAGAAGGTAAGAGAACACCGCTGCGCTCTCTGTAATCCACCCCGAGCGTGACTCGGGGTTACCGCTCCTGATATGAAAAACCAACCCCGAGTCACGCTCGGGATTACCGCCTAGGAGGTTAACAGGGCAGGCTCCACACAGGCCTCGCCATGGTCGACCAAAGAAGTTGAGTGCAGGCACTCAGCATCGTATCCAGAAGTTGTCTTTGGGAAAAAGACGTATGAGTGCTGCCAGCATTGCTGCAGAGGTTAAAAGGGGTGGGGGGTGGGGGGGGGGGGGGTCAGCCTATCAGTGCTCAGACCATACGCCGCACACTGCATCAAATTGGTCTGCATGGCTGTCAGAAGCCTCTTCTAAAGATGATGCACAAGAAACCCCACAAACAGTTTGCTGAAGACAAGCAGACTAAGGACATAGATTACTGGAACCATCTCCTGTGGTCTGATGAGACCTGGATAAACAGATTTGGTTCAGATGGTGTCAAGCGTGTGTGGTGGCAACCAGGTGTGTAGTACAAAGACAAGTGTGTCCTGCCTACAGTCAAACACGGTGGTGGGAGTGTCATTGTCTGGGGCTGCATGAGTGCTGCTGGCACTAGGGAGCTACAGTTCATTGAGGGAACCATGAATGCCAACATGTACTGTGACATACTGAAGCAGAGCATGATCCCCTCCCTTCAGAAACTGGGCCACAAGGCAGTATTCAGAACGACCTCAAAAACATCTCCAAGACGACCACTGCCTTGCTAAGAAGCTGAGGGTAAAGGTGATGGACCGGCCGGTCTCCAGACCTAAAACCTATTGAGCATCTGTGGGACATCCTCAAATGGAAGGTGGAGGAGTGCAAGGTCTCTAACATCCACCAGCTCTGTGATGTCATCATGAAGAAGTGTAAGAGGACTCCAGTGGCAACCTGTGAAGCTCTGGTGAACTCCATGCCCAAGAGAGTTACGGCAGTGCTGGAATATAATGGTAGAAGTGTAATGGTGGCCACACAAAATATTGACACTTTGGGCCCAATTTGGACATTTCACTTAGGGGTGTACTCACTTTTGTTGCCAGAGGTTTAGACATTAATGGTTGTGTGTTGAGTTATTTTGAGGGGACAGCAAATTTACACTGTTATACAAGCTGTACACTCACTACTTTACATTGTAGCAAAGTGTCATTTCTTCAGTGTTGTCACATGAAAAGATATAATAAAATATTGACAAAACTGTGAGGGGTGTACTCACTTTTGTGAGATACTGTAGATAGATAGATAGATAGATAGATAGATAGATAGATAGATAGATAGATAGATAGATAGATAGATAGATAGATAGATAGATAGATAGATAGATAGATAGATAGATAGATAGATAGATAGATAGATAGATAGATAGATAGATAGATAGGTACTATGTGTCACAACACATCGCATTACCTTTTCCCTACATAGAAGAACCTTAGCATTAACATTATATCATACATTTATTTTCTTTATACACCATTTCTACAAAATCAGATGCAACTATGCTAAAGCAGTCCTACAAACGCAGTTTGAAAGACAAGAAGCAGCCCAGTGGAATGTTCCATCTGTGATAACAGAAGAAAAATCTGACTGCCTTGCTCCAAGCCCCACACACTGAATAGCCTCAAAGCCAGCACGTGTGAAATAAAAAGACAGGCAAGCCTTGTGTCCTGGATATAGTCTGTGAGATGTCACATCCAATGACAGCCTCAGTGCCGAAGCCACTATACGAAGAGGCATTGTGTCAAAGAGATGCCCACTGTGACTCCAGTCTAATACTCTAGCTTGGCCAGCATTCAGGAAAGTGAGGAGAAATCCTTACACCAGCAGTTTTTACTGCGTCGTCTTTCTCCGGTAAAGGGACAAAATGAAGACATGTTGTGTTTTATCATGTGTTGTAGAACAGACAGGACAAAGAAAAGGAGCAGAAGTGCAGAATTCAGCTCATCCATGGAAGAGCTGAATATGATGACTTCTGTACTATGAAATAATGTAGGCACTATTTTAGCATCAGTCAGTGTAACGTTATTTGGTTGAACATTTGTCTTCTGATATCTGTAAAAGAGAAATTTCTGTCTTGGTTTTCTCATTTCCTCCTCCTGGCTTTTCCAAGTCACACTATTATAAGATTATGGTGCTTTAGAAAAGATCTTCCAACCTGCCCTTATTTCTTCTTTTATAGACCATCCTGCCTATATTGATGTGTTCAGATCTTGAACATGTCTCTAATGCTTTTTATTGCAAACAGTCAACTGTACAAACACTCACGCAGTTAGATTGTCCAGATGTCCGGAGCAGTGCCCAGGATATTTGGAGTTTGTTAAAGCGGAGTTCCACGCAAAAGTGGAACTTCCGCTTTAAATAGTCCTAACCCCCTGACATGCCACATTTGGCATGTCATTTTTTGGGGGGGGGGGAGCGGGTACCTAGTTTTGACAGGTACCCGCTCCCACTTCCGCTCGGAGCGCCGCGGCGCCCTGAGTGGAAGTTCTCCTCTCTCCCTCCCTCCCTACAATCTTCTGGGACATGTCAGAGGTCCCAGAAGATTGCCAGCCAATCACGACGCGTAGCGCAACTCGCGCATGCGCAGTGCGTACCCGGCTGTGAAGCCGCAAACTGTCACAGCCGGGTGCCCACATCAGTGATGCCGGCGCCGCGGAGCGGAGAGGGAGAAGATGGTGCATCGCTGGACCGTGGGACAGGTGAGTGTGCGGTTAGGCTGGAACTCCGCTTTAAGTTTATGAATTTACCCTTTAAACATTGGAGGGGTTGATTTACTAAAGGCAAATAGTCTGGGCACTTTGGAAAGCTCAGTTGCATTCTTCAAGTGCAGTTGCTCCAGAACGTAGTTAGACTTCCATCATCCAATTATGTGCAGGCAAAAATGTTGTTTTTTAAATTTTCCTTGCACGTGATTGGGTTCTCTTTGCAAATTGAAGCTTTACCTCATTTACTAAGCCCGGGGCAACTGCACTTGCAGCAGGGGCTGACTGGCAACTTTCAGCCAAGGGGGAAAGAATAATCCAGAGGTCCATGGTGCAGCGACCTGGCCCCCCTCCCACTCTCCCTCTTCCCGGCCTTCTTCTGACACCCATTCCAAGCGGAAACTCTGCTCCAGGTACTCTCTACCCACCGGCCGAATCTGGGTTCCCGACCGGGTCAGCTGGGGGCTCTTGGGGGGAAGCTGGGACAGCTCAGTTGGGGCTGGCTGGGGGGGGGGGGGTTTGAGTCTCCAGTGGGGCATGGAACAGGCCTCTGCTCAGAAACAATATACTCCATCCATGCTGGGGGGGGGGGGGGGCTGGGCTCTGTCCTTGTCTTCATCCTGCACTCGCAGTAGGTTAGGAGCGGGAACTTTTTACTTCTCTTCACCAGGAATCATTTAGGCATGTCTGTGGCAGAAGCGGTGCAGCCTTTTTACAGGGCATCAAGGTGGCCCAGCGGGCAATTGCCCCGTGGCCCAATCCTCCCCTGACTTTCAGAGTGCAACTGCACTTTGCAAAGTGCACAGTCTATATGGCTTTAGTAAATCAACCCCTGTGTGTCACTTTTCAGCAGGCATAAAGGTTAAAAATCAGATAATGACATAAAAAAGTCAAGTAAAGGAACAAGCTGCTTGACCAAATATGGCATACAAAGTGAGATCATCGCTGATGAAAAAAAATGGCAGCAGTTATGCTTGGACCCCCCTGACCCCAGAGGTTTAGTAGATGTTTTTCATGTAATTTCAGTCTTTACCTTTGGAGAATTCTGATCCTTGGATTATTAGCACTGATAAAACCATATGAGTGTTCCTTGGAAAAATCACATGGGTAGTTTTAATGGGATTTGCTATACCATGGTAGTTTAAATATAAAATAAGTACAGTATGTATGATACATTATCGCATTGAACGAAATGACTACGGAAGTAATTTTTTGATAACTATCACTTATCGCTTGTTTATTATGTATTCAGTCTGACCAGACTTCTGAGGTTGAGCACCCCATCCCCCACACACACCTGTACTCTATTAGTGTCCACTATCAAGTAGATATAGGAGGAGTCCCATGTAGTGCATTAGCACATCTTTCCCAGCAAGGAGTGTTGTCTCCAAGGGTTAGAGAGGCTGGATTCACCCCTTTTTTATGGATAGTGTAGGACCCACTGATAACGGGGTACTTTGACGCAGTGGTGGGCTTGAGCATGATATGGCCATATGGTGGGACTAAATCCCCATTTTTATTTATGGATTGTCTCCATATTTGATAGTCATTTCTTTTGCATGTGTGCGCTATTCTTTTTTAATATACATGTTGCCTGGTCCATAGCTGCACTGGCTTTAGATATACATGTTCAGGGTTTGCTCCCCCAATTTTTTGCTTGTTTATTATCACTTATATTACTTATGTTTAATTTTTTTTTTCTTTATAAAAGATTTTATTGAGAGAAAAAATGACAATACAGGAAATAAGATAACAATATGTGGTGCACTATGAGTGCCTGTAACAGTAGAATCTAACCAAAGGTGAAGAATGGGCTGGTGTGCCCAGCCAAACAAACAAAGGAAAAATAAAAAAACTCATAGCATCTGACCGAAAAGCATAGGGGATGGAAGTTCCAAAGAGGTAATTGGATGGATCTTTAGGATAGGGTGACCAAACCATATAGTGGGGAAAAGAGGGGGGGGGGGAGTGTACACCTATGAGTCCTGTTAGAATTTCCGTGATCCGTATGGGAGTCCAAAGGTTCGGTATATTCAGAGTATATGGAGGGCCAACAGTCATAAATCAAGAGTCCAAAGATCAGTTGAGTGGGTTGGGTATGGGAGACCACAGGTTGTGCATGTTTAGTTTATTATCTGGTGTTTGAATTGTAGTTGATATTTGATATTTGGAGTTAGTTCACTTTTTTATTTTTCAAGAAGGGTGAACTTAACCTTTAAAAAAATAGTGTGTAATTTTTTTCAATGGATATTTGGGGTAAAAAATCAGATAATCACATAAAAAAATCAACATGGCATGCAAAGTGAGCCCATCTCTGATTAAAAGAGTGGCGACAATTATGTTTGGACCCCTAACTTTTGAGGTTCAGTAGCTGTTTTTTATGTACTGTCAGTCTCTAAGTTTGGATAATTCTGATCCTGGGATCAATATCACTGTTGAAACCATATAAGTCAAGTGTTCATGGGGAAGAATGGTTGGGAGGAGGGGTATAATGAGATTTGTTATTCCATGGCCATTTTACATATTGTATAATAAATGGTTTCATTTGGATGACATGGCTATGGATGTATTTTTTGGTTGTTTGGTTGATTACTGTTTTATTACTTATTGATTAAATATTAATAAATGAATTATTAATTAATATATAACATTTTATTATATGATGTAGTCTATACAGTGGGGTTTGATTTTTGGTTGACATTTGGAGCTAGTTAACCGTTTCATTTTTCGTGAACCCTTTGTACAAATAGTGTGTATCACTAATTTACTAACAGACATATCAGCCTGGATGCCACACCACTTACTCAAACTCAATCTATCCAAAACCAAGCTCAAAATTCTCCTCCCCATCCTGTGGGAGTGTCCCACCCTAAACTCCCATGTAGGTTGAATGGCACGGCTCATTCAGCAGACTCCACGGACAGCCGTAAGGCATTCAACCTACATGGGAGTTTATTAAGGGCACCAGTTTTTAAATCTACAGTTTTAAACCCACAGTTTATTTGTGATTGCATGGAAATCTTTTTGGAGGAAATATTTTTAATGGATATTGGATATGGATATTAATGAAATCCTTTAAACCTACTGCACTATGAGGAGCCTTCTTTCCCTTCTATACCCCTGAGTGCAAATAGGTGAGAACCACATATCTCCAGGAGACCGGAACCGCTGTGAGAACAACACCTAAGCCTTTATTGATGCTTGCTGGCATATGCTAACTGGGATCAACTCCATCTGGTAAGTGTGCCATCTTACCATAACCCACTGGCGGTGAAGTGGAGGGTCACACCATCACTACTGCATATGTGCATGTACCATCACCTGATCCAGTTTCACCAATTTTATAAAGGACTCACTCTATTTTTTGCACTATTATTAGCAATTTGCACAATTTTTTTAGCATAAGTATGGACTTTATTAATATTTACTTATGTGTTAATATGTAAGCACTTGTATTTTTGCTGTTTCACACTGCACTCTATATATTGGCAATTTTGTACATTATTTATTTCTATGTTATTGATGCTATATATTTGCACTTTATCCTACTGACTGTGAATAGTCATCCTTAATTTAAGCACTTTATGTCACAAGGCAGAAATACCTTAGCACTTTATATATATTTATTGTTGCATCACAATATGTTTTATATACAGACAAATATTATTGGTAGGACTTTATTGCCCTCTACCTTTGCATTTTTATGTAGAGCAACCAGGGCCGGTGCTAGACTATTTTACGCCCTAGGCAAGACCAGCTACTTGCGCCCCCTGCCCCCAAAAAAATAAAATAAAAAGGGAAGGGGTTAAAAACTCTAATGTACCTCTATGCCACACCAAGGGACCCTGATGATCCTCCATGTCACACCAGGGGCACCTGATGTTTCTCCATGTCATACCCAGAGACCCTGATGTTTCTCCATGTCACACCTGGGGACCCTGATGTTCCTCCATGTCACACCTGGGGACCTCAATCCCCCATGGCACACCCAGGGACCCCAATTCCTCATGGCACACCTGGTGACCCCGAAACCCTGTTACACCCAGTGACCCCTATCCCCCATGGCACACCTGGTCACCCTGATTCCCTTTCACACCAGGGAACCTCCATGTCACACCCAGGGACCCTGATCCCCTGTTCTGGGGACACTCACTGGGATCACTCAAGAGGCAGGAAGGGAGCCCACAGGAGTGCTGCCTGCATGATGATCCTCTTTGGCTGGAGCTGAGTGGTGTAAGCCCTGGGCAGGAAGTGACTCTCTGCACTGAGCTGGTGGGCAGCCATTCATTTCCCTGGGTCGGTATTAAGCAGGGAGCGGAGGAGAGCTGAACCTGACCCCAAGCTTGGCACTGGAGGGCGGCACCTTTACTGGAGCAGAAACAATGAGGCACCGGAATGGTCTGAGGAGGTTGGGGATTAGGGACATGCGGAGTTCTCTGACTGCTGCTTCTCCCTTCACCAGGAGCCGGTTGGAGCTGTGGTGAGCACTGTGGTCCAGAAGAGGAGCACCCTAGGAGAAGGATTTAGCAGGATCACGGGGAAGGAGGGCAGAATGCGGGCCACTCTCTTCATACCGCCCAGTGAATGTCCCCAGAACAGGGGATCAGGGTCCCTGGGTGTGACATGGAGGTTCCCTGGTGTGAAAGGGAATCAGGGTCACCAGGTGTGCCATGGGGGATAGGGGTCACCGGGTGTAACAGGGTTTCGGGGTCACCAGGTGTGCCATGAGGAATTGGGGTCCCTGGGTGTGCCATGGGGGATTGAGGTCCCCAGGTGTGACATAGAGGAACATCAGGGTCCCCAGGTGTGACATGGAAAAACATCAGGGTCTCTAGGTATGACATGGAGGAACATCAGGTGCCCCTGGTGTGACATGGAGGATCATCAGGGTCCCTTGGTGTGGCATAGAGGGACATTAGGGTCCCCAGGTGTGACATGGAGGAATATGGGGGTCACTGGGTATGACAGCATAACATAGAGGAGCCATCAGATCAGGGTCACTGGGTATGACATAAAGGAGTTTTTAACCCCTTCCCTTTTTATTTTGTTTGGGGGGGGGGGGGGAGGTAGTAGCTGGTCTTGCCTAGGGCGTAAAATAGTCTAGCACCGGCCCTGCTTACAGTTCATTTAGTACTTATAGTTTATTTATCAATGTCTATACAGTGGTGTTTGCCTTTAGGTTGACATTTGGATCTAGTTCCCTTTTTTCATTTTTTGTTAACCCTTTAAACCAAAAAGTTTGTCTTTTTTTTCAATAGGTGTATACGTTAAAAAATCTGATAATCACATACAAAAGCCAACCAGTTATGGTACGCAAAATATGTCCATGTCTGAAGAATAGAGTGGTGGCAGTTATTCTTGCATCCCCTGACCTCAGGGGTTCAGTAGCATTTGCCCTCCCAGGGGGTAACTACTCCATCTATAAAATAGCAGCATCTTCAGCTGCAATGGCCCTGCTCGATCCAAGCCAGGATTATATATGATCAGTGTTTTACACAGTTAAGAAACAAAAGGTGAGACTGTGTATGCTCCAATATGACCTCTGCTCACTCCAGGGAGATGATCTCCATCTGCAATATCACCGTGGCTAAGCCACTTCTAAGTACATCGACTAGACTGATATCATCAGGAGGAGAACAGAAGACACTCAGAACTGTATTTTCTGCTCTCCGCTAAAGGATTCTCTGGCTCATCTGAAGCCGCTTAGAAGTTTCATTAAGGTCGGGGAAGGAGGCAGTGCAAAGCCTTCACATTTCAAAAGTTTTCGCTAAGTCTGGTCGATTCAGCTTAAGAAAAAGCCAACAGAGGGACTCGGCGGATGGGGAATCCAAGCAAGCTAAAAGGGCACCGAGGCTGTGCACGGCGGCCTGCGATATAGATTTACTTCTCCCTGACATTATAAAAAGGGAGAATAATCCACTTCTGTACATATAATTATGGCTCTGAATTAGAAAAAAAAAAAAAAAAAACGATTTAAAAGATTTTCTGTGCCGAAAGGGGACTGCGGTCTATCAGAAAACCAGTTCTCATGTTAATAAATTTTAAGGATTAAGACGGAGGCAGAAAATGAATCCTTTTACAGGGATATCTGAAAAAAAAAGATATCATACACAATTTGAGAACTTGCAAGTTTTTTTTTTTTTTCTTCTTCCTTACCCACATTGAACAGAGACGGATAAATGGCATGAGATTTAAAAGTGAATGTCATTGGAGTCTTGTGGTTGGGTCGAAGGACTGGGCATGCTTTTAGAGATAGATATAAAGACAATGAGAAGTGCAATGATAATACAAGAAGTGCTGCACTCCATGGTGGCGAATTAGGATTAAGTTTATTGAATCCTCTTGTATAGTACTGTACTGTACTGTCTCACTTTATATTGCAAAGCAGATTGTTGGCTTTATGTAAATCCTGAAAAAAAAAATAATATTAATAATAATTATTATTTTTATTAATATTATTTAGGATTTACTGTATATAGCGCCAACAGTTAGCACAGAACTTTTACAACACGAGGGCAAACAGTACAGTTACAAAACAATTCAATACTAGAGGAATCATAGAGCACTGCTCATTAGAGCTTACAATCTAAAAGAGAGGACTAAAGGGTAACTCCACGTTCGTGGGGATAAAAATCAGCAAATAAAGAAAAAGCAATATAGCGTATACAATTGCGACACAAATCATATTGTAATTGAATGTTATGAAAAATTACCTTTCCTTTTCAATCTGCAGCTGTTGTAATTTTCTGAAAATGCAATGCAATATGGCCGCCTGCAGCTGTTCTGTACACAGAATGTATACTGACCACACCCCCAGACACATCATTTCCTGCTTGTGTGATTGGCTGACCAATTTTCCCAGAAGTCTGCACTAAGATACAAGTCAGATTTCTGGCATCCCCTGCAACAAAAATGTCATTTTTGGTGAGATTCTCTCAATAGGAACACATCTAAAGAGATGCAGGCCCAGCAGATTTCCTCATCAGTGTCCTGCAGCTGCCACAGCTGATAGATAATTTTGAAACCACTCCCATTAGACCCACTCAGCACAGAGGCACAGAGGAACAAACAATGATTTCTTCAGAATAACAAAAGGTAGGAATCTGCAACGAAGTTGGCTAAGATCCTTGTAATGTACAAAGATCACCCAGAGGGGAATTTTTTTTTTTTTTTTTTTTTTTTTAACAAAAGTGGAGTTACGCTTTAAGTAGTATAAAAGGTAATACCTGTAGGGGGTGACTCTTTGGAGAAAATAAAAGAACAGTTGATGGGTGGAGCCAGGATAGGCATTTCTGAAGAGAAGAGTTTTTTGAGGCATGCCTAAATGGGAACAGAGTAGGAGATAGTTGGACAGATTGGGGTAGAGAGTTCCAGAGGATGGGAGAGGCTTGGGAGAAATCCTGGAGGCAATATAATAACAATAAAGTCAGATTGGTATAGGTGAAAGGTCAATGGCCTTATGACCAGAGGTCATTGAAGCCTAGATGCCCAGGCCAAAATTAGTTAGGCCGTATGCACTGTTTGGACTTGAAATACCTCTATCAATAATTTGTCTATCAAACTAATTTTTGCATTTATTTTTCACAGCTGGCCTCCAGCCTTGCACATCTATACAGGCTCCTCTCCTGTACTGTCATTGCTTTCTCTGATTTCACTGCACACTGTGAACTTCTCACAATGTGCATTAGAAACACCAGCAAGTCAGATCTTATTTCCAGGCTGGAGAATGCCCAGCATCATTCAACCCTTTCTCCCCAGCCTGCCTGTCCCTGGCCTTCCCCTTTCATTCATTGGATTTTGGTTCTTTTAATGAAGCTCAACATCATATGCAGGTGTTACCTAGAGTGGTATGCAAATACAGCCTGCCTGGGAACACCCACTTCTCCAAATTAAAACCCGCCCATCAAGCTATTTTGATATTTGCATTTTCAAAAGCCAACCCCCTGCTTGTATCAGGGCTTAGGTGAGCCCCGCCGATTTTATTAGGGTGTGCACCCCAAAGCTCAAACACACATGTGTGTGTGTGCATGTGCTTATATACCGACGTATATCAGTGCAGTGCGTATATAATGTTGTGTCAGAGCAGTGGATGGTGTCAGTAGAGCAGAGATTGGTGTCAGTAGTTTTTATTTTTATTATTTATTTTTTTATCATTTTTTACAATTGTATTTTTCATTTAGGAGCCCTGTTAGGGGGCTTTGGTGAATTCTGCGCCATTCATTATGTTTGGCACCCTCACGCTCATGCCCATAGATGCAGCAAAATGCAAAGCAATGCGATTCGGCACTGCGTGGATTTAACGGACAATTGCGCAGTTGTGCGACGCTGTACCCTGGTGGTATTTGATCACCTCTGCGATTTTTATTTTTTGCGCTATAAACAAAAAAAGAGCAACAATTTTGAAAAAATAATATGTTTCACATTCTTTTATATGAAATAAAAAAAAAAAATTAAAAATCTAAATTTTTTAATATTTTAGGCCAATTTGTTTTCTGCTACGTATTTTTGGTAAAAAAAAAATTGCAATAAGCGTATTTTGATTGATTTGCGCAAAAGTTATTGCGTTTACTAACTACGGGAAAGATTTATGTCATTTTTATTGTTTTTTTTTTTTTTTTACTAGTAGTGGCGGCGATCTGCAATTTTTTGCGGGACTGCGACACTACGGCGGACAGATTGGACCCCCTAACTGACATTTTTGACACTTTTGGGGGGACCAGTGACTTTACTACAGTAATCAGTGCTAAAAATATGCACTGCTACTGTAAAAATTACACTGGCAGGGAAGGGGTTAACAGTATGGGTGATCAAGGGGTTAAATGTGCCCCTAGGGACGTGATTCTAACTGTGGGGGGGCGTGGCTTGTGAAGTCATCACAGAGACATGCAATCCTATGTAGCAGGATCACATGACATCTTGTATCACTTCAGGGAGAAGTATGGATGGCTGTGTTTATATCAGCCGTCCGTCCTTCTCTGTCAGCGGCGGGAGATCGCGAGTGGCCGGCGGCTATCGGAGCCGCCTGCCACACGCACTAGCTTCCCCGCCTCCGGGAGCGCGATCGCCCCCTAGTTCCTCCCAGGTGAGGGCCGTACATGTACGGGACTTTGCCTGGGAGAGCCAGACTGCCACCATGCATCTGCGGCGTGCGGTCGGCAAGTGGTTAAACCCTGTCATGCTGGCCCTCCGTCCATTTCTTTTCTCTCCTTTACTCCGGGCCTCTCTTTCTTCTTACATTTTTTAACTCCATAGACTTCAATGGAACTGCATTAACAATGCATAAAAAATGAATGCACCTGTGTTTTTGCTGTGTTTTTGGTAGAGTTTTGAGTTTAAAAACCAGTCTCCTCCTACCTAAAAAATGTAAGAGGCATAAAAATGTGCCACAAAAATGCACCAATCGCACACGCATAGATTTAAAGGTAGCCTTATGCTGATACACTTGTATACATATATTATGATATATTGCCGTGTGTCGCAGACATGTGCGCTTTTATTTAATTTACTCCAGGTAGAGTGCCATACCGGGGCGATTTCTCTTTGTCTGTCTGTCATCCGGTGAAGATAAATGTTTCTTTGGCAAAGACGTGTCAATATAAAGAGCGGTGCATCACCCAGGTTGGGCTAGGAGAGGCGGCAATCCTTTCACTGATCACAGGCCAGGAAGATTCATTAATAATGAGCAGATGACATATGACAGCAGATGAGATAATCTGCAAAGAAACCCAAGATAATGACTGATTTCTACATCAAGGGAAAGACTGGATCACCAAGACGACGCCTAAGTCCCCGCACAAATGCCCGCCGTGTTAAATATGAAGGCATCGCCATTAATAATTTCTCAGCTTGTATTATGAGAGTAACGTAGTTCTGGGGATCGGACAGGTACAGACGGATGTGTGTTAAATTACTGTTTTACTGTGCTGAGCTCATTTATCACAATACGAGGCAGAAGACAGCGTGGTGGTTAGGTCTTCAGTGTTGAAACAATGTACCGATATTGGCCACATCACATATCTTATTTAAAATGGACCTTTTTGTGACTTTTATTTTTCTCATCACATATATTTTCGCTTGGAGATCTGGTCAGTAACACACCTCCTGTATTAGAACCTAATTAGTAGTGTGGGCGAATGATAACATATTCTCAGCACCACATCCCTTCATTGGAAGAAGAATTGGAAGGAGATAACTTGGACTTTTAGACCCCGTTCACACGGGGGCGACGCTACTTGCCGGGGCGAACTCACAGGTCGCGGTGCGCAGCTCGCACCGCGACCTCGGAGCGGCCGGCATGGACTTCATATCATGGAAGTCAATGCAGGTTGCTCCAGGTCGCCCCAAAGAAGCTCTGGACCCTTTTTCTAAGTCGGAGCGACTTGTGTCGCTCCTATTAGAACGGGTCCACAGCTACTCTATGGCAGGCGACCTACGGCGACCTGTCAGGCGACCAGGTCGCCTGACAGGTCGCCCCAGTGTGAACAGAGTCTTAGACTCCATTCACACTACCGCGACTTGTCAGGCGACTTGTCAGCCTGACAAGTCGCGGTCCGTCGCGGCCCATGCAGTGCTACAGGACCCTTTCTAATAGGATCGACACAAGTCGCTCCGACTTAGAAAAAGGGTTCTGTACTACTTTGGAGCGACCTGGAGCGACTTGCATAGACATTCATTTTATGAAGTCTGTGCAAGTCGCACCGAAGTCGCGGTGCACGCAACTTCACAGGTCGCCCCCGAAGTCGTGCCGCTTCAGTGTGAACCGGCACTTAAGGTGCTTGAAATAGACAGTAATTGACTACATTAATTAAAAGCTGAAAATGTATTGAGTTACAACATTAAAACAGACCATATTAAAAATAAAATTAGTTATTAACATGATAAATAGGAATAATAAATAAATAAGATCATATAATGTCCATAGAAAGTGATGAAATCCAGGAGAAAAAAGGTGGTAGATGACACCACCGATCCCAGAGGAGCCACAAATGCATAGTGAGAAAAGGTGACTAGAGAACCAGGAGTAAAACTTCACACCCTCTGTGATAAGGTAAATTCCTTACCAGATTATTAAGTGGACCACTAGATTATAGGTGTTCAAACCAGGTACCACATCTATCCATGAGGAATGGTCATTGTTCCTCCAATGCATCAAGTGGATCATTAAATACTAAGTAGTCAGATCAGATGAACGATCGAACTTCCGTCCAACAACACTATAGTGGTCATCAATCCTCACACTCATAAAGCTTGAAAGAGAGAAGAAGCTCCCATAGTGCATTAAAAGATATAGCATTTATTTAAAAAAGTATCAATTGCACTTACAACGGACTGGACATAATCAGGCTTACAGACAGTCATGTAGTTGCGGCGTTCCTGTGGGCTTCGCTCCACTAGTCCGGATACTGGCCACCCTCCAACCATAACCGAGAAGCGTGATGTCGTCACCGCCATTGACCACGCCCTACATGTTTCGTCATATACCAGATTATGTGGACCACTAGATTATAGGTGTTCAAACCAGGTACCACATCTATCCATAAGGAATGGTCATTTATCCTCCAATTCATCAAGTGGATCTTTAAATACTAAGTAGTCAGATCAGATGAATGATCGAACTTCCGTCCAACAACACTATAGTGGTCATCAATCCTCACACTCATAAAGCATGAAAGAGAGAAGAAGCTCCCATAGTGCATTAAAAGATATAGCATTTATTTAAAAAAGGATCAATTGCACTTACAAGGGACTGGACATAATCAGGCGTACAGACAGTGATGTTGTTGCGGCGTTCCTGCGGGCTTCACTCCACTAGCCCGGATACTGGCCACCCTCCAACCAGAACCCAGAAGCGCGATGTTGTCACCGCCGTTGACCACGCCCTACATGTTTCGTCATATACCAGATTAAGTGGACCACTAGATTATAGGTATTCAAACCAGGTACCACATCTATCCATAAGGTATGGTCATTTATCCTCCAATGCATCAAGTGGATCATTAAATTCTAAGTAGTCAGATCAGATGAATGATCGAACCTCCGTCCAACAACACTATAGGTGGTCATCAATCCTCACACTCATAAAGCACGAAAGAGAGAAGAAGCTCCCATAGTGCATTAAAATATATAGCATTTATTTAAAAAAAGATCAATTGCCCTTACCAGACCAACCCCAAGACAACTTCACGTATGACGAAACACGTAGGGCGTGGTCTACGGTGGTGATGACATCACACTTCTCGGTTCTGGTTGGAGGGTGGCTGGTATCACTCCCAGAAAGCGGGCTAGTGGAGCGAAGCCCACAGGAACACCGCAACAGCATCACTGTCTGTACGCCTGATTATGTCCAGTCCGTTGTAAGTGCAATTGATCTTTTTTAAATAAATGCTATATCTTTTAATGCACTATGGTAGCTTATTCTCTCTTCCATGCTTTATGAGTGTGAGGACTGATGACCACCTATAGTGTTGTTGGACGGAGGTTCGATCGTTCATCTGATCTGACTACTTAGTATTTAATGATCCACTTGATGCACTGGAGGATAAATGATCATTCCTGATGGATAGATGTGATACCTGGATTGAACACCTATAATCTAGTGGTCCAACTAATCTGGTGAGGAGTTCACCTTATCACAGAGGGTGGGACGTTTTCCTCCTGGTTCTCTTGTCACCCTTTTTCACTATCCATTTTGTGGCTCTAGGATCGGTGGTGTCATCTACCTCATTTTTTCTCTTGGATTTGATCACTTTCTATGGACGTTATATGATCTTCTTTATTTATTATTCCTATTTATCAATTTTATTATGATCATTTTTACAATTATGTCATATTAATGCTTTTATTTTTATTAGCGCTGCACTATTTGTCTATTGATTTGTTTTTTGAAGCCTGTATCATTATTCCAAGTGCTAGCAGCTCCCCTCGCCAGCACAGTGCCTACTCGGTTTTGAAGTAATTTAGATGGTCTTGTCCTTAATTTGGCAGCACTCCAAAGGTAAATACTCCCAACATGTTTCGCCCTGTGGGGCTTCTTCAGGGCTAAGAAGAAAAAGCCCCACAGGGCGAAACCTGTTGGAAGTGTTTACCTTTGTACCACTACAGAAATAAGGACTTCAAGACCATGTTAATAGATTTGCTGTTAATATGTAATGTTTTAATGTTGTAATTCAATAAATTGTCAACTTTTTATTAATGTAGTCAATTACTGTCTTTTTCAAGCACCTTAGAGTAGAACTATAAGCAAAACTTTTCTTTTTTTTTTTCATTTTGGATAGAGGAATTCCTTGGGGACCCCAGCTCACCAGAACTAGTGTCCCCATTGTAATATTTCACCTCTATTACTTTTCTGGGGACAACCCAAAATTTTCGGATTTTCTTTTATTTCTACTTTCAAATGTAATAGTAAACAGGAAAAATGGAGAGGGTGAATCTTACTAATGGGGACACAGACAGCAATAAAAACTGACAAATGTTCTAATCCCTCTCCACTCTATCCAAAACTAAAAAAAAAGTCTTGCCTTTGGTTATACTTTTTTTACCCCAATTATCTCCTCCCAAACCTCCTGTTTTCGAGTGCTTTCACTCTGGAGCATAGGGGGGAGCACAGGACAGAAGCATTGTCAGTCTGGTGGAAGTGGTGTGTTAGATGTACTAGCAGATTTAGATACACTAACAAATTGAAGCCAAACTCCAGATAACACTTTATAATCAGTTAAAGCAAAACTGATTTTTATTCTTCTGGGATAAAGGTTTTACATTAATAAATAAAAGCTGATCATTGAAAGCACCCCTGACAGTGTTAAATAGGCTGTCTTATCACTGAAACTTCAAGAGAGCTTGTGCTTTTGAAAAACAACAGACTTACTGGTTGGATCATCACCTGAAAATAGAATAAAGAAAGCCTAAAAAAAAAAAAAAAAAAATGCAGCCATCACATTTAGGAATTTTCAGGTGGTGTGCAGTGTGGTGTGGTGGCAGTAATTCACACAGGCGGGTGCAGTAAAGAACTCCAAATGAAGTATGCAGGAACAGTTCAGAACAGAACCCAGGGGAAAACCACAAAACGGGTGTACTCTCGATTTTCAGCAAAGTGAACAGAGCAATGCTCAGCCGGAATGACAGTGCCTGAAAAGAGGGCAGAATGCGGTCTGGCTGTATTGTGCCCAATCAGGAAGATGTCCAAAGGAGTAGCAGACCCTATGCTTTTCATCCTCAGTTGTCCCTAACAGGCAGGTCACCGTTCCCTACACTGCCCACATGGGTAAATAAGCACCAAACACGGGAGCCAGGGCTTTAAATAGGCTCTACCTGACCGAAGATGGCCACCAGAGTCACATAGGGTGGCACTATTCAATAGAATAGCTTCCCCAGTAACCTAAGAAATCATAGAAGAACTCTGTTCCTCTTGACTTCCTCTGCAACATTACTGCTGCTGCTGACAGCGCCACCTGCAGTGGAGAAAGTAGACTGCACATGCCTACAAATTGTTAGCTGCAATATAATAAATGTTTGCTTTATAGCAGTAAATTGGAGGTCCTCTTCATTCCCTCCTGCCCAATTAAAAGCCAGACTTTACTCCATAAATCAAATGGAGAATATATTTCACTTAATTTACAATTCAACCAAATTCTATGATAATAAATGGGATCCTTGGTTTGCTCACGCTGACTTACTATTTCTACCCATTAATCTCTGAACATCAATATATACAGAATATGACATGTTACTGATCTCTTTCTCTTTCATCCACTCATTTCCAACATGTAAGAGTTTATATTATATGGTATATATCAATTTTATATTGATCTTCAAGATTATGACATAGGCCTACAATGTAAAGTTCCATGTAAAAAATACTCTTTTCTCAATGTATGATTGTTCTAACAAAGAATTTTTTTCTTTGTTTTTTGTAAAAAAAAAAAAAAAAGCTGCAAATTTACCTCTTGTTGATTACAATGTTATTAATCACTTTTTGTACCACAATTTTTTACTTAAATAAAAAAGTTTGTATACAATAAATAAATAAATGTTTGCTTTTGGGTTTAGTATTGCTTTAACATAGTTTTAATGGTTCGGCTTTACCCTCTTCTTCCCGGATCCCCTGCCAGTGCTTTTGGCTCTTTCCCTTGACCAGTGCCCCCAGTAGCAAGCCGCTTGCTATGGGGGCACTGGTGCGTGCTCATTCCCGAGCCCTGCTCTATGCATTCATAAGACACATAGAGCGGCGGCTCGGCCCTGCCCCCGCTCTCTCCTCATGTTCTGGTACCTTTGGGTACCCTAATTACTCTTTCATAAGTGTATGCGCCCCACCATTCTCTTTTGGTAAGGTGCGCATACACCTTTAAGACTGATGCTGTCATCACTGAGCGCCGGACTTGATGGCTATTTAGATCGCCGGCTCTCACTCACATGTGTTCGTTCAAACTGCTTTGTGCCTTGATGCTTACCTGTCTTGAAGCTCACATGCTTGCAAGCATACCTCGCTGTCGGAACCACGCTGCGCTGATCCCTGTATCCCGCTACCGGATCATCCGCTCTTGCCGAACCTCTCCTCTGCTACATTGCTATTAGTGATAAGTACCCCACAGGGGAAACCTCTATAACCTTTATACTAAAGCTTACACTATCTAGCTCTGCATACTAAGGACTATTACTACATCTGCATTATCTAAGATTGCTAGCTCTTGAGCCTACTACCACCTGTTCTTGCACTGGGTTGATCTCTCTTGTATGTCCACCTGCTACTCTGTCATCTACTACCATACATGATTGCTAAACCTATCTGCATCCCATCTGCTACTATCTTACTCTCAAGAACATTTCCTTTCAAGTGTCTGTCATCTACCATCTCTACCCAACCTGTCTCTTCAGCCTATCATCACTGTGTTACTCTATACATAAGTCACTCTAGGAAACATCTTATTGAGTGTGTGTATTTACTTGCTGAATTGAGATCATCCACACATGATGAGTCATTGAGAGTTGGGAATGGTGTCTCAGCGTTTCTCTACATGACTACTGAAGTGGAATATTTCTGCAGCTGAGAATCCACATCATACGTAAAACGCAGGAGCAATACAGATTGAACGAACCACAAATGGATTCAGCAGAAATAACCACTCAGATGACACAATGAAAACAGCAAGTACCTGCCTTAATACACGTACTTGCTGAATTAAAAGAAGACAATCAGGCTCTGTCGCAGCAGGTAATTCGACTGACACAACTTACCACTGCTCAGTCCCCTGAACCCAAAATAAATTCTCCTTTGGTATTTACAGGCGATCGCAAAAAATGTCGCGAATTTAAAAACGCATGTGAGTTACTTTTCTTGCTAAAACCCCGTACCTACCTTACTGATCACATTAAGGTTTGTACTATTATTTCTTACCTAACAGGCGATCCTCGGGCCTGGGCAGACTCTCTTTTTGAGAAAAACGACCAGCTTCTCAACTCCTATGAATTGTTCCTAGCAGAACTCACTAGCCTATATGATGATCCCAATAGGCAGAGTACTGCCAATCTTCAATTAAGATCCTTGAAACAAGGTGGGAGACCTGTAGAAGACTTTGTCGCAGAATTCAAGAGATGGACCCTTGATTCAGAATGGAATGATGCATCTCTGAAATCCCAATTTAGGCTTGGCCTATCAGAGGCCATTAAAGACGAGCTCGCCTGAGCGGAACTGCCAAAAACCCTGGATGCATTGATACAACTCAGTATCACCATAGATAGAAGACTACGAGAAAGAAAGAGGCTGAGAAAATGGGAATGCCATTATCCAGTTCTTCTCGGATTTCGGCCGTTGACCCCGTTCCTATGGAGGTAGGAACCATACGCCCACCTCTATCAACTATGGAAAGAGCCAGAAGATGATCTGGTAATCTCTGCTTGTACTGTGCATCCCCGGATCACAAGATAAACGTCTGTCCCCTAGTCTACAAAAAGAAGGGTGAGTGTTCACATGTCCTCCTAGGGGGATTGACAACTTCAATCACTAACCCTTACCTTTCTGTTTGCTTAACATTACAGTGGGACCAGAACAGGATTACTACTAAGGCCATGATTGACACAGGATCTTGTGGAAATTATATTGACATACGTTTTGCTGCTTTAAATAAAGTTCCTATTATTTCTAAACTTAAACCTGTCTCAGTCAGTCTTATTAACGGTGTTCCTTTATCCTCTGGTCCGATCACTGATCAGACACAGGCACTCCTAGTCACTACTAACGGGTCTCATATGGAGACCACTACCTTCGATCTAATACCTTCACCCCACTTTCCCATTGTTTTGGGACTTCCCTGGTTGCACACACATCAACCAACCATAGATTGGAAGGAACGGACCCTGGCCTTCCTCTCTTGCTATTGCGAGGGTACGTGTAACCTCCCGTCTTTCGGGAAGATCCTGTCTGTGGTGACAGATGAGATTGCACCACTATGTTATCAGGATCTCTCTGAGGTTTTTCTTGAGAAAAATGCTCAAGTACTACCTCCCCATCGAGACTATGATTGTAGCATTGATCTACTCCCAAATAGCAAATTGCCGTTCGGTCATGTTTATCCTCTTTCACAGGATGAACTTTCCCATCTCAAAGACTATTTGGATGAGAATTTGGAAAAAGGTTTTATTAGACCTTCCACTTCTTCCACAGCAGCAGGACTCTTTTTTGTCCGCAATAAGGACTCAAGTCTCAGGCCTATCATCGACTATAGGCAATTGAATGCTATTACAATAAAAGATCGCTATCCTCTACCGCTTATCCCTGAGCTCATTGAGCAGGTACGTGGAGCTACCTATTTTTCAAAATTGGACCTGAAAGGAGCATACAATCTCATTTGAATCCGTGATGGACACGAGTGGAAGACTGCATTCAGAACCAGATACGGATTGTTCGAATATCTTGTAATGCCATTCGGGCTATGCAACGCCCCTGCAGTTTTTCAACGATTTATAAACGATATTTTCAGAGACTTACTAGATGTCTGTGTTGTGGTATATCTGGACGATATACTTATATATTCACGATCCCTGTCTGAACACATAAGACATGTAAGACTAGTATTATCGAGATTGCTTGCACACAACCTTTATGTGAAACTGAAAAAATGCTTGTTTCATAAAGAAGAGGTACTGTTTCTAGGCTACATCATATCCAAAACAGGAATCGAGATGGACATGAGTAAGATATCCTGCATTCAGGATTGGCCTACACCAACCACACGCAAGGCGCTACAGCGATTCCTTGGATTTTCGAATTTCTACAGGAAGTTCATTAGAAACTTCTCTGCCATTGTGAGACCCCTCACACAGCTCACTAGCTTTAAAAAAACCATTCAAATGGTCAGATGAAGCAAATAAAGCTTTTCACCTGTTAAAGACAAGGTTTACTTCTGCTCCCATACTACGCCATCCAGACCCATCCCTCCAATACATTCTGGAAGTAGATGCGTCAAACATGGCAGTAGGAGCAATACTCTCCCAACGACCAACTCACACTTCACCACTTCATCCAGTCGCCTTTTTTTCTAAATCCCTAAGCAGTCCAGAGATAAATTACCCCGTGGGTGAGAAGGAACTGCTTGCTATAAAATAGGCTCTGGAGAATTGGCGACATCTACTCGAAGGCACCCAATTACCAATACTTATATACACGGACCATAAAAATCTCCAATATCTTCAGACTAACAAAACTCTCTCGCACCGACAGGTACGATGGTCACTATTCTTTCTAAGGTTTAACTTCCTAGTGACCTACACACCTGCAGATAAGAACAAAAAGGCGGATGCACTATCACGACTAACTGAAGAAAACTACTTCGAAATCCCTTCCGTTCCTATAATACCTCACAAACGCATTATTGGAGTTGTCCGTTCCTTGAAGGAAGAGGTTTTGCATGGTATAAGTTTGGATTCACCCCCACCACAACTAAATACTGATGCAGAAGGCTTCCTCTACTACAACGACAAACTTTACATACCACCTACCATACGCACCAAGATCTTGGAATTATCGCATGATGTGCCTATGGCAGGACATATGGGTATGACAAAGACTCTTAATCTGATTACCAGGCAATTCTGGTGGCCTGACATGAAAACATCTATACAAAAATTCGTCTCTTCATGCAATGTCTGTGCCAGGTCCAAAATTGACACTACGAGACCATCCGGTCTACTATGCAGTCTACCAATACCCCAAACTCCATGGGAAGTTGTGTCCTTGGACTTTATAGTGGAATTGCCTCCTTCCAAAGGATTTAATACCATCTTAGTGTCAGTGGACCATCTGACAAAAATGGCACATTTCATTGCTATTCGCAGACTACCTTCGTCCAAACAAACGGCAGAACTCCTGATGAAACATGTCTTCAAGTTACATGGTATCCCAAAAACTCTTCTGTCTGACCGTGGATCACAATTTATTTCCAAGTTCTGGCAAGAACTATGTCACATACTACGGATCGAGCGGAAGCTCACTTCTCCTTACCATCCGCAGACCAACGGACAGACTGAAAGAGTCAACCAATGCATCGAGCAATATTTACGTTGTTACACTTCTTACCAACAGGATGATTGGGTGGATCTTCTCCCTCTGGCAGAATTTGCCTACAACAACGCAACCCACAGTACGACCAAGCAGAGTCCGTTCTACTTGAACTATGGGTTTCATCCCTCTATTCTTCCACCACGCATCCTTCCTTCAAATAACCCAGTAGCTTCAGACTATCTTACCCAAATAAAGGACTCTCTGGGTTTGCTTAATACTACCATTGCACACGCTCATAGTCAACAAAAGAAGTACTATGATCTTCGCAGAAGACCTTCTCCTCAGTACGCTATCGGGGACCTCGTTTGGCTCTCAACAAAAAATTTAAGACTGAAAATCCCTAGCAAAAAGCTTGGACCTCTGTTCTTGGGACCTTTCCCAATCAAGAAACTTATTGGAAAAGCTGCAGTACAGCTTACATTGCCAATAGACCTCAAAATACATCCCATTTTCCATGTGTCGCTACTGAAGCCCCATGTTCCTGACCAAGGAATAAGGCCTACTATCCCTCCTCCTCCTCCTGTACAAGTTGAAGGTGGAGAAGAATATGAGATAAAAGAGATTCTGGATTCTCGTATCCACAGAGGAAGACTTCAGTACTTGGTTCAATGGAAGAACTATGGGCCCCAAGACGACACCTGGCTAAACACCTCTGACATACATGCCTCTAGATTAATCCGCAATTTTCATGCGAAGTACCCAGACAAACCAGCTCCAGAGGCCTTCAGGAGCCGGCCTTAAGGGGGGGGTACTGTAATGTTCTGGTACCTTTGGGTACCCTAATTACTCTTTCATAAGTGTATGCGCCCCACCATTCTCTTTTGGTAAGGTGCGCATACACCTTTAAGACTGATGCTGTCATCACTGAGCGCCGGACTGGATGGCTATTTAGATCGCCGGCTCTCACTCACATGTGTTCGTTCAAACTGCTTTGTGCCTTGATGCTAACCTGTCTTGAAGCTCACATGCTTGCAAGCATACCTCGCTGTCGGAACCACGCTGCGCTAATCCCTGTATCCCGCTACCGGATCATCCGCTCTTGCCGAACCTCTCCTCTGCTACATTGCTATTAGTGATAAGTACCCCACAGGGGAAACCTCTATAACCTTTATACCAAAGCTTACACTATCTAGCTCTGCATACTAAGGACTATTACTACATCTGCATTATCTAAGATTGCTAGCTCTTGAGCCTACTACCACCTGTTCTTGCACTGGGTTGATCTCTCTTGTATGTCCACCTGCTACTCTGTCATCTACTACCATACATGATTGCTAAACCTATCTGCATCCCATCTGCTACTATCTTACTCTCAAGAACATTTCCTTTCAAGTGTCTGTCATCTACCATCTCTACCCAACCTGTCTCTTCAGCCTATCATAACTGTGTTATTATATACATAAGTCACTCTAGGAAACATCTTATTGAGTGTGTGTATTTACTTGCTGAATTGAGATCATCCACACATGATGAGTCATTGAGAGTTGGGAATGGTGTCTCAGCGTTTCTCTACATGACTACTGAAGTGGAATATTTCTGCAGCTGAAAATCCACATCATACGTAAAACGCAGGAGCGTTACAGCACATCGCTGGATTTAGAGGGGGCTCAGGTGAGTATTTGGGGGGCTGTGGGGTGCAGCACATAGAAGGTTTTTTACCTTCATGCATAGAATGCATAAAAGTAAAGAAACCTTCAGCCTTTACAACCACTTTAACTGTAGTTTTACTTACAGCTAGCCTATATACTTGAATCTGTCTTGATATAAGCCACCATCTTCCACTGAGCAGCAGCACTCAGAATGAGAGAGTGAGGAGCATCACCAGGAACCTATCAGGCTGTAGTGGACTAACAAAGGGAATATGTAGCTGCTTCGGGCAGCAGCGTCCAATTGGAAAGCTGCTCATCTGATGACAACTATGGAGGCCTAAGCAGTGCTGTATCTTGGCCTAGGCCAACAAGGCCCAGGCCTTGGGCAGCACTTTGCAAGGGGGCAGCAAAAAAGCTGATGGGGCTGCACTGATATGCTGCCCTGATGGGCACTGATATGTTGCACTGATGGGCACTAATAGATTGCACTGGTGGCCACTGATGAGGCAGGACTGATAAACTGCACTGATAGGGCTGCATAGATAAGGCAGCACTGATGGGCACTGATATTATGCACTGATAGGCTGCACTAATGGGCAATAAGCGGCTGCACTGGTGGCCACTGATTGGGCTGTACTGATATGCTGCACTGATGAGGCTGCACTGATGGGAAGTAATGAGGCTGCACTGATGAGCACTGATAAGGCTGCACTGATGGGCACAGATGAAGCTGAACTTATGAGAACTCATGAGGCTGCACTGATGGGCACTGATAGGCTGTGGTTGTGGTCTGTGGTTTACAGATGACAGAGTGGGTCATAAACAGGAAAGGGTGTGGCCTTTACAGGAAGGGGTGGGTCATATTTAAATTAGGGGTGCCCAAGTTTAGTCAGGCCTAGGGCAGCACAAAACCTAAATACACCACTGGGCCTAAGAGGGCTATGAGCTCCTCCCACCCTCCACTCTCTCTGCATGGTGGTTGCTGACAGCGACACCTGTGCAGGGAGGTCAAACTACACCTGCCAACAAGTAAGCTGGGAGTGTGGAGGTGACACCACTGAAAATATGGTGTCACTCTCCTGGGCTTGTGCTGTCTGGCACATAAGAGAGCTGGCATATGTATATTTCAACTGTGTTTTATCTGTTCTCCTGGAGACCAGCTTTATTCGAGGCAAACGTTTTCTTCAGATGAAAAAAGTATTCCCAATAAGAAAACCCAAGTTCCATTTTCAAGTAGTGAGAACACTGTCAGCCGTCCCCGTGATTTCTTTACAAGATGACGGATAGCATCGCCTCTGCTTCTTCCCTTCATGCCCACAAACCAATCAACGATTAAAGGCACGTGTAATAATTCATAAGCCAGGTGGTGTCACTTATTTCATAAAGCTTAAACTTCTTCTTTTTTTTTTTTTCTCTCTCTCTTTCTCTCGCGAACTCGTCCCCATTTCCCCAGAAAGCTGATGACAACACGAAAGCAAATCCCATCTCAGGGTCTTTCAGGCTTCAGGAGAAATATTTTGCTGACGCGTTCTAAAAGCTTGTATGAAAGATTTAACAATAGCAGACGAAAGTGTTGAATGTGGCTTTCTCCGAGACCTTCTTGACATGCAGATGGAAGTGGAGTGTCTCAAGACGCAGCATTTTTATTGTGGTTGACTGGCTAACCCTTTCATCACCAGATGTTGTGTATCACCCCCCATAGAGCAGGCAGCAGGGGAGCCATGTTGTTCTGTTCTGCTGGTAAATCTGCGTAAAAGGGGAAAAAACGAAAAAAGTGATTTTTTTTTTTCTGAAAGGACTATGTTATTTATACTATCTCCTTTTTTCCTCTTGTGTATATTTAAAATAATTGTTTTCCATTACACATGCTTTTTTTACACGTAGCACCCTCCTAGGTAGGTGCTAGGTTGGTAAAAGCTTAGCAGCTCTATCTGCTTATCAGGGGAGCCTGATTGTTAGTTCTGCCTGTTGCATGTGTCCAGGGTGTGATTCATCTGGGCTGAGGGAGTGTCCCCACTGTATCCAATGGGAGAGCATGTTGGACAGTGGAGGAAACCCAGCCAGTGACACACAGGCTTTTGTGGCTGTCCCAGTGGTGCATTCTGGGATTGGTCATAAAAGCCGGGGGCACATGTGACAGGGTGTCTTTGGGCGGGAAGCCAGGTCCCAGGAGGAGGGTGATGGCTGTCTCTCCTCCAGTCAGCAAGGAAGGTGGTCACAGGCGGTCGCCTAGTGGACCAGGTGTGTGATGCTGAGCCAGGAGGTCCAGGATACGGACGAGTGAAGCTGAAGGCAGAGCAACCCAGGGAAAAACAGTGTCCGTGAGTACCAGGAAGCTTGCCAGGGGTCTGCCAAGGAAGGGGACCACTACAGTGGAGAGTCAGTGGACAAGTGGCTAGCATGCACTGGAAGTGATAAAGGGGGTACCAGGTTAGGACCCTGAAGGGGAATTCATTCAGGAACATATCTTTTACTTCACTTCAGTGGTGTAAAGATGTTAACCGCGCTAAAGGAAAAGTACAGTGAAACAGCAGCAACTTCTAGTGTGACCACACCCTGTAGAATATTGTAAAAATAAGTCGCGCTATGATATGATCAATGGAGATGTAAAGTCCATACAGTCCAAACATAAAGTAAAGATGTAATCCGGAACCAGGAACCCCAAAGGGTATAAGCTTACCAGATTGAGGTAAGGTAAAGGCGGTTTCTTTGGATAAACTTGTCACCTTGATAGTAGATCCAGGTCCACGTGAACAATTAGCTCAATGGTCACAGGATCATGGAAGTAAAGGTAAAAGCGCAATAGCGTAAAACCTTACAAACTAATTTGATTAAACACCCCAGTGTTCGTGAAAAATGAATTCTATTGTGTAAAAGAATAAACCTCCACCAATAAAATTGATCACTGATGACAGTGAATAAAAAAACATGCAAAAATTAAAATAATGATGGGTACCCCTTACCAGAGGTGATAGAGGTATAAACCAAATTTATAAACGTGTGATAGCTGAAGTTGCCTCTTACTGGACAACTTTAAAAGGAAGGCAAAAAGTGTGAGATTTGCGTGTTGAACCACCACCTTCTATGGCTAGATTCGCCTCTTACCATATGGAATAAGGATTAAAGCAAAACGTGCAGATCACAATTCAGTGTGAACCCGGAGCCAATAATAAGATAAACCAATAGGGGTCGCCTCTTACCAAATACAAGTAATGTTGAGCCTGTATGGTGATCAAGCATCCAAGGACCCGACTCTCAAACTGGGGTGCTGATTTCCTCAAATGGCGGAGGTATTGTCAGTGTTCACCAACGTAAAGAAATGTGACGAAACGTCGTCAGGTCACGGCGTACTGACGTCATCGGATTGCGACCGGAGAGTGCGGGCGAGCGAAGCCGTCCGGCCGGCGGCTGACAAACATTGCTCCTCATTCCTGGTCTTGCTGTAAGTTTTTTTTGATTTTATTTGTGAATAAATTTTTAATGGTTTTACGCTATGGGAGCCTCTCTTTTCTTTACGTGGGTGAACACTGACAATACCTCCGCCATTTGAGGAAATCAGCACCCCAGTTTGAGAGTCGGGTCCTTGGATGCTTGATCACCATACAGGCTCAACATTACTTGTATTTGGTAAGAGGCGACCCCTATTGGTTTATCTTATTATTGGCTCCGGGTTCACACTGAATTGTGATCTGCACGTTTTGCTTTAATCCTTATTCCATATGGTAAGAGGCGAATCTAGCCATAGAAGGTGGTGGTTCAACACGCAAATCTCACACTTTTTGCCTTCCTTTTAAAGTTGTCCGGTAAGAGGCAACTTCAGCTATAACACGTTTATAAATTTGGTTTATACCTCTATCACCTCTGGTAAGGGGTACCCATCATTATTTTAATTTTTGCATGTTTTTTATTCACTGTCATCAGTGATCAATTTTATTGGTGGAGGTTTATTCTTTTACACAATAGAATTCATTTTTCACGAACACTGGGGTGTTTAATCAAATTAGTTTGTAAGGTTTTACGCTATTGCGCTTTTACCTTTACTTCCATGATCCTGTGACCATTGAGCTAATTGTTCACGTGGACCTGGATCTACTATCAAGGTGACAAGTTTATCCAAAGAAACCGCCTTTACCTTACCTCAATCTGGTAAGCTTATACCCTTTGGGGTTCCTGGTTCCGGATTACATCTTTACTTTATGTTTGGACTGTATGGACTTTACATCTCCATTGATCATATCATAGCGCGACTTCACTTCAGTGGCAAGGTGAAGCAGCGGCCTTGCCGCACACACTACAGTCAGTTGTCCTGAGAAATTGTGCATAGTTCATGTTGGAGTATCCCACTCATCCCTTCTCCCATCCAAGTTCTTAAATAAAATACAAAAAAAACAAATCCCCTGGACTGTTCATTGTCTGAGCCAAGTCTTAAAGTGATAAGTTTTACAGACTGTTGCTATGGGTAACCCAGGGGAATCCACACTCAGCAGCTCCCTAGGGTGCAGTGCTACATACATAGTAAGTAATACAGTGGCGGAACTAGCAGGGTCACAAAGGTCTCACTTGCGACCGAGCCCTGGCTTTCCGCCACCATGGTGGGGCCCTAAGAGAGGAGGAAGGGGGCCCCGTGCAGAACATGTGAAGGGACCAACTTGGTTCACACTACTACAAAGTTGTGTGACTTGCTTGTGATCTCATTGTGACTCCCTTGTGACTTTTGTGATTTAAAATGTTACTAAACCCAGGAGCTTGCAGTCACTCTATCTGGTCTCCCACAGTACACAGAACATGGGAATGCAATTGTTTTAGCAAATATAAACTGCTAAATACCTTTTTTAATCAGCGGTATATAGCAGTCTTATGACTTCTCTCAGTGTCTGGTAAAAGCTTGTAGGAGGAATTTTCATACTGCTCTCACTGTCCTATAAGACTGCAGGACCCCTGACCCTCTGTCTGGACAGTATTGATTGGCCCTGTGCTGATTACATGCACTCTCCCAAGAAAAAAAAAAAAAACTCTCTAGCAATGCACACCAAACTGAGCGAGTGCAGCTTGTCACCTAGCCTCTGTACTCTGTGATCGATCGATATCGGTTTTTCATTGCCGATACCGATATTTTGGTCAATGCATATCGGTATCGGCCGATATTGGCCGATATTTTCGTACAAAAAAAATAATTTTTTTTCATTGTTTTTATTTGACAGGTACTCTTGTGGAGGGATCTGGGGGGTCTAAAAGACCCCAAACCCCTCTGCACTTAAAAGCATTCAAAACGCCAAGTTTGGCTGTTTTGAATGCTGTCATTTTTTTTTTATCTGGCGCCGAGTACCCGGAAGTGATGTCATGATGACAAGCAGCTTCTCAGCCGCATCGGTTGTCATTACAAGACAGCCGACTGTTGGCTATGGACGCCGGTACCCGAGTGGTGCCTCTAGCTGCAGGCATCACTCCGGTACAAGCACTTTCCTGAAATATCGGCAATATCGGTAACCTCCGGGGCCGATTCAGATATATCTGGGAAAGTGCACATGGGCCCTCGATATATCGGCTTTGCCGATAATCGATCGATCCCTAGCCTAAAACCTCTCAAATAGCTCCCAGGGCACTTGCTGCAAGATGGTCTCGCTAATATCAATCTCCGCTAAGCTCAATGAGATCAAAAAGGAAGCATACCACACATAGCATAATACTGTTTAAAAATGCCAGTTTATTGCTAGCAATTGTACCCACTTAAAGAGGAAGTAAACCCTCCTCTGCAACTTGTACCTATAGGTAAGCCTATGATAAGGCTTACCTATAGGTACTGTAAATGTCTCCTAAACATGTACCGTTTAGGAGATATTTACCTTACATGCAGCCAGTGACGTCACTGGCGCATGCGCTCTGAAGGAACGGCCGGGGGCTTGTTCTAAGGTAAGTATTTCATAATGAGCTAGTATGCGATGTATACTAGCTCATTATGTGTTTTTCTTTCAGGGTGAAAAAAAATAAAAATTTGGTTTACAACCTCTTTAACCACTTGCCGACCGCCGCACGCCGATCTACGTCGGCGGTCAGCCCCTCACAGGCAAAGTGACGTAGGGCTACGTCACTAGCTTGTGAGGGTCTAGGGAGCGAGCGCGCGCCGCCGGAGGCACGCTCCCGCTCCCGCGTGGTCACGGACCCCCCCGCGCGTGTGACCGGCGGACCCGATGTCCGCCGGCCACTCTGCGATCGGCGGGGGAGAGGGAGAAAGTCAGGCAGCTTGTGTAAACAAGCTGCCTGTCATTTTCCCCTCTGTATGAGAGCTGATCATATGGATCTACTATGTAGATCCGTTGAAAAAATATATATGTGTAGCACAAATCTGCCCTCTACTGGTGATACAAATATATCCCCTGCGCACAAGTGACCTCAAAACAAGTCTTAAACTGACAATACCGCAGCTACTTTAAGAAAGAAAATGTGTAGAAGTATACTCAAATATATATCGTCCCTTGGAACATATACAATGGTATAAGTAGCGCAGGTATAATTGAGGAGAAATGACGTAGTTAAAACCCGTCACATCTTATTATAGTCCTTAAACGTCCATCAGTGGCAAAATTTCAAAACAAGGGGTTAATTCCTCCAGCAATAGTCCAATTCACCAAGTGAGAAACACCACCAAGTGTTGGGGTCACCACTGCTCTACACCTCCACCGATGTGATAATGGGGGGAATGGCAACTCACCAGAAGCTGTGGCCCACCTATTTGCATAGGACAGGCAAACAAGCTGTTGTAACACAAATCCCACTCAGGAGCGATTACTGCTGCTATTACTGGATTTCAATCTCGGGTAGTCACGTGTCTCCCTTCTCCTCCCGATAATTGCTCCTCTGCTGCCTCTTCCAGTAATGTCTCCTCGTTATGTTGCACTACATTGAAATTCCTCCTTTTTTTGTTTATAGCGCGTGATCAAAAAATCGCACAGGTGATCAAATACCGCCAAAAGAAAGCTCTGTTTGTGGGAAAAAAAGGACGCCAAATTCGTTTAGGTACAGCGTCGCACGACCGTGCAATTGTCCGTTAAAGTCACGCAGTGCCGAATCGCAAAATACCCCCTGGTCGTTTAGCAGCCAAATCCTCCGGGGCTTAAGTGGTTAAGACAGAAATCACTTTCAGACATTGTGATTCAAAACCCAGCATGCATGTACATAACGAGATGATGTCAGTCTACGTGCCCCACCCGACGTGTTTCGTTTAAAAATACCGTCTTCAGGGAACCAGGAAGCCTTTCCTACAGAGAGTAAATGGTGACCCTGAACAAAGATGGCACCGTCCTTCTGGAGAGAAAATCAGAAGAAGGCATTGTTACGGGGAATACTGTGATCTCTGTGAGAGGTTATAATTGTAAGTGTTTTACTGACAGATTACTTAATATTCATCATCACTTAACATGAAAAAATATGGGCTCGCTTTAACTAGGCCTCTAGAAACTCATTATGCAATATGTATTTTTCTTTTTTATATCTCCTAATTGCCATGCTTAGTAGGTAGGGTTTACAAAACACTGACAATATACAGTAAGCAAGTGCAAGGTGAACAAGAGACAAATAATTTATTTCAAAGCCGCTTTGAACTTCACCTCTTTTGTAGCGAGAAGAGAGGAATGACGGAAACATACTGAAAAAAAGGGGGGAAAAAAATCTGTTTCAAAGTAACGTAAAACCTCAGGGACCAATTATGAGACAACTGTATACCTACACGGTTCATGTCTCTATAATTTTTAACATAGCATTTTGTAAATAATCTTTTAATCTTGAAGAAAAAAAAAAAAAGACACAAAGTAACGGATGGAGGATTGTCATCACAGGCCTATAGCAGTCAGTATGTGAAGAAGATGAAATGGGCCGAGGTGTTTCGTTTTGTAATGGTAAGGTTTCCTATTTCTGATATCCGTTATATCTTCCTCTCCGGAGATTAAGAGCAGCCAAGCAGATACTTGGCTGCACCTGGATCAGTCTAATAAAAGGCAGATGTAGTAGGAACCATACTGCCTCTGGAATTGGTTAGCAGGTTATACAGACAGAAAAAAGCAACCCTACTGAGAGCAGCTGCAGTATTTAAAGAGGAACTGAGCTCTGGAACACTGTGCCCATAGCAAGAGGCAAGTTGAGGGCAAAGGACTAGTCAACATTATTACCTTTGGTCTTCCTGAAGCTGATCTTTTCCCCATTACATACTATGGCTTTTTCTGTGCTGTGCAGAGGCGTAACTAGAACCTTCAGGGACCCAGTGCAAGAAACCATGAAGGGCCCCTCTGAACTCCCCCCCCCCCTCCTATCCAAGCTTCGGCTTCCAGTTCTGGGAGGGCATCCAAGGACATCCTCCCAGAATCCTGCCTCCCACGTGCCCCCTGGGGCGCGAATCTAGCATACTCTGTGACTGCTGTGTCCTTTGGACAATCACAGTTGCCCTTTACCCTGATCATATGTAAACAGACTTGTTGGTTATCGGCACTCCTTTCTTCCCACGCTGTGCCCATCAATGGCGCCTATCAGTGCCCATCAATGCCCATCAGTGCTGCCTATCAGTACCCATCAGTGCTGCCTATCAGTGTCACCTATCAGTGCTCATCAATGCTGCCTATCTGCTCATCAACGCTGCTTATCAGTGCCACCTAGCAGTGCTCATCAATGTCGCCTATCAGTGCTCATCAATGCTGCCTATCAGTGCCACATATCAGTGCTCATCAATGCCGCCTGTTAGTGCTCATCAATGTTGCCTATCAGTGCCACTTATCAGTGCTCATTAATGCCACATATCAGTGCCCATCAGTGCCACTTATCAGTGCTCATCAGTGCTGCCTATCAGTGCTCATCAATGCTGCCTATCAGTGCCACTTATCAGTGCTCATCAATGCCGCCTATCAGTGCTTATCAGTGTCATTTATCAGTGCCTCATCAATGCTGCCTATCAGTGACTATCAGCAGTACTCTGAGCTGAGAGTGTCCCTCTCATTCAGCTCAGACTCAGAGCATGCACTGACAGTCCCTCCTCTCTCCTCCCTCACACAGATTGGATAGGAGACAGCTGATCATCTTCTTCTCCTCCTGCTCCTCTCCTGTGTGCACCGCAGGAAGTGTGAATGAGCAAATTCAGCTGCTTAGCTTCACACTTCCTACGGTGCATACAGGAGAGGGGCAGAATGAATGAAAGCAGGGGGATCCTTGCATGGTAGCTCTTCAGGTATAGCTTCCCCTCCAGCAAGGAGAACAGTGAGTAATGCAGTAGTGAAATCCACAAATCTTGCTACAAATCTCTTGAGACTGGCAGTTAGAAGCATTAATGCCATAGAGCTCAGAAATATAAAGTGAAGAATACAGAAGAGTACATAGATCTTCTGCAGCATAGAACACAGTTTTATTTATATACCACAAAATAACATACTGCACTTACATTTCCAATGTGAATGAAGCACTTTGTACACCGTCTGGGTATCATAGTAGGGAGAGCACTGTAACAGGGGGCGGCAGTTTTGAATATGGAAGTCCAATACTATACTTTGCAGTAACGGAAAAACTCCACCCACTTCCTGTATCTGAGGTCGAAACATTGCACTCTTACCAAAGGGGGACCACTTTCAAAACATGTTTCTGTAGCAACTTTTGATAAGTGAGTGGAGTCACAGAGCTGCCAGACACCAGCACAAGGGATGGTACTTACATTTAACATTTGAAATAAGTGCTAGCTGTCCATATTAATCCCCACAGCACCAGAAGATTTTGGCTGCAGGGATTAAGGTGGTTCTAAAGGCTGAAGGTTTTTTACCTTAATGCATTCTTTGCATGAAGGTAAAAAACTTCAGTATGCAGCTTTCCCTACATCCCCACCTCAATACTTACTCAAGCCCGATCTCAATCCAGCAATGTGCCGGAGAGCAGCTGCTCTCCCGGGTCTATGCCTGTGGCTCCTGCTGCTGTCAATCACAGCCAGTGAGGAGGGAGCTGGGGGTGGGGCTGAGTCCCATTCTGTATGTCTTAGCCCCGGTTCACACTTCTGCGTGTGCGGGGTTCGCATGTAATGTTGGAGCGCACTGCTCCGACATTACATGCGATCAGCTGTGCGGTGCGAGTTTAGCCATACAGTTTGTATGGCTAAATTCGCATCGCACCCGCAGCAAACACGCACAGGAGGCATTTTTGCTGCCGCATCAGGATCGGATCGCACAGCGGTTCACACTTGTGCGATCCGATCCTGTGCGAACTGCACGATCGCACTGCGATATGCGATCAAACTGGGGGTGTCGTTAAGATTACATTGACACCCCCAGCGTATCGCATATGGCAGTGTGAACTGCCGGGGGTGCGTGTGCGATGCGGGAAAAGGCTGCGAATTCGCAGCCTCCCCGCATCGCATATATGTGAACCGAGCCTTAGGGTGGACCTTTAATCTATCCATCCTGTGAGTTATCCAGCACTCTTATTAACTTCCGCAGCACCAGAAGATTATAGCTGCAGGTGTAAGGGGGGGGGGGGGAGTTAGAGAATTTCTTATTTCAACTGGTACAGTTGGCATTAGCCCAATGGACACTTCTTAGTAAATGTGGATACCTTCCCCTGTGCTGAATTTATTTTATTTTACTTAAATCTAGACTTTAAAGTAGCTTCTGCAACTCCCAAGAACAATTTAAAGCCCACACTTACAATACACAACAAACCTTAATTGTGTCTTTCCTCTTGACTCCAATGCTTTTAAAAACGATAGTAAAATGTTGATAAACTTGCTTGATTTTTGGACAAATTTCTGGAAAATAAAAATTTTCACTCTCAGTTTAGCTCATTCCTACCAACGTTTATTTGCAAATTTCTAAGTATTCACATCGAGACCTACGTACATTCCCGGCAAACCTCTTTCTTTATCTGTGGCTATTCTATTCACCATCGCGGTTCTTACATCACCGTGAAGAGCCTTTAGATTTTACCTCTAGAATAAGCAAGGGTTAATTTCTCCTGAGCATGCCCCATGACATCCAATATTTTCCTTCTCTACAAATCCATTCCGTTTCCCTCTTTAACATATGATGTTCTATTTTTTCTATGTATATTTAATGAACATTTGGTTATTTTTGTGTGTGGGAGATGAAGAATCTTTCAAGTAATGAATATTTTATTTAAAACTTTTTTTTTTTTTTTTGTTAATTTCAATGAGTTGTTCATCATCTTGAGCAAACAAGCTGGAATACAGACCTTAAAAGGACGTCCTTACATATACATTCATATGCGATGCCTTATATGGCCGCTTATAAATGTTTAATGAATATTTATATTTGAGCTGGATAGTTTGTAACCAGCGAGGGGTTAATCATAAAATTATTGATGGGATGGAGTTAAAAAAATGATATATTTTTTCTACCAGGTTGAGTTGTCAGCGGGAGAAAGAATGAGAGTATGGGGAGATATAGAAATAAAGGGAAAGTGGAGAGAGAAAAGACAAGAAAAGAAAAGAAAAGAAAAGAGAGAAAGAGGGAGGTGGAGAAGATGAGAAAAACAGAGAGAATGAGAGAGACAGAGGATTGTGAACAAAGGGTGGGCAAAGGGTAGAGAGAGAGAGAGAGAAAGAGACAGAGGGAAGCAGACAAAGGATAAGACAGAGAGTGAGATAGATAGAGTGTGTGTGTGAGAGAGAGAGAGAGAGAGAGAGACAGAGAGAGAGACAGAGGGAGGTGGGCAAAGGATGAGAAATAGAGTAAGATAGAGAGAGGTGGACAAAGGGTGGGAAAGAAAGAGAGAGACAGAGGGAGGTGGACAATGGGTGGGAAAGAGAGAGAGAGAGAAAGAGACAGAGGGAGGTGGACAAAGGGTGGGAAAGAAAGAGAGCGAGAGAGAGAGAGAGAGAGAGAGAGAAAGAGAGAGATAGGTGGACAAAGGGTGGGAAAGAGAGAGAGAGACAGAGGGAGGTGGACAATGGGTGGGAAAGAGAGAGAGAGAGAGAAAGAGACAGAGGGTGGTGGACAAAGGTTGGGAGAGAGAGAGAGAGAGGGAGGTGGGCAAAGGATGAGAAATAGAGTAAGATAGAGAGAGGTGGAAGATAGAGAGGGTTGGACAAAGGGTGGGAAAGAGAGAGAGAGACAGAGGGAGGAGGACAAAGGGTGGGAAAAAGAGAGAGAGACAGAGGGAGGTGGACAAAGGATGGGAAAGAAAGAGAGCGAGAGAGAGAGAGAAAGAGACAGAGGGAGGTGGACAAAGGGTGGGAAAGAAAGAGAACGAGAGAGAGAGAAAGAGACAGAGGGTGGTGGACAAAGGGTGAGAGAGAGAGAGAGAGAGAGAGGGAGGTGGGCAAAGGATGAGAAATAGAGTAAGATAGAGGTGGAAGATAGAGAGAGGTGGACAAAGGGTGGGAAATAGAGAGAGAGACAGAGGGAGGAGGACAAAGGGTGGGAAAGAGAGAGAGAGACAGCGGGAGGTGGACAAAGGATGGGAAAGAAAGAGAGCGAGAGAGAGAGAAAGAGACAGAGGGAGGTGGACAAAGGGTGGGAAAGAAAGAGAGCGAGAGAGAGAGAGAGAGAGAGAGAGAAAGAGACAGAGGGTGGTGGAGAAAGGGTGGGAGAGAGAGGTGGGCAAAGGATGAGAAATAGAGTAAGATAGAGAGAGGTGGACAAAGGGTGGGAACAATAGAGAAAGAGACAGAGGGAGGTGGACAAAGGGTGGGAGAGAGAGAGAGAGAGAGAGAGAGAGAGAGAGAGAGGGAGGTGGGCAAAGGATGAGAAATAGAGTAAGATAGAGAGAGGTGGACAAAGGGTGGGAAAGAGAGAGAGAGAGACAGAGGGAGGTGGATAAAGAATGAGAAACAGAGTGAAATAAAGAGAGAGAGAAAGAGATAGACAGAGGGAGGTGGACAAAGGATGAGAAAGAGAGAGAGAGAGAGAGAGACAGAGGGAGGTGGACAAATAATGACAATAGAGTAATATAACAAAATAAATAAATAGTGCTGCGCAAATTAATAAAGCTCGGTTCACACTGGGGCGGCACGACTCCTTACTACTTCGGGGGCGACTTGTGCACTCCCATGCACCACGACTTCAGGGCGACTTGCATGGACTTCACATAATGGAAGTCAATGCAAGTCGCTCCGAAGTCGCCCCGAAGTAGTACAGGACCCTTTTTCTAAGTCGGAGCGGCTTGTGTCGCTCCTATTAGAACGGGTCCTGTAGCAGTCAATGGACCGCGAGGGAGCGCGACTTGTCAGGCTGACAAGTCGCCTGACAAGTCGCGCTAGTGTGGATCGAGTCTAAATGTGACTAACAAGCAATGAATAAAATATATTAAAAATTAAGGTAAAAACTATTTAAATAAATATACGTATGTGGATAAAGTGATAAACGGACAAGCAATAAATCCAAATAAATCCAAAAGTGCCAAGTGATCTAATGTGTAAAATATAAAAAATATAAAAAAAGTCCAATATAAACTAGTCCCAGTGAATCTTGGTGATAAAGCAACACTCCTAAACAAGTGGTCAGGCCACCTGAGAGTAGCTGGTGCTCCGCAATAGTGAGTGACCAGGGTGTCACAGCTCAACAGCAACCGTGCACCCCCTTGTGAGTGGGTGATCACCTTGATATATATACGATAAAGCGTATATGCAGGGGATCTCAGTCAGTGCCCATCTGGATCAATATGGCTCCTCCCAATCGACACCACATTGGCCGATAAACATGTATAGGTGCAAACATGCACCTTCAAAAAGCCACAAGCTGTAGTTGCTCCAACAGAGAAGATATCGTGGTGGTATAGTGAGAGATGCCGTAATCGTCTGCCTCCTCATAAGCCCGGCAGCCGACAGTCTCACCAGCAGGTAGCGAAGCGTTCCGTCCGTCCTTGCCCCTCCCCTACGCGTGACGACACAAGGGACCACGTGTCTTCATCAGGGGGATATTTATTAATTTGTGCAGCACTATTTATTTATTTTGTTTTATTACACTGGTATGAGAAGTGGTGTGCTTGCAGCAATCTATCAATTTATTGTACGGAGGTTGCTTGCGGGATTCTTTTGTTAATCCAGAGTAATATGAAGAGAGAGAGACAGAGGGAGGTGGGCAAAGAATGAGAATAGAGTAAGATAAAGAGAGAGAGAGAGATAGAGGGAGGTGGACAAAGGTTGAGAAAGAGTGAGAGAGAGAGAGAGAGAGAGAGAGAGATAGTAAGAGAGAGAGACAGAGGTAGATGGACAAAAAATGAGAATAGAGTAAGATAAAGAGAGAGAGACAGAGGGAAGTGGACAAAGGTTGAGAAAGAAAGAGAGACACAGAGGAAGGTGGACAAAGGTTGAGAAAGAGAGAGAGAGAGACACAGAGGAAGGTGGACAAAGGTTGAGAAAGAGAGAGAGACACAGAGGAAGGTGGACAAAGGTTGAGAAAGAGAGAGAGACACAGAGGGAGCTGGACAAAGGTTGAGAAAGAGAGAGAGAGACGCAGAGGGAGGTGGACAAAGAATGAGAAAGAGAGTGAGATGAAGAGAGAGAGACAAAGGGAGGTAGACAAAGGATGAGAGAGAGACAGAGCGAAGCAGACAAAGGTGGGAAAGGTAGAGAAAGAGACATAGGGAGCTGGACAAAGGATGAGAAAGAGAGTGAGTGAGAGAGAGAGAGAGATAGAGAGAGAGGGAGGTGGACAAAGGGAGAGAGAGAGAGGGGGAGGTGGACAAAGGGTTGGAAAGAGAGAGAGAGAGACAGAAGGAGGTGGACAAAGGGTTGGAAAGAGAGAGAGAGAGAGAGAGAAAGACGGAGAAAGAGTCAGAGAGAACTGGACAAAGGATGAGAAAAAAGAGAGAAAGAGAGAGACAGAGAGAGGTGGGCAAAGGGTTGGAAAGAGAGAGAGAGAGACAAAGGTAGGTGGACAAAGGATGAGAAAGAGAGAGAGACAGAGCGAGGTGGGCAAAGGATTAGAAAGAGCGTGGAATAGAGAGAAAGAAAGAGAGAGATGGTGGGAGGTGGACAATGGATGAGAAAGAGAAAGACACAGAAGGAGGTGGACAAAGGGTGAGAAGAAAGGAAAGAGAGAAGGAGAGAGAGAGGGAGGTGGACAAAGGATGAAAAGAGAGAGAGAGAGAGAGAGAGAGAGAGAGAGAGAGAGAGGTGAACAAAGGCTGAGAAAAAAAAAAGGAAACAGAGAGAGGGATTGGAGAGAGTGAGGACCCATTTTCACCTTGGGGCTATGTTTCAGTAACAACCATGCATTAGTAAACCTTGTGTCCCATATTAACTTGCATTTGCATCAAAGGGTAACTCCACTTTCGTGGGGAAAAAAATAGCAAATAAAGAAAAAAACAATATAGCGTATACAATTGCGACACAAATCATATTGTGATTGAATGTATTAAAAATGACCTTTCCTTTTCAATCTGCAGCTGTTGTAATTTTCTGGAAATGCAATATGGCCACCTGAAGCTGTTCTATACACAGAATGTATACTGACCACACCCCAGAAACATCATTTCCTGCTTGTGTGATTGGCTCACCAATTTTTCCAGAAGTCTGCCTAAGATATAAGTAAGATTTCTGGCATCCCCTGCAACAAAAAATATCATGTTTGGTGAGATATTTCCAATAGGAACACATCTAAAGGAATGCAGGCCCAGCAGCTTTCCTTATTAGTGCCCTGCAGCTGCCACAGCTGATAGATAATTATTAAACCACGTCCATTAGACCCACTCAGCACAGAGGAACAAACAATGATATCTTCAGACTAACAAAAGTTAGGAATCTGCCACAAAGTTTGTTAAAATCCTTGTAATGTACAGAGATCACCCAGAAGGGAATGTTTTTCTCGCAACAAAAGTGGAGTTACGCTTTAACGCAGCCCATTTGTTTTGAATAGGCTGCCAATAAAGCAACCAAAAATGTAGATGTATAGTCTTCTCTGATGCGGCACATCACGATGCACGCCATGTCCTCCAGTGGACGTTGACGTCCTTTTTTTCCCACAAACAGAGCTTTCTTTTGGTGGTATTTGATCACCTGTGCGATTTTTTGATCATGCGCTATAAACATAAAAAAGCGTCAAATTTTGCAAAAATAACAATATTTTTCACATTTTTTTTTATGAAATTCCCCAAAAAAATGAAAAAATCTAAATTTTTTAACATTTTCGGCCAATTTGTTTTCTGCTACATATGTTTGGTAAAAAAAAATTGCAAAAAGCGTATTTTGATTGGTTTGCGCAAACGTTATCGCGTTTACTAACAAAGGGAAAGATTTTTGTCATTTTTGTTGTTTTTCTTTTTTACGCGTAAAGGCGGCGATCTGCAATTTTTTTTGCGGTACTGCGACATTGCGGCGGGCAGATCGGACCCTTGACTGGCATTTTTGACACTTTTGGGGTTACCAGTGACATTTCTACAGTAATCAGTGCTATACATATGCACTGTTACTGTAAAATTACACTGGCAGTGAAGGGGTTAACTTTTTTTAAGGGAGGGGTGGTGTGTGTCCCTAGGGGCGTGATTCTAACTGTGATTGGCTGTGGCTTGAGGTGTAGGAACATTGATCAACAGTCCTACATAGTAGAACCGTATGATCACTGTTTCTACACAGGGGAGAATGACAGGCGGCTTGTTTACATCAGCCGCCTGCCTTTCTCCCTCTGCACCGACGATCGCCGGTCACACGCGTGGGGGGGTCCGTGACCGCGCGGGAGTGCGCTTCCGGCGGCGCGCGCTGGCTTCCCAGAGCCTCACAGGCTAGTGACGTATATATACGTCACTTTGCCTGTGAGGGGCTGACCGCCGCAGTATATGTACTTGAGGCAGTCGGCAAGTGGTTAAAATAAATAGCACTACAATGCAATGCACTGGCATCACGTCATCATGCACATGGCCATACAGGGGCCAAACAGTGTGTAGAGCCGGCCTTATCGCTTTCCTGGGACTTGCTGATAGGTGGTATGGTGCTACCTTTTTTTGCGTTGATGTTGGTTCTAGCAAGGGCTCAAGCTCCTGCTGGAAGTCAGTATAAATGCCCAACATGGAACTCTTCTTTAGCCGGTGAGGATGTGGCTGGGGACAGGGTGCTACTTAGGCCTGGGCTTTTTTATTAGCTGTTACTACCTCTATATGTTTGCAACTCAGATCAATTATTTTAACCCAATTTTATATTACATTAATTAATAAAAATAGACTATACCATAACCATTTTATATATATTTCTTATAAGCCAAATGTAGCAACCATTCTGATTTTTGCTAGCATTACTGCCATACTTGCAAACATCTGTGTATTTATTTTAAACTGAGGAAGTGGCAAGTTTGAGCCACGAAACGCATCTTAGGTGAAATATAGAAATTTCATGTTTATTCAATATGAAACGGATCCATTCCTAGACACACCACACACATTTGCTCCTATACAAGCTGGCACTATGTGTATAAGGCCCAGAGTAATTCTGCAATTGTGTAATTCTTAAGACTGAACATTGTGCCCCTTTTTTCTACAGAACTGGAAGAATGTTACCCAGTTTATCACACAAATTACATCTCTGCCCATTCTGTTGACCAACCCTGTTTGTTTGCTAGGATTTGAAGGACTTGCGGCCACGTTAGCCCAGAGTTGTATAAAGTACTCGAAACCCAGACTTGAGTAAAAGTACAAGTGTTTGATCAAAAAGTGACTTGAGTAGAAGTGGAAGTGCTCAATCAAAAAGTGACTTGAGTAGAAGTACTAAAGTATTCAACATTTTTTGTACTTAAGTAATGCAAGTAGTTTTTTTTAAATTTTGCTACTCAAGTACTGAAAGTAAAAGTACCAGTAGTTTTGAAAAAAAAATGCTACTCAAGTACTGAAAGTAAAAGTACAAGTACTGTGTTATGTAGCTATTAAAGAAAGAAGTTAAAAGTTTGAACATCATATTGTTTTTTATTATTTCAAATGCAGCTTTTATTTATACATACAGTAGCATTTATTTTCGTATGCGCTGATAATACACATGTTTTGAGCTTCATGAAACCTGCCATCTACTGTTCTGGCAGTGGTAATTTTTATAATAGTAACGAGTAACTATGCAGCACAAAAAAAATATCGGAGTAGAAGTATTGAAATCATCGAAAAAATGTAGTGAAGTAAAAGTGGAAGTAGGAGAAAAAAATTCTACTCTAGGAAAGTACAGATACTGCCTTTCGGTACTTAAGTACAGTAGTGAAGTAGTTCTACTTAGTTACTATACATCTCTGCGTTAGCCCATAGGACCCTTCTAAGTACCTTGCTTTATTATGCCTGTAAAGCATTTATTTTACAGTAGAAGAAACATCTGCCCCCTTCAATACAAACTTGGAAGGGATTGTTGAATGTTATACTCCCTTTTTACAAAGTCACATACCTAAATCAGGGCTTTTCAAACAAAATTTGAGAAGGTGTGGGGTGGCTGGATATCCTTGTCAGAGATGCATGGTTAGCCCCAGAGGCATAACTAGAACCTTCAGGGCCCCAGTGCAAGGAACCATGAAGGGCCCCCCGGACCCCTGGACGGGGCCCACCCCTTCAAGCCTGGGGCTCTTCCTACTGATCCTGGGGCCCTTTACTCTTGTTGTGGGGCCCTTTATTACGGTCCCTTTCACAAGTTCTGCAGTTGGCCCCCTTCCTGCCATCTTGGGGCCTCCCCACGGTGGTGGAATGCCAGGGCCAGTCGCAAGTGTGACCTTTGAGATCCTGGAAGTTCACCCACTGGTGTCAGTAGTTTTTATTTTTCAGTAATTTCATTGTATAATTTTTTATTGTTTACTTGTATTTTTTTACAATGTGACTGACTATGACTCTGTCCATTCAGAAAAGGAAGGAGCTGGTAAATTACATATTTACTGACCCCTTCCTGGTTCTCTATGGTGACCCATCCCCTGCAGCATCTGGCAGGAGAGGGGAGGGAGCACAGTGGGGAAGGGGACCAGGGGAGCACACAGGGGCCCAGAGACAGCAGAACACAAGTGAACTGGATAGGAGGAGTGGCGGGGGCAGCATACAGAGGAACCAATCTCCTCCATTTTCCCCCTGCAGCTACAGGAGGAAAAAGGAGGACAGTGATTTCTCTAGATGCTGCCCCCACCGCCCCTCCTATCCAAGTGTACAGGGGAGCCGCACAGGCCCCCTGGATCATGGAGTCCGGTTGCAATTGCAACCCCTGCAACCCCTGTAGTTACGTCCCTGGTTAGTCCCACACAGGTATTTGCTAATACAGGATGAAGGAAGGTTTTTGTGGCATGTCCTCCTGGGTTGGTGTTAACCATAGCATCTGGTTGTAGGTTGTTCCTGTGACACACCAATGTTATCAGTTTTGTTTAGTCTCTGGGAAATATATATATATATATTTTTTTTTTTTTACTTCTATTTTTTTTACATTTTTTACTTATCCTAACCTTTGGAAATTATTAAAACAGAATTTTTCGAAAAAAACTTCCCTAAGTTGGGCCATGACAGGTTCTCTTTAAATGTTATCGTTTGTGAAGTCATTTCCATCTTCAAAATCAGGGCATGCAGAAAATACAAAAATGATTACTATGATATAAAACTGGGAAACATCATGTTTGACACACAAAATCTAAACCTCCTTTGTAACATCAGATGCGATACGAGGATATTGGTGCATTTAACAAGACACTCATTAAAATTAATAAGATGTATAACTGTATTCTAGACTCCTGCGTGGCTCGGAGAACGGAGTTAATTAACCTCATTTCATAGTACATATTGTGAACAATTAGGCTCCTTTTTAGCACTCATTGTACACCCCCCATCATTAGATATAAAGGCAAAATGCTGAGTGGACTCTTGCACTCTGGGAGCAACTAATCAATACACAGTGGACCCCTCCGTATAAAAAATGGTTCTGAACAGAAAGTGTTGGTGTCACCAACAGGACCGATCCTTATGTTCAGTACTTTTATGGACAAAATGCTAGCAAGCAGGGCCGAGACAAGAGGTGGGCAGGAGGGGTGGCTGCCCTGGGCACTGTGTTATCATGTGAGATGGGGGCCACCACAAGGTGATTAGGAGGAGGGGGAATTTGGGTGGGGGATGATTTGTGCCGGGTGGGGGGATTTGGAGTGGGGGGGAAGAGGATGTTTATTTGGGGGGGTTGAGGAATACAGGATTTGTGCTAGGAAGGAGGAGTAACTTTTTTTTTGGGAGGGGGGGGGGGGTGCTGGGGGGATTTAGGGAGAGAGGACTTGAGCTGAGAGGGGGGATAAGGATTTGTGATGGGAGGGGCAATTTCAGCAGGGGGGCGGATTTGTCATGGGAGAAGAGGGAATTTATGTTTAGGGGGTGATCAAGAAGATTAGTGCTCAGTTTTTTTTTTTTTTTGGGGGGGGGGATGTTTCCTTACACTTTTTGCTATAAATCTTGGGGAAGGGGGGGGGCACAGTTTGACATGTTTGCGCTGGGCTATAGATGGCCTTGTCCCGGCACTGATAACAAGAAAGTGAATGGTTACCATTGGTAGTTCTCAAACTACCATCAAGCTTAATTAACCAGTTTGTGCCGGCGTCGCGAATATATGTGGCTTCTCGGAGGGTGGGCTTTAACGTCAAGAGGCCACATTTATGCCTACCAGAATGTAAACAGAGCCCTGCGCGCTCCCGGCACAGTTACTGGCGGCTAACGGAAAGCTCCCAATCTCTAATTGCAATTTGGAGCTTTCCACCGCTGTGACAGCCAATGACGGCTGTAACATGATCAGAAACCCCGCCCTGCCTCCCGGCATCAGAAACCTCTTAAAGGGCCAGGAGCCAGCAGCATTAAGGGTTTGAAGGATAACTCCACTTTAAACGAAAAATATAGAACAAATAAAAATAATATTGCATTTATAATTGTTACACAAGCCATATTGTAATTAAATATGGCTACCTGGAGGCCTTTTGTACACCATTGGTATACAGAACGCCTCCAAATATTAAATTTTCTGCTTGTCAGGATCCAATGTGCGTATGTGACAACATTGGACCAGTGTGCAGTCTGGTATCCCTAGAGGTAATCTGGGATGTGTTATTCTTCAGGGAGGTACAAAGACAATGAAGGTAAGATATGGGTAAAGCCCCCTTCTTCAGAGCTTGACTCCCGAAACGCGTTAGCGGTCGCATCTTAAAGGACATGTTCCAGCACACGTGTGACGGGAATTTGTAACACGATTTTATTTCTTCATGTTTGTGAGTATGCATTTGGCATTTTTATTAAAATTTTATAGAGTACCACGGGTAATGCACTAGGTGTTTGCTCCTCCTTTCCTTTCTTTTATGTACCCGATTTGGAGTTCCCTGCCTGAGGAGAGCAGCATGCCAGTCTTCCCCTTCGAAGTGAGCGCTTGGCTGAATTATTTGTTAAAACATGGGTAAGCCTTCCTCATTGTGACCCACAACATAAATTACAGGTGCTGCTCAAGGCTCCACCAGGTCCTCCTGCATGACAAACCACTAGGAGTGCCGACAAGAACAGAGTCTGACCCAACTTGATCCTGAGGAATGATTCCCTTATGTTATGTTTAACCCTTTGAAGCAGGCACCTGCCGGCCCTTTAACCACTTGCCGACCACCGCCCGACTATATACGGCGGCGGTCAGCCCCTCCCAGGCAAAGTGACGTACCTGTACGTCACTAGCCTGGGAGCGAATAGGGGGCGAGCGCGCGCCGCTGGAGGCGCGCTCCCGCCCCCGCTCGTACCCGAAGAAGCCGGCGCGTGTGACCGGCAGACCCGATGTCCGCCGGTCACTCGCGATCGTCGGGTGGAGAGGGAGAAAGGCAGACGGCTAATGTAAACAAAGCCGCCTGTCATTCTCCCCTGTGTAAAAGCACAGATCACTCGGTCCTGCTATGTAGGACCGTTGATCTGTGCTGTTACACACACAGCCACATCCAACAGTTAGAAACACACCCCTAGGGACACACTTAACCCCTCCCTCTCCAATAAAGTTAACCTCTTCCCTGCCAGTGTCATTTTTACAGTAACAGTGCATATGTATAGCACTGATTACTGTAGTAATGTCACTGGTACCCCCCAAAGTGTCAAAAATGTCAGTCACGGGTCCGATCTGTCCACCGCAATGTCGCAGTCCCGCAAAAAAAAATTGCAGATCGCCGCCATTACTCGTTAAAAAAAACAATAAAAATGACAAAAATCTTTCCCTTAGTTAGTAAACGCAATAACTTGTGTGCCAACCAATCAAAATATGCTTTTTGCGATTTTTTTTTTTTTACCAAACATATGTAGCAAAAAAAAATTGGCCTAAAATGTTAAAAAACTTTGATTTTTACATTTTCTTGGGGGGGGGGGGGATTTCATATAAAAAAATGTGAAAAATATTGTTATTTTTGCAAAATTGTCGCTCTTTTTTTGTTTATAGCGCATGATCAAAAAGTTGCACAGGTGATCAAATACCACCAAAAGAAAGCTCTGTTTGTGGGGAGAAAAGGATGTCAATTTCATTTGGATACAGGTTCGCACGACCGCAGTGCCGAAGTCCCGCAGTGCCGAATCGCAAAACAGGCCCTGGTCAGGAAGGGGGTAAAATCTTCTGGGGCTTAAGTGGTTAAGGGATTTAGAACACCTGGAGGGGGGTGGGGCTTATGAGCATTTCACTGCTGTGATTGGCTGTCATGGCGGTCACATAATCAGAAAGCTCCCGATCACAAGTGGCAATCATGAGCTTTCCATTAGCCACCGGTAACTGTGCCGAGAGCGCTCAGGGTGCACGCTCTCGGCGCAGCTCTATTTGAACTAATACATGCAAATATGCTGGCGCTTGGTGCAAAGGCCCACCCACCACATATTTGCATGCGCTCGACACCAAGAGGTTAAGCTCCAGGGGTGAAATGCATATGGAAACATGGCCTGGTTGGAGCTTGGGCTGAGGCTGTCATATACCTCCTCACAAGGTTTTGCTGAGATGTGGGACTTTTAGAACTTTTTTTCCCTACGTTGGTAAGCCTTGTTAGATCTCAACTTTGGTTTCTCTGGTACAAAAGATAGATTCAGATGGGTATAGAGGTGCGCTCAGTGTGGAGGGGAATCTCACTTGAGGATATTATCTTAAATGTTTTTTTTAAATTCACAATTCACAGGTGGTTAGTAAAGCCAACGGGTGCTTCTCCCTTTGTCAGGCATGGACCTGAAGGTAAAATATGATAGAAACCCTTTAGATGCTGTCAAATGATGGAGAGCCAGCCTTTATCAATAAACATTTATATTTACAACCTCAAGTGTGATTACCTTCTACACCGAGCGTGCATCTACACCTATATCCTGGTCATATGATTGGCTCACTGATTTTCCCAAAAGTGGTATCTTTTACATCTTTCCTGAAGCCCAAACTTAGGCTCTTCCGATTGAGGGTCTCCAAGTGAGTTATCCTTGTGTGTTTGTTACTCCTTTTTGCTCACTTGGGAAAAATCTCTCACTCCCAGAGCTATTGTTTATATCTTCAGCCGTGCAGTATTATTTACATTGTTTATGGATAGTTTCTGTTGAAAGTATTATTTGCCTGCCATACTATGCTTTGATCTTAATACAACTTAATGCATAGTTTTCTTTGTGTGACACAGCCAGGAGACTACCTGGCCAAGGTACTGTGGTGGTGTGAGCTAGGGAGGTGCTCTGCCCAGGGATCAGTGAGGAACTGAGGACCCAAATGGTATAGCGGCTCCTGCGGAGCTGGTGCTACACGCAGGGTCGCAGATGGGGGGGGCACCAGTCCTCCTGTAGGGGACCCGGGCACACAGGGGGGCCCCAACCAGCATAGGGAATTGGTTCGGTCGGGCAGAGGGGCAATTAAAGAAGGAAGCCTTGTGCGGCTCTCTGCAGCAGCTGAAAACCCTGCAGGGAGAGACACAGACACAGGGCATCATTCCTGTAATTGCTTCTCCGACACCAATCCCCCTCCCTGTTGTGCCTGCGTCTGATCCCACCCCCGTGTGACCCCCTTTCGCTGTGATGTCCCCTCCGCAGCGCTGCAGGCTTCCTTGTCCTGTAAAAAAAATAAAAAAACAAAAATATTGTAAAAAAAAAAATAATAATTATTAAACACTGTAGTAAATAATTAAAAAAAATGTAAAATAATAAAATTGTAAAAATTGTCAACATTTAAATATATATATATATATATATATATATATATATATATATATATATATATATATACAGTATATATATATATATATATATATATATATATATATACTAATAATGATTTTAGTGTATTTTTTGTGAAAATATTGTCTTGATAAATTTGGGGGAGGGGGGGCCCTTCCAGGTAGGCTGTACGGGGCCCCGTGATTTCTAACAGCCGTCCTGGCTACAAGTATATAAATGCAAGTTTCCATAAATTATCCCAGTATCAAGCAGACAGCTACCTTCTCCAGAGAGACTACCATAGTCTAGCACCGGCCCTGACTACCAGTATTTCACAAATGGGATGCCCTTTGGAATTTTTTCAGGGTGCCGCAAGCACAGCACCCAGTTTGCCCTGGATCAGCTTAATGACTTGCCATGGTGCTGGAATGCCAGCTGCCATCACCATACCTACCAACCAATGCCACTTTAGCGCCCAGGACGCATTCTTTGCTATAGTGTTGGCGGTTGACCTGCCCACACCGTGCCAACACATGATGCTGATCCAGGACAAGCGTCATTTGAAAATGGGGTGCCACAAGATTTTACACACTTCTAAAGAGTGCCATTACTAAAAAAAGGATGAGAATCTGTACTTGAGTTATATATTTTTTGCATGCAAAGCACAGCATTTACTATTTCATAAACTTTTCTTTTTTCTGTCCTATTGAATCACATTCAGTTTCCCCATTCTTGTTATTGAATATCATTGCGGATGTGCCCAGCTGTAATTTCAGAGTCAGTACTTTTAGCATCTGCCTGTTTATATTTAAATAAGAAGCCTTTTAATTCACAATCCATCTCATATCTATTGAGACAACATAAAGCTTTGAAGTGGCTATTATGACGTGAGTAAACATTAATTTACATGGAAAATTAGACTGCAGGGCTGCAGGTGAGCACAGTGTGTGCGAGGTGAGAGATGAAGGACATACACAAAAATATAATCATAATGTAATATTAATGCACAGGAGACAATGTGCATGCTGATGTAGGAGTGTGAATCGCATGCAAATGCAAACTATATATATAACTATATATATATATATATATATATATATATATATATATATATATATACATATATACATATATACATATATATATATATATATATACATATATATATATATATATATATATATATATATATATATATATATATATATATATATATACTGTATATGTACAGTATTTACAGCAATCGTATATTTTATTTTTATTATTTTAGTATAATATTACATTATACTATTACAAGTTATTGTTGAGTTTATCTTAACGAGTTCAGTTCTTGCACTCTTTTTGGGGTCACAGCAATTTTTACATTTCTGCAAATACATTTAAATGATCAAAGTAGCACATATTTTATTTATTTTTTTAGGACAAACAAGGTTTTCTATATATCTTTATGTTTAGCAATATCGTCTTTTGCAAAAAAAAAAAAAATAGTATTTTCTATGCAATCAGTAAGCAAAGGGATGCAAAACTCAAACTGCTTTTTTTTTTTTTTCTTTTTGATCAGTGTTGCTTTAAAAAAGAAATAGTGTTGAACTGGAAAAACAGTATACATCTTATACTGTTTGTCTTGTTTATAATGATACAAAGCATCCCAAAGGCTTTCTTTTTTAATGTAAACTTTTTTTTTCTTTATGCAACAATAAAAAAAGAAAAAATAAAAGAAATACATTCAAATATTTGTGGTTTAAAACATAGAAATAAAAAAAAAAATATAAAAAAGTAATAGCTAAGGGAAACATGGGGCATTAATTGGGGATGATTAGGGTTAACTAAGGGGGACTAATAAGGTAACAAAGTAAAAAAAAAAAAACATTTTTTTTTTATTTCACAGGTTGCTTTTACTGACATTATATGGAAATCAAAGCTTCACCACTTTGATCTGCAAATAAATAAAAGTAAAAGTAAATATACAAAAAAAATATGATAATGCTACTTTGTATCTCGAATCATGTAACTGTGTTTACAAACATCAATCAGGAGGTTTGTCTTTGACAGCAGGGGCTAGACCCGACTTCTGTGTTTATATGTTCCATTGACTTTTAAAGGGGCAGGGAAAGTGACAGAAAAGGGGAGTTAAAGGGTGTTCTTTGTACACCTTATGTGTACTTTGTGAACATTTTGAGAGTGAAAATAGCACACTTAAGGTACAATACTGATTAAAGTAATTTTTATGTTTACATCTGGCAGCCTATAGATCCAAAATGGGTCCGTTACAGTTCGCTGTCAAAATGTCAAAAAAAAAAAAGCTGAATGGCATGGAGTTGTAAACCGACATCTGCCCCATTCTACTCCAACTGGGGAGGGGATCAGTTCACATTTGATAGGACCCTTAAGAGAGAGCGTAGGTTGTTGCTGTGCAGTCCCAAGGGAAACATAATCCTTTTACTAATAATCTCTTACAAATGCACCACCTAATGGTGATCTAGGTGGCTAAAATCTGCCCCTTGTCCTATATCTGATGTGTTTGTTAGGTGCAGAGTTGTATAAAGTACTCGAAACCCATACTTGAGTAAAAGTACAAGTGCTCGATCAAAAAGTGACTTGAGTAGAAGTACTAAAGTATTCAACATTTTTTGTACTTAAGTATTGCAAGTAATTTTTTTTTAAATTTTGCTACTCAAGTACCGAAAGTAAAAGTACCAGTAGTTTTGTAAAAAAAAATTGTTACTCAAGTACTGAAAGTAAAAGTACAAGTACTGTGTTATGTAGTTATTAAAGAAAGAAGTCAAAAGTTTGAACATCATATTGTTTTTTATTATTTCAAATGCAGCTTTTATTTATACATACAGTAGCATTTATTTTCGTATGCGCTGATAATACACATGTTTTGAACTTCATGAAACCTGCCATCTACTGTTCTGGCAGTGGTAATTTTTATAATTGTAACGAGTAACTATGCAGCGCAAAAAAAAAATATGGGAGTAGACGTATTGAAATCATCGAAAAAATGTAGTGAAGTAAAAGTGGAAGTAGGAGAAAAAAATTCTGCTCTAGGAAAGTACAGATACCGCCTTTCCGTACTTAAGTACAGTAGTGAAGTAGTTCTACTTAGTTACTATACATCTCTGGTTAGGTGGTATACTGTATAAATCTGATAATTGTGGTAATCCATTGACCAAACTGCTTTGTTTAAAAAACAATAAATTAGAGTTACCACCACAATTGTCAGCGCACTCTTTTTTATTTCATATACTGTATGTTTTATAAAAACTATTTGCTTAATGCTATTAGACCCTTGTACTATGAAGCACATTAACAACTCATTGCCTCCTTAATTTGTAGCAGATTGATTGGTTGTAGATCATTTTAGACATGCTTGGATCGATCTTGATAATAAGCATACACATATGAGATTGATTCTGAATCCATTTCCAGCCAATATCAACCAAAATTAGTTGATTTTTATTTTTTTTTAATTAACTTGAATATGCTTGAGCCATGTCTAGTGTGCTCAAAAGTGTGTTTTTGGCCATCAGGATCAATCATCAGTTGAAATAAACCTTTTGAGGTGAATATGGATTGGAAGATCAATGAAACGTCTGTCTGAAACTGATCACCTGAATTTTTAGAAAATAGACTAAGGCTCCTTTCACACACTCCGTCCGTTGGACGGAGTCCGTTTTTCTCAGCGGGGGATCGAGCCGCCGATCCCCCGCTGAGCAGCAGGAGGACAGCTGTGTCTCCGTGCTGTGTGCGGAGACATAGCTGACAGTTCCCCATGCATCTCTATGGGGGAAATCGGATGTCAACGGACCGTCAGTCCGTTCTCATCCGATCCCATCCGATCCGATCCGCTGGATGGATGGAAAATAGGGTTTCCATCTGTCCAGATTTGACGGATCGGATCGGGTCGGATGTCAGCGAACATGTCTCCGCTGACATCCGATGCCCCATAGGAATGCATGGGGGGACCGTTCAGATCCGCCAAAAAAACTGACAGGCGGATCTGAACGGTCCGCCTGTGTGAAAGGGGCCTAACTGTTCAAACACAGTCAATTGATGTTTTTTGGGCCCATTGACACCTGAATTCAATATACCAGCAGCGCACACATTTTAGCACATTGGGGCACGCTATGGTGTGCTTAATTAAACTAGAATTCCAGCCTAAAGCCTCGTACTCACGCAACGATTATCAGCCGACCGATCGTCCAACTTTTGTCCAAGTTGTGTTTTGTTGGTTGGAATGTGCCTAGACTGCACACAAATTTTCTCGGCCAACATAATTCTACTTCAGAAGTGATGTCATGTGTTGGTTTGTTTTCTTTGTGTTTTTTCTTCAATGTGCATGCCTAGTCTTGCTCATCAGATTTTTCCCTGTCGAAATCTGTACTGTGCACGAAAATCGGCCGTTGTGTTGACGGCCAACAAAAATTTTATAGTCTGCACACCAGATTTTTTTCGGCCGAAAAGTCGGAGTTGGTTGTCGGAAGCACCATACTAACAAGCCGAAAATCGGCAGATCGGTCGTTGGCCGAAAATTCCCTGCCAATTTTCGACGCGTGTGTACGAGGCTTAAACCTAACTAGTCTTAAAAATGCAGTAGTAATGAAGTAGTAGTGCAATGCTTGGCTGTCTTGCACTACCCCTGGCAGCACTAGTTCAGTCATTGAGAATTGGTATGTCACTGGCTGTTTTGCATTTGCTCCTGGCTGCACCTGGACATGACTGGTGGGGTATTGCACTCGCGGTCACCTCTCTTGAAAGTATGGCTGGATTAAGTACTTACTACACACGGGAAGCTTCTCGACCCCAGATATCTTGCTTCTCTGGACTCTGACTCAGGCTTCCTCTCTCTCCAGTAGGCCTCCCAGCCACAGTCCTGATGTCTTCAACAAAGGCTCCTCTGACTTCTCCTCCCTCTCTCTCTCCCTGCCCCAGGGGCAGAGCCCCCAACCACAGGGGTCACCTCCTGGACTTTGCTCCCAGACTACTTCAGAGTATTTATGGGTTGCTTCCCCAACTTCTGGGTCCACCTCCCCAGGGATTGGTGGAAGTCCCATGAATATTCACATGGAAGCCTCTGTCCCTCCCATCCACTATGTTCTGGAAACCTTAAGTGAGTTACAGAATGCAGGGGGAGGTAACAGAGACTCAGCCTGTGGACTCCTAAACAATTACCTTACAGAGGCGCCAACTAAATTTACCTAGCCACTAGCAAACTAGGAGGGTGCTACATGTGGATGGAGGAATCTGATAAATTTTGTTCACTCAAAAAAAAACAAAAACAAAAACAAAAAACAATCCACCTATTGGCCAGCTTTTGTCAGCCCATAGCTTATTTTATTTTTTGTATACTCCAATAGTGAGTGCTCCTTGCCATAATTCCCAGCTCTGTTCCAGTCTACTTTAAAGTTTGGGGTGTTCCGAACCAAAACTTTGTCTATTCCAGCTTCCTTTAAACAATAGTACATGAACTGCAACAACAGAAAATAAAAAGTTTCCATTCTCTGCAAATGTTAATTTGTCTGCAATTATCGGGGTGTGACTGCCATAATGAATGTCTACAATTCTCCTCGCCTACTCTAGGCGGCTGGAAGTTGTCAATGGCAAATTAGCTTCAGCTGTAAGCAATTGACCAACTGGCGGATCAGTATGATGCCAAGCTGGCAGTGATGACTTGAGCAAACGGGCTACAACACATCTCTGCAGCATCATGACAGCATCAGCAAACAAACACTTCAGTGTTTTTCTTTTTCTTTGGAATTTGTGGCTTCAGCTTAAGTATGTTTGACTCATGCTCAATTAAGCTCCTCAGCAGTAAAGTGACATTCATTCTCATGGGATCTTCCACATCTGTCACACCGTCCCAGCTAGTCTGATTGCTTGTTGTAAAGTAGAGTGGGAATCAGCATGCATCTGCAATGAGATATTAAGTATATATGAAATCCCTATGCCATATGTGTGGGAGTATAGTATGGTTGACTTGCCAGCACAGTTTGAAAATGGGCCATATAGGTCTGCATATTTGGTGAAACCAGTTACTATTACTCTACTGGTGTTTCTTGATAATATCCTCTAGCTTTGCACCTCTTACATTTGGTGGGTGATGCAGACACACAAGAGGCACAGACCCCATGTCGTTGGGTGAGAGGCTGTTGAGGACTAGGGATGATCGAACGGTTCGGGTCGACCATCGGTTCGACCCGAACATTGACTGTTCGAGGTTCAGCCGAATTTAGAACTTTTTGCTGAAAAAGTTCAGAATTCGGCAACCAGAACTGACCAAAATGCAATGGGACAGGAAATGGGCTTTAAAAGCCTGTGATTGGACCACAACCATTAGTAAAAGCCAATTGAATGGGCAGGAGAATGCTAGGAATGTGTTTGGAGTGACTAGGGGGTCCAGAGGCCAATCATGAGTGAATACGCCCCCCAGTATATAAGATAGCCCCCCGCCAAATTACTAGCATTGTAATACAGGGACATGGAAGAGAGTGGAAGCAGTTCTGTTACTTCTGCTTCAAAGTGTCATTTAGCAATTATTAGTGTGAGGAAAGGGATATCTAGTGTAGTTAGGGTACTATTTTCCACTTTAGTTAGCTTCAAAAATCAAGTTTCTGTAGAGAAAGTGTTAAGTGCCAGGGTGACCGTAGTGTAGTGTAGGGTGAACTGACACTAACTGTTATGGCAGGGTGACCAAACCCTTCCATTTCAGGGTGACCGCTATAGAGAAAAGACCGTTTTCTCTTATGTGACTTTCAGAGCAGCAATATGGCTTCTTTCCGGTCAGCCTGCTTTTTGCTGCAGGCGTCTATTGGGCTTTTTTGAGGACAAGTTTGGAGTCAGGCATGACATCTGAATTTGTGTAAAGGGGTATATATACACACACATGTATGTATATATACACCTACACACATATAGGTGTGAAAATAGCAGAACACTATGCTTGCGCTAATGAAATTATTAACAGGCATATGGCTCCGCTCCTTTCACACCTGTATGTGTGTATGTGTATAATACATATAAGTGTGTGTGTATATATACCCCTATACACAAGTTCAGATGTTTTGCCTCCCTCCAAAGACCCCAAAAAAATGCCCAAAAAAACGCCCAGGTGTTTTATTGGAGGCTTTTTTTTGGGGCATTTTTTTGGGGTCTTTGGAGTCAGGCAAAACATCTGAACTTGTGTATAGGGGTATATATATACACACACACATGTATGTATATATACACATACACATATATAGGTGTTATAGGAGCGGAGCCATATGCCTGTTAATTATTTCATTAGCGCAAGCATAGTGTTCTGCTATTTTCACACCTATATATGTGTAGGTGTATATATACATACATGTGTGTGTATATATATATACCCCTATACACAAGTTCAGATGTTTTGCCTGACTCCAAAGACCCCAAAAAATGCCCAAAAAACGCCTGCGCCAAGAAAAAACGCCCATGTGTGTTATTGCAGGATCGTATGATCTCTGCAGTTAGATCAGGATGAATGACAGGCGGCTGTGTTTACATCAGCCGCCTGCCTTTCTCCCTCTCCAGCGGGAGATCGCGAGTGACCGGCAGGCATCGGGTCCGCCGGTCACTCGCGCGGACATATCAGGGAACGAGCGGGGAACGAGCGGGGATGGGAGCGCGCCTTCAGTGGCGCGCGCTCGCACCCTAGAAGCTCGTAGGCGAGCGACGTAGTACTACGTCACTTTGCCTGTACGGGGCTGACCGCCGCAGTAAATAGTCGTGCGGCGGGCGGCAAGTGGTTAACTACAGTAATTCAGTATAATCCCAAGGAAAAGGAAACACAAGGGAAATACAAGTAACTAAGTTTCAAAAGAGCCAAATTCCCTAAACTACGCTCTATGCTACATGATATTAAATGATATAAAATCCTAGGAACAAGGAAAATGGGAGTGCTTTAAGAGCATACTAAACAAAAAGGTATTGGCCAGTGTATTCCAATGAGCAATAAATATAAAAAAGCTAAGATTAAACCTGGGTGGCTAAACCATAACATTAAAATGCATATAAAAGTGAAAAAAAGGCCTTTAAAAATAAGGCTGAGGGGTTATTGTCAGCATTCCAAGAACACAAGGAAAATTTAAGAAGTGTAAGAACCCAATCAGAGTGGATAAAATGGACCACGAAAGGCACATAGCGGAGGAGAGTAAAAAACAATAATTTTTTAAAACATATTAACAGTAAGAAAGTGAGGCCAGAGCCTATTGGCCCCATAAAAGATGATGAAGGGAAATTGGTTACAAGAGACAAGGAGAAGGCAATGGTTTTAAATTAATTCTTCTCCTCAGTTTTCACGAAGGAAAAGGGGGGTATAGTAACCAAGACTGTAATGTTAATAACGCGTCACAGAATGTACCCGTCATGGCTAACAGAAGCCAGTTTTAGAAATAGACTAGAAAAACTTAACAGAAATAAGTCACCAGGACCAGATGGCTTACACCTGAGAGTCCCTAAGGAACTCAGTCAGGTGATAGCTAGACCATTGTTCCAAATATTTATGGACAGTTTACTGACTGGAATGGTACCAGCTGATTGGAGAAAACCCAATGCGGTACCAATATTTAAAAAAGGGCCAAGATATATCCCTGGGAACTACAGGCCAGTCAGGCAACATCAATAGTCTGCAAGCTATTGGAGGGGATGATAAGGGACTATAGCCAGGGTTTTTCTAATGAAAGAGTATCATTATTAGTAATCAGCGTGGATACACGAAGAATCATTCTTGCCAGACAAATCTACGAGGAAGTAAGCTGCCATCTAGAAAAAAGGAAGGCCTGTGGATGTGGTGTATCAGAATTTTGCAAAGGCATTTGATACAGTCCCCCACAAATGTTTACTTTACAAACTGAGGTCTGTTGGCATGGACCATAGGGTGAGTACCTGGATAGAAAACTGGTTACAAGGGCGGGTCCAAACGGTGGTGATAAATAGTGAGTACTCAGAAATGACTGGGGTGGGCAACTACATTGCGGTTTTCAAAGTTTTCAGTTTTGTCCATAAGAGATAGAGATTGCAGTTCATTTAAACGTAATGGTGACAACAAAATAGACGTGTGTATTAGATAAAGGTCCATATTTAAGTTTATTGTAAGCCTAATAGATAATGCTACCTGGTCATGGTTCTTACATTCTGTAGAGCAACCATTTTTAACCAGGGTTCCTCCAGAGGTTACCTAGTTACATAGTCGGTAAGGTTGAAAAAAGACACCAGTCCATCCAGAGGAGAACCTCTGGGAGAATCTAGGATGAAAAAGGACCTGGGGGTCCTAGTAGATGACAGGCTCAGCAATGGCATGCAATGCCAAGCTACTGCAAGCAAGGCCAACATAATATTGGCATGCATTAAAAAGGGGATTCACTCCATAGAGAAAACAATAATTCTCCCATTTGTAAAAACTCTGATCCAGCCGCCTCTTGAGTATGCTGTCCAGTTCTGGGCACCAGTCCTCAAGAAGGATGTGCTGGAACTGGAAAGGGTTCAGAGAAGGACAACAAAGCTATTAAAGGGACTAGAGCACCTTAGTTATGGGGAAAGACTACAAACATTGAACTTATTCTCTCTGGAGAGGAAACACTTGAGAGGGGATATGATATCAATGTACAAATACTGTACCGGTGACCCTAGCATAGGGAACAAACTTTTCAGTCGGAGAGAGTTTAAAAAGACACGGGGGCATTCACTGAAATTGGAAGAGAAACGTTTTAACCTTAAACTGTGTAGAGGGTTCTTTACTGTCAGAGCGGTAAGAATGTGGAATTCTCTTCCACAAGCAGTGGTATCGAGAGCGTTGATAGTTTCAAAAAACTATTAGATGGGCACTTTAACGATCACAACATACAGGGATATACAATGTACTAATGACACAAACTCAAGCACATACACACCACAGGTTGAACTGGATGGACTGGTGTCTTTTTTCAACCTTACCGACAATGTAACTATGTAACTAGGTAACCTCTGGAGGAACCCTGGTTAAAAATGGTTGCTCTACAGAATGTAAGAACCATGACCAGGTAGCATTATCTATTAGGCTTACAATAAACTTAAATATGGACCTTTATCTAATACACATGTTTATTTTGTTCTCACCATTACATTTAAATGAACTGTAATCTCTATCCCTTATGGACAAAACTGAAAACTTTGAAAACTAGAAAATTGAAAAGTATCCATGAAGCGAAAGAATGGATCCTTTCTCTGACTGTCTGGGGGAATCTGTTTGTGGCTTGAGGTAGTCTTTCCTAGGCTTCCCATGTTTTATTCAGTCAAAATATTTATAGCTCCCAACTGTCCCTTATAAGCAACCTAATCCTTCTGTCCCTCTTTCCCCCTTATTTGTCCCTCTTTTTAATGAATAGACCTATATAAAAATGCATTATTTTACTTACTAAACTGTGAGAGCCCATTCATGCCATCGCAGTGTGTTAACACCAGCATGTTAAAGCACATTATACCATTGTCAACATACAATGCCTTGATAAAGTATTCATACCCCTTAAAATTGCCCACATTTTGTCATGTTACAACCAAAAACGTAAATGCATTTTATTGGGATTTTAAGTGATAGATCAACACAAAGTGGCACATAATTGTGTAGTGGAAGGAAAATGATCAATGGTTTTCAACATTTCTTACAAATAAAAATCTGAAAAGAGTGGCGTGAATTTGTACTCAGCCCCTTTTACTCTGATACCCCTAACTAAAATCTGTTAGGAACCAATTGCCTTCAGAAGTCACCTAATTAGAAAATAGAGTCTACCTGTGTGTGTGATTTAATCTCAGTATAAATACAGCTGTTCTGTGAAGATCTCAGAGGTTTGTTAGAGAACCTTAGTGAACAAATCATGAAGGCCAAGGAACAAACCAGACAGGTCAGGGATAAAGTTGTGGAAAAGTTTAAAGCAGGGTTCGTTTATAAAAAATATCCCAAGCTTTGAACATTTTACAGAGCACTGTTCAATATACCATCTGAAAAAGGAAAGAGTATGGCACAACTGCAAACCTACTAAGACACGGCCGTCCAACTAAACGTACAGGCCGGGCAAGGAGAGCATTCATCAGAGAAGCAGCCAAGAGGCCCATGGTAACTCTGGAGGAGCTGCAGAGATCCACAGCTCAGGTGGGAGAATCTGCCTACAGGACAACTATAAGTTGTGCACTCCAACATTTGGCAAGAAGAAAGCCATTGTTAAAAGAAAGCCATAAGAAATCCAGTTTGCAGTTTGTGAGAAGTCATGTGTGGGACACAGGAAATATGTGGAAGAAGGTGCTCTGGTCAGATGAGACCAAAATTTTACCTTTTTGGCCTAAAAGCAAAACGCTATGTGTGGGGGAAAACTAACACTGCACATCACCCTGAACACACCATCCCCACCGAAACATGGTGGTGGCAGCATCATGTTGCGGGATGCTTTTCTTCATCAGGGTCAGGGGAGCTAGTCAGAGTTGATGGGAAGATGGATGGAGCCAAATATAGGGCAATCTTAGAAGAAAACCTGTTAGAGTCTGAAAAAGACTTGAGACTGGGGAGGAGGTTCACCTTTCAGTAGGACAACGACCCTAAACATACAACCAGAGCTACAATGGAATGGTTTAGATAAAGACATATTCATGTGTTAGAATGGCACAGTCAAAGTCCAGACCTAAATCCAATTGAGAATCTGCGGCTTGAAAATTGCTGTTCACAGAAGCTGGTAGAGACATACTCAAAAAGACTTGCAGCTGTAATTGCAGGGGAAGGCGGTTCTACAAAGTATTTACTCGGGGGGCTGAATACAAATGCACACCACACTTTTTACATATTTTTTTACAAAAAAATTTTGAAAACCCATTTATCATTTTCCTTCCACTTCACAATTATGTGCCCCTTTGTGTCGGTCTGTCACATAAAATCCCAATAAAACACATTTACATTATTGGTTGTAACATGACAAAATGTGGAAAATTTAAAGGGATATGAATACTTTTTCAAGGCACTGTATGTTTTGTTAAAGTGGTTGTAAACCCACTTTAAAGACTTTTACCTATAGGTAAGCCTATATTAAGGCTTACCTATAGGTGCTATAAATATCTCCTAAACATGCATCGTTTAGGACAGGCATGTCCAACCTGCGGCCCAGGGGCCACATGCGGCCCGGAACCCCAGGCAATGCGGCCCACTGCCCCCTGACAATTTTCTTTTTCTGGGGAGGAAGGAAGTCGGGTAGGGGGCATGGCCACAATAGCTTCCAACTAACAGTAGGCAGAGGCTGCCTCGGAAGGGAGGGGGGGGGGTGTGAGCATGTGCAGTGTTTCTGACTCCTACCACCATGACCACTTCATATCACTGAAGTGGTCATGGTGGTTAGAGTGTTTCTTTAATATCTCTTAGAAGTAGTATACCTTCATATACTGATTCCATTTCATTTGATCATCCTCTAGTTGTGTTAAATTAGTGGGGGGGGGGGGGGCACGTGGGAAGGGCGTTTTATTACTTATATACCTTAACTATAGTATATATTTTATATGCGGCCCGAGAAAATTTCTCTACACTCAATGTGGCCCAGAGAAGCCAAAAGGTCGGACACCCATGGGTTAGGAGATATTTACAGTGCATGCAGCCGATGACGTCATCGGCGCATGCGCTCTGAAGGAACAGCCACCCGTGCCGTTCCTTCAGAGCCCTGTGCCGTGAACGGCGGGAGTGATGTAATCGCGCCTCCAGCCAATAAGATGGCCGGAGGACGCGATCCAGTAAGCAGCACGGCTGATCATGTCGGCCATCCTGTCGGCACTGCAGGGGCTTAGTTTTTAGGTAGGTACTTCATAATGAGCTAGTATGCGATGCATACTAGCTCATTATGCCTTTGTCTTTACAGGTTTTTTTTTCAAATTTTTTTTTTCAGAGGGTTTACTTCCTCTTTAGAGTCGGTTCACACTAGCGCGACTTGTCAGCCTGACAAGTCGCGCTCTCGCGGTCCATTGACCGCTACAGGACCCGTTCCAATAGGAGCAGCACAAGTCGCTCCGACTTAGAAAAAGGGTCCTGTACTACTTTGGGGTGACCTCGGAGTGACTTGCATAGACTTCCCTTATGTGAAGTCCCTGCAAGTCGCTCCGAAGTCGTGGTGCATGGTAATGCACAAGTCACCCCCGAAGTAGTAAGGAGTCGTGTCGCCTCAGCGTGAACCGGCTCTTAAAGTTTAAATAAATGGGCTGCCACTGCAACAAAAAAACACAATAAAGGGTGCTTACACCTTTTTTGGCAGTGCAATTTAATTTGGTTCCTTGCTGTGTTTTGCACTGTGCTGCGATGCACATCCATTGGTAAGGTGTGTTGAGGTGGCATTCAGAAATAATAGCACCGCATTGCACCATTGCATGTGCCCTGCCGCTCGTTGTAGTAACTTGAGCATTACAGAAATTGAATAGTTTAAATGGGCTGTTGTGCTATAAACCTTTAATTCAACCTCTAAAATATTGCATTTGTTATTTTTAAAAGCAAGTATATGAGTAAAAAAGTTGTGAAATCCGGTATAGATTTCCTTGCGGAGCTCACTTTTTTTGTATGAGCTTCATTTTTTTGGATACTAGCTTAAAAAAAGGTCTGATATGCATTTTAAGGGGAGTAGAATGTGCGACAGCAAAAATTACATTTGCAAAGAAAAAAAATTGATAATTTCAATGGGGGTTTGAGTTCGGCATCTGAACTTCTTTGAAGTTTGGTAAAACCTTGCTGAACAGAACCCAAGGCAGTTCACCTTATCACTAGTGGGTTTAACCAATTGCTTTTTTCATATGAATTCTTCATGGTTCACGTAACTAATGACATGGCCTACTTGTGCTTAAAGGTGTTCCTCTTTCCTACATATAAAAGGTTGTCAGGTATGCTTATTACATTATTTTGAATATTCTTTTTTTTTTTTTTGCAAAACTATTAGCTTCCATCAGAGATTTTAACCACTTTAAGGGCTCTTTCACACGGTCCGCCTCCGCAGGCGGATCCGTGTTGCTCAGCGGGGATCGATCCGCGATCCCCGCTGAGCCGGGCGGATGACAGCTCCGTCTCCGCTTGCAGAGCGGAGAGGGAGGTGTCTCAGCACCCGCTGCCCTCTATGGGGGATCGGAGGAGAGCGGACCGCTTGTCCGCTCTCATCAGATCCGCTCCGCTCCGATTACTGAACGGATGGAAAAATAGGGTTTCCATCCGTCCAGATTTCAGCACAGGATCGGATGCGGATGGCAGCGGGTGTCAGCGGAGGTGACCTCCGCTGACACCCGCTGCCCCATAGAGCTGCATGGAGGATCCGATCAGATCCGCCTAAAAAACTGATAGGCGGATCTGATCGGACCGCCCGTGTGAAAGAGCCCTAAGACCGCAAGTCTTGCTCTTCGATTTTCATTTAATTAGTACAGTTTTCTTCCGAAAAAGAATCGTGACATTGTGTTGACGTACGATAAAAAGTTTATAGCCTGCAAATCCAGTTTTTGTCGTCCGAAAATTTGTCATCGGCTGTCGAAAGCACCATACTAACAATCCGAAAATCGACAGATCGTTCGTCGGATGAAATTTTACTTACGATTTTCGTATCGTGTGTACGGGCCTTAAGACTGGCATGCCATTAAATTTAATTTGCTTGTTAACCACTACTGCACCGGAAGGTTTTCCCCCCTTAATGACTAGGCCCTATTTTGCGACTCAGCACTGTGTTAGTTTAACGGACAATTGCGCGGTCGTGCAACGCTATACCCAAATAAAATTGATGTCCTTTTTTTCCCCACAAATAGAGCTTTCTTTTGGTGGTATTTGATCACCTCTGCGATTTTTATTTTTTGTGCTATAAACAAAAAAAGAGCTACAATTTTGAAAAAAAAAAAACACGATTTTTTACATTCTGCTATATGACATTCTCAAAAAAAAATGTGAAATGTAAATTTTTTAAAATTTTTGGCCAATTTGTTTTCTGCTACATATTTTTGGTAAAAAAATTGCAATAAGCGTATTTTGATTGGTTTGCACAAAAGTTATTGCGTCTAATATCAACGGTAAAGATTTATGTCATTTTTATTGTTTTTTTTTTCTAGTAATGGCGGCGATCTGCGATTTTTTGTGGAACTGCGACATTGCAGCGGACAGATCGGACCCCTAACTGACATTTTTGACACTTTTGGGTACCAGTGACATTACTACAGTAATCAGTGCTATAAATATGCACTGTTACTGTAATAATGCCATTGGCAGGGAAGGGGTTAACCCTGTGTGTGATCAAGGGGTTAAATGTGAACCTAGGGGAGTGATTCTAACTGGGGGGGGGGGGCGCGTGGCTTCTGAAATGACCATAGAGACATGTGATCCTAAATAGAAGGATCACATGGGCTCTATGATCATTCCAGGGAGAAGAACGGTCAGCTGTGTTTATAACAGCTGACCGTTCTTCTCTCTCAGTGGGGAACGATCGCGGGTGTCAGGCGGCAATCGGAGCCACCTGAACCGTGCATCGGCTTCCCCGCTGCCGAGTGGGGGCGGGAGCGTGCTGCCAGCGGCGCGCGCTCGCCCCATAGCTTTCCACGCGCGACCGTAGATAGAAGAGCCACCCTGCCGCAGTAAAAAAAGGCGGCGGGTGGTCGGGAAGTGGGTACCCTGTTTCCGGCTGTATAATGCATATGTGCAAAGTCAGGTGGGCCTTAAATCTATGAACATTAGAAGTTTTGATGCAGAGAGCATGTAATTTTAATCAGGAATGGGAGCCAACGAGATAGGCTCCAAATCAGTGCCATCTTAAGAGCATTAAAGGGCCCCGGGCAATGCAATGCACTGGGGCTCTGCCTACACAATCACCCACGAGAATAAAATGCAAATTATCGATAAGGCGATATTTATTGGTACAGCAGTGCCAGGCTAATGACAGCTTCCAAGTTCGGAGGCTGGGTCCGGTGAACACACGGACGAGAGTCAGACCCGACTGTCCTGCGTGCGCCCGTTCCCGTAGAGGCGGACAGGCATTCCTGCAGTTGTGGGCCCTCCATGGCCCAAGTGGCCTGAGAGCAGGGGCTTGCCACCTGCTAAGTTCGGCAGGCGAGATGCTCATGGGAATCAGGACTAATGCTTGACTGGGGCTGGGTCGCTGGGCAGATGGGGCCCCAGCAGGGCAGCTGCCCAGCATGCCCATTTGGGAAGATGGCCCTGCTCCTGATAATATGACCACTGTGACAGCCAATCACAGTGGTCATGTGATTGGGAAGTCTGCCTCATCCCCCCAGGTGTAAAGACCCACATAATGGGATGCCAGGGCTTGGCGGGAATGGGTTAATTTGACTGGTCGCTATCATTTCCTATAAGTGACTTGAAAACTAGTCCCTTTGTTCTTTGTCTAAGTGAATTAGCCTGATTATTATGTAGGTATTGTATGTTGCAAGCCGCCCTTTAACATGCTATGCATATGCTATATATTTCTGTTTATCTAGCGCTTTATATTTTATAGATCCTTGGATGGCAGCCAGCCATTTTTCATTCTATGATCCAAGCATTGTTTGCTTCTGAATAATACCTTATTGGAATTTCGTTTTAACTTTGCAGACGAATGATTCAGATAATTCAGTGCTACTTTATCTATTTGCTTTCATAAGCTTTGGTTTAATACAAAGCTTCCAGAGCGCAGCTGACATTCTATCTTGCCATTATCAGTAATACGCCATAATAATAATAATAGCCATCTTGGCCATCTTGTGTCAGACGCTGCAAAATGGTAAGATCCAACTCTTCTTAAAGTATTTGTGAAGTCAACTGAAAAAAAAAAAATATAGCAAAAGTACTCCAAATTAGTTTCTCAAGCTCTAGTAACCCCTATTTTATAAAAAAAAAAATCTATCATATACCTTATTCAGGGGTCACATGACTGTAAAGCCTCCCTTCCTGTCCTTCTTCCAATTACAATGGCCATATCTCTGTAGGCAAGTGGGCGGGCTGCCTCATGACGTCAGACGCAGTGCGGAAATATGTGTACACCGCATTCTAGGTGGGTTCTCCTTATGTGATCCATGCTTCTATAGTCTGATGACGGGGCTGGGCCAAGCAGAGGACGTGGTGGCAAAGCTGACCATGGGCAAAAAGCACACCATGCATCGGCATAGCCCCCTGTACCTCCAATCGGCTAGATCAAGCACACAAATTGACCATGCACGGCATGGTCAGAGTTAGACAGGGGAACTGGCATACATCCTTAGACCCCGGCATCATGTTTTTTACTTTCTGCTATAAAACATATTTAAAGTGGATGTAAACCCAATTTATGAAATTTGAACTGGGCACATATATTTGTAATGTTTATTTATCTCTCTGCAAAGCCCTTAGTCTCGTTTCTTTGTGCTGCTCCGTTCCTTTGTTATCAGCATTATAACTTCTGACAAGTTGAAAGCAGACAGAAATGTGTGTCGGGGGAAGGGTGCATAGATTAGCAGAGAGCTGGTCTATTCACCGCACAGCTCTGCATGTTTCTTCCTTCTTCTGCCTATGTGTGGGGGGGGGGTGTCTTTTCTCAAATCAGCTGTCACACAGTGTATGCCAAGACCCAGTGCTGGAACAGGAGGAAAACATTCTCGTGCAATGTTCACTTTCTAAACAGTGTAGGAAGCTGAAGACAGCGGATATGCAAATAAAACCTATGCAGGAGGATTTCTTTCATCTGTTCACTTCACTGGGTATATGTGAGGGCTTACATCTATGTTAATAAAAAATTGTTAAAAAAAATCAAATTTCGTCATCAATTTAGGCCAATATGTATTCTGCTACATATTTTTGGTAAAGAAATTCCCAATAAGGGTATATTAGTCTGTACTATGGCAGGGAAGGTGTTAACTTCATAGGGGCAATCAAAGGGTTAAATGTGTGCTTAGCTAGTAATTCAGTGTAGTGGGGGAGAGGCTTTTGCTAGTGGAAAGCATGGATCGGTGTTCCTGCTTTACAGAAACACAGGATCCATGCCTTCTGTATTTACAGATTGTCAATCTCTTATTTACATAAGCAAACTGCCGTTCTGCCTGTGTATCAAGCGATAAGCGTGTGACGGCAGACATTGGGTCCACGGGACCCGCTGATCAGCTCTTGCTGTGTAAAATCACAGCGGTAGCAAGCTGGTGGCGGCATGCCCCTCGCGCCCAATACCCGGAAGAGCAGGATCACGTATATATACGTGATATATATATATATGTAATCCTGTGTAGCGTGCCCGCTTTGTAGCAGCAAATGTATAAAAGATACAGAAAAGTGCTTCTAAGTGTAGTATTTATTTAGTACTCACATAAGGGAAGAGGGATACAAAGCTCATGGTTAAGGTAACCATCCGGTGGAGATAACCCCCAGCGCCTCTAGTCTGAAGGTATGGTAGCCATGACAGGGAGATGCCAGCATTTACAAGTCGTTCCGGGTATGGCTGGATGGAAGGCAGCATGGAGAGCAGGGCCAATAGGCGTGTGATGTCATCCAGGGTGAAGGGACAAGACCCAACGCATTTCAGAGCATGCACAAGGCTCATACGGAACTGTTTTTGTCCTGTAGCAGTAGATACGCTATGTTGGTAAGTGGTTAATGCATTCTTAAAGTGTAAGTCCATACTAAATCTAAAATCCCTGCATCTACAGACATCTATAGACCTCCACGATCTAACACTGACCTATCTAAACCTGTAAAGAAGAAATCAGTATACATACCTTTTTTACGATCCGGTCTCCTGCGGCGGAAGCTCTGCAGAGGACACAGCTGACAACGGCTGTGAAATGAATGGGAAGTGACGTCACACAAAGACTTTCTATGGGGCTTCCATTGTTGGCTGCCTCCTCTGCACCCGCCTCCACAGCGAAGCCGCGGCTGTCAGCTCAGCGTGGGATTGGGTCGGATCAGCTTCAAAAAAGGTAAGTATACTGATTTCTTCTTTACAGGGCTAGATAGGTTAATGTTAGATTGTGGATGTCTCTAGATGCAGGGATTTTAGCAATTGTCCCTGATTTCGAAGGACTATCCTTGATTTGGAACAAAGTCCCTTTGTCCCTCTATTATCTGGAACCAGTCTGCCCATTCTCCTCTGATCTCTGACATCAACAAGGCATTTTCCTCCACACAACTGCCACTCACTGGATATTTTCTCTTTTTCTGACCATTCTCTTTAAACCAGAGAGATGGTTGTGTGTGAAAATCCCAGTAGATCAGCAGTTTTTGAAATATTCAGACCAGCCCGTCTGGTACCAACAACCATGCCACATTCTAAGTCACTTAAATCCCCTTTCTTCCCCAGTCTGATGTTCGGTTTGAATTTCAGTAAGTTGTCTTCACCATGTATAGATGCCTAAATGCATATATATATATATATATATATATACACACACACACACACACACACACACACACACTATATTGTCAAAAGTATTGGGACACCTGCCTTTAGATGCATATGACATTTAATGGCATCCAAGTCTTAGCCCGTAGAGTTTAATATTGAGTTGACCCACACTGGTGCTTGCAGTCTTCACTCTAATTTATCCCAAAGGTGTTGTATCGGGTTGAGGTCAGGACTCTGTGCAGGGCATTCAAGTTCCTCCACCCCAAACTCTCTCATCCATCTCTTCATGGACCTTGCTTTGTGCACTGGTGCGCAGTCATGGTGGAACAGGAAAGGGTCATCCCCAAACTGTTCCCACAAAGTTGGGAGCATGAAATTGTCCAAAATGTCTTGGTATGCTGATGCCTTAAGAGTTCCCTTCACTGGAACTAAGGGGCCAAGTCCAACCCCTGAAAAACAACCAATTTGCACCAGTGCACAAAGCAAGGTCCATAAAGACATGAATGAGTGAGTTTGGGGTGGAGGAAATTGACTGGCCTGCACAGCATCCTGACATCAACCCGATAGGACTCCTTTGGGATGAATTAGAGAGGAGACTGTGAGCCAGGCCTTCTTATCCAACATCAGTGCCTGACCTCACAAGTGCACTTCTGGAAGAATGGTCAAACATTCTCATAGACACACTCCTAAACCTTGTGGACAGCCTTACCAGAAGAGTTGAAGCTGTTATAGCTGCAAAGGGTGGGCCAACTCAATATTGAACCCTACGGACTAAGACTGGGATGCCATTAAAGTTCATGTGCATGTAATCGCAGGTGTCCCAATACTTTTGACAATATAGTGTATATATAAATCTCACAGTGTAGAACATGGGTGTCCAACCTTTTGGCTTCTCTGGGCCACATTGAGTGTAGAGAAATTTTCTCGGGCAGCATATAAAATATATACTATAGTTAAGGTAAATAAGTAATAAAATGCTGTCGCGCCCTTCCCGCGCCACTGCGCCCCCCGCACTAATTTAGCACAACTAGAGGATGACCAAATGAAATTGAATCAGTATACAGAGGATTACTTCTTCTGAGAGATAATAAAAGGAACACTCTAACTACCATGACCACTTCAATGATTCGAAGTGGTAATGGTGGTAGGAGTCAGAAACACTGCACATGCTCGACCTCCCCCCCCCCCCTCCCTTCTGAGGCAGCCTTTGCCTACCGTTAGTTGGAAGCTGCTGTGGCCATGCCCCTGACCCGACTTCCTTCCTCCCCAGCAACAAAAAAAATTGTCAGGGGGCAGTGGGCCGCATTGCCTGTGGTTCTGGGCCGCATGTGGCCCCCGGGCCGCAAGTTGGACATGCCTGGTGTAGAACATAATACATTGCAATGACATCAAAACATTGTTACAAGTTTCAATCTGTTGTGCCACTCTGAAAATGTCAAGACCGCCATACTGACGACACATATTCTTGTCATTGTTGATACCGGGCAACCTGCTCGGTTGCTACAACACCTTCTTACTTCAAGCCTTGTCCAGCAAAATGTGGGATGGGAGTATCTCGAGTGAAATGCGGCCTTATTGATGATATTTGCCTGCGAGGGATAATTGCATCTTTTTATTTTTATACAACAAACACAAAAAAAAGGTTTACAATCCTGAAACGATTTCAAGAAGGCACAGGATCCATCAAAATATCATTTTAATGCTACGCTTTGTTCTGCTCCTTAAAATAATTATTTGCTCTTGAACATGAATCATTTATTTATTTAGCGCACATTAATTAATTTCAACTATCAAAATAATAATCTGTGCCCAGTTGCTACATGCTGATCCATTTACTTTTTTTCTTTTTTTTTTTTCTTTTGGCATTCTTTAAATTAACCGTCTAATATGCAGCATCTAATTGCTATTGAACTATTTCAAGCTGTTTAATTATTTGGTCATCAGCTGCCAAAATATAATTTTTTTTTTTTTTTTTTTTTAGATTAACAGATGCTGCTCACCTTCTTCCAAATTAATTACTGTACTTGCAGATTAAGGTAATAAAATGCAATGGCTTTTACAGAATTATTTCCTTGTATCAGGAATACAAATGGTGAGGGTATCTGTCGGACAAATTAGCCATTTTAGATAATTTAGCCAAAGAAACAGACAGAATTTGTGTCCTTGCAGCTCTTTTTTCTAGGTTCCGCCGTTGTAATTTGAATAGGAGAAGGTAAGGCCCCTATGCAGACTCTTACATTGTAGAAACGCATGGTAAAACTTGAGTTTAAGGGCTTATTTTTGTATTTTTAAAAATCATATATTTTCTGTATACTATGAAATATCTCCAATATATTCATGTAGACTTGTTAACCACTTAAGCCCCGGAGGATTTGGCTGCTCAAAGACCAGGGCCTATTTTGCGATTAGTGACTCTGTGTGACTTTAACGGACAATTGCGCGGTCGTGCGATGCTCTACCCAAATGAAACTGACATTCTTTTTTTCCCACAAACAGAGCTTTCTTTTGGTGGTATTTGATCACCTGTGCAATTTTTACTTTTTGCGCTATAAACAAAAAAAGAGCGACAATTTTGAAAAAATAACAATATTTTTCACATTTTTTTATATGAAATTCCCCCCCCCCCCCAAAAAAAAATGTAAAAATCTAATTTTTTTAACATTTTACGCCAATTTGTTTTTTCGCTAGATATTTTTGGTGAAAAAAATCTCAATAAGCATATTTTTATTGGTTTGCGCAAAAGTTATCTATACAGGTACTGGGTCAACCATGTTTTGAATGTGTCCAGGAGTGGTACTAGAAGACTCCAAACGTTTCCACATGTAACAACGCGATTAATGCACTCCACATAGATTGGTGTCAAAACAGTGCGTTGGACCATAAAGATAGAGACCCCACATGATATATTTCAAGACGAAACGCGTTGGGTTTCCTACCATTCAGGCCATTGCACTATGATCTCATATACTGGATGATATTACAAGCGCTTGTTTATTGGGAATGATGTAAGTTTTCTACTTTTTTACACTATGTGGAGCCTTTCTCTACCTTTTACAAGTGGTGGAAGGTTTTCACATTGAGGATTGAAGCACAGAAGGTGGCACGACCCTGTTCTGTAATTATTCATTGCACTGGGATATATGTTTTCTATTCTGATGACTTTATTCCCTTGGACTGCACTGTCATTCTATTATTGTTGTTATTATATATATTTCTTCACATTTGTTGTTCAGTTTATTATGGGATATCTATTTTGTGATTTGGTTTAGCACTGCACTTTCTTTGATTATCTGTTTATTGCAATGACATGTCCATTGTAGTGTGAGCAGCTAGAGATACATTAGAATTAGTGCAATTTCTGCACATTTCACACTATCCCATTACCATGCCTTAGCGCAGGGACATTCACATTATTTAGGTGCTCTGGATAGATTTATCACAGATTCCCCTTGCAGTTATGGATTTATTTGACTTTATTAAGCACAAAACTATAAGCACGCAAGAAGGTTTTACACACTATACTAATAATGCAGATACTGATCAACAATTCAAACAACTCAAGGGTATATTAGAAAAACAGGTAACAGTGTGGTGGGATATTGCCACATTGAAACAATATCTAAAAGACGGCATCACCCAGAAGGCTCAGGTGGGATATCAATCCCAATGATGGTCTCGACAACGAAGACCTATATAATGAATGGTATAATTTCTTCAATTCTAATGAACAGAAATTTTTGGTACTGATCATTAACCACTTTAAGACCGGAAGATTTTGCTGCTCAATGACCAGGCCACTTTTTTCAACTTGGCACTGCACGACTTTAACTGACAATTGCGCAGTCATGCAACGCTGTACCCAAGCAAAATTTACGTCCTTTTTTTCCCACAAACAGAGCTTTCTTTTGAGGGTATTTGATCACCTCTGCGCTTTTTATTTTTTGCCATATTTATAAAAAAATAGCAAAAATTTTGCGAAAAGTTGACATTTTCTACTTTGACTGTTAAAAAATATCCAATATATTCAATTTTTGTCATATATTTAGGCCAAAATGTATTTAGCTACATGTCTTTGACAAAAAAATTCTCAATGAGCGTATTTTTATCCTCTTTAGGACCGGAAGATTTTACCCCCTTCCTGACCAGGCCATATTTTGCGATTCGGCACTGCGTTACTTTAACGGACAATTGTGCGGTCGTGCGACGCTGTACCCAAACAAAATTTACATCCTTTCCCCCCCCCCCACAAATAGAGCTTTCTTTTGGTGGTATTTGATCACCTGTGGGATTTTTAATTTTTGAAAAAAAAGAGCGACAATTTTGAAAAAAAAAAAAAAAAACAATATTTTTCACTTTCTGATATATTACTTTCCCAAAAACAATATTCAAAAATCAAAATTTTTTTAAATTTTAGGCCAATTTGTTTTCTGCTACATATTTTTGGTAAGAAAAATCGCAATAAGCGTATTTTGATTGGTTTGCGCAAAAGTTATCGCGTTTACTAACTACGGGAAAGATTTATGTCTGTCACGGTTCTCACCATGGCTTACAGACAGCCAGGCGTGGTCGCTGTTAAGTACCTGACCTGGGATTTGAACCTGTGTACTTTAACATTCTGTCCTGTAATCCTACCTCTGAGCCACACTTCAGCTCATATGGATCAAGTCCTGTTAATCTGGTATTGCCTGCAGCACTAGAGGGCTGGACTTCACCTGAGTATACTTCTGTCTCTCATTGTCTACCTGAAGCTAATTGCTCATTAAGCAAGCTATAAAACGCTTAGAGCAATGTCAGTTCATTGTTGATCTTTGTTCCAGATTGTTCCTGTTTGACAGACTGTGTTCGTGTTTCCTGAGCGTGTGTTCCAGACTGACCCTGGCTTCCATCCTTACCTTCCCTCCATGTTGTTCCTGAGACCTTACCTTCCTCTCATCTCCTGATCCTTATCTGGACTCGTGTCATCCAGTGACTACTGTTATTCCTAGACTTCCCTTCCCTTTGTATTTCTGCCGGTCCTGCTTATTGAAGCACCTTCGCTGCCAAGCCCCCGTGCACAGATTCACAGCCCAGGTGGCTTTCTTACCTGGTCACCTTGGACTGTGGATATCTGCAAGGGTGAGCATACATCTCTGCGTTACAGACTCCAACAAAAGGTAAGCCCCGTGACAATGTGATTTTTATTTATTTTTTTTTTTTTACTAGTAATGGCGGCGGTCTGCGATTTTTTTTTTGCGGGACTGTAACATTGCGGCGGACAGATCGGACCCATAACTGACATTTTTTACACTTTTGGGGGACCAGTGACATTACTACAGTAATCAGTGCTATAAATATGCACTGATACTGTAATAATGACACTGGCAGGGAAGGGGTTAACACTGTTATCAAGGGGTTAAATGTATGCCTCATGCTTATTGACGTATGTGGGGGGAGGGGGGTTCTGTGACACACACAGAGATCGCAGGTTCAGCTATGCTGAATCCTGTGATCTCTCCCTGTCTGTCACAGAGAAGATCCGCCTGCTTTGTTTACACAAGCATGCGGATCTTCTCACACTTTCCCTGACAATCGGGGAAGAGAGGCGACAATCGCCGCCTCTCCTCCTCCAGTCCGACTCCCGCTGTGTCTAAGACCGCCGAGATCACTAGGAGTCCAGCAACGTAGGTCTATGTTGCTGGACCCAGGGGAGCCGACCTGCCGCAGTAATGTTACTGTGAGCGGTCGGCAAGTAGTTAAACGGAGACAGAAAAAATCGAATGTATTAGAAGGAAAAACCCAAACACTTAAAGAACAACTTAGCCCTTTGTGCGACACACCTGAGGATAAGGATCAAATAAAACAAATACAAGATTACATCACAAAATTAGATAAAGACGGACAAAAGAAAAAAAAAAAGAAAAAATCAAAGGGATGGTAAAGATTACTAACAAAAACAGGTGTATAAATGGCAGGAGGAGAAGGAGGAGAATAACATAGATTCTAGAGCATCATCAGAAGAAAGGGAGAAATTGATGGACACACCCATTCAGGGGAATAGAACCAGGCAATCCAACCACACTCAAAATCATAGAATGGTTAACAATACCCAAGGGGATACCTCTAGGGATAGATCACACTCCTATCAACAAACTCAAGAAGAGAATCTGCTACACCAAAATATAACCTACCAGTATATAATAGATTTGAAGCTTTAGCCTACAATACTCCACCCCCCAGACAAAATAGACAGAAAGTATGCCCCCCCCCCCCATACTATGGGTACAATGGATACCCGCAGTATTATGGACCTCCAAGATATTTTAACAAATACCAGGAAGATTTTCATCACAGAGGATATAGGGGCCCACTATGGAGGAGCAATGGAAGACCAAGGGGGAGGGAAGGACATTGGGGACCCCCTGGAGGACCCAACCAATATTGGAGACCACAGGATCCAAACCACTAACAAAGTTACCAAAGGGAAGACACCAGAAAAAATATAGGGGTTGTAGAGGGGGGGGGGGGGCAGGTAAAAAACAAAAAGGGAGACTTAGGTGCAGGAATTTTTAACTTGAGCAAAACTAATTTTACAGAAGAGGAATTGAGAGTTCTATAACTAGGCTTAAAATATGCCCCACAAAGAAATGTGGATACATTTAAACGTGTATTGATCTACACAAATGTATTAGGAATATTAATATACAGAAACATTTTGCAGATAAAAATGTGGTTACAAACCAGGAGGAAACACAATACACACATAGTGGCCTTAGGAACATATCTACTTTCAATCCTAAAACATGTAACAACAACCAGTGTTTAGCAGTTTTTAAAATGATGATGGAAAAAGAAATAGAAGCCATTGACATTAAACCAATCAAATGGGTTAGGAATATTAGGAAAGGTATAGCGGAATTGGAAAAAAACAAAAATGTAATCATTAGACTGGCACACAAGGGAGGGCGTATTATGGTGCTCAATAAAGAGGACTACAAGAAAGAAAGGAATAGGTTAATTTCTGATAACGTGAAGGGTAAGTATACTTAAATGTATATCCCCCGCGCAAATGGGTTATAAAGTAGTGAAGAGAGATTTTCAAATTTAAATGTATGCAGCTGCTATAGAGAGGGTAAGGGTATGATTATATATAGCCACAAAAACAGGAGCTACCTATAGCGCTTGCTCTGAATGTAGTTGAGGCTAGATAAGGTGCTTAATCAGTGCAAAGGTAGTATTACCAAAGAGGTGGGTATAAATTATAATGGATCTGAGTTGCTGTGCTGAAAAAGATCCTATAAGTGATAATAGTGCATAAATAAATATGATAAATGGTTGATGAACAATTTAAAGTGCTAAGCACTAATAATAAGTACTAATTTCTGATAACGACACATATGAGAGACCAAAAGAAAACCCTATCAACAAATGAAAGGCTAAACTAACTAGATTAATCAAGAGGGTATATTGAACAAAAAATAAGCCCATTATCTAATACTAGATGCCCCAAAAACCCCCATAGTATACCAAAGTCCCAAAATCCACCTGGGAGACCCATAATTACTGGAATCAATTCCCTTTTTTTTCAGAATTGAAGAATATTTGGATCACTCTCTCCAACCAATTGCACAAAGCTATCCATCTTATACCAAAGACAGTGGAGATTTAATAAATACAATTAAGGATATACCAGTCAATAGAAACTGTATCCTAGCCAGCATTGATGTGGAATCCCTATACACAAAAATAAAACAAAAGGATGCACTGAACGCCATAGAATGGGCTCTCAATAACAAAACACAATTAAAAAGAAAACAATTAGACCGCATTCACATTGATCCGACTTGGACTGAGACTTGTCAGCCTGACAAGTCGCGGTCCGTCACGCTCCCATTGTGTAGCACAGGAGCCGTTCTAATAGGAGCAACACAAGTCGCTCCGACTTAGAAAAAGGGTCCTGTAGTACTTCGGGGCGACCTGGAGGCAACTTGCATAGACATTCATTTTATGAAGTCTGTGCAAGTCACGCCGAAGTCGCGCTGCACGCGACTTCACAGGTCGCCCCCTAAGTCGGAGCGACCTAGTGTGAACCGGCACTTAGAATTTATGTTGAATGCACTAGAAATGGCCACAGAGGAAATTATTTTTGGCATGACAAACAATTTTATGTAAAAAAAAGGGGTGTGGCGATGGGAGCCAAGTATGCCCCAATCATCGCAAACATATTTGTAAGCAAATAAGAAGCTGAGGAAATCTATGTTAAGAGAAGACTGGAACTAAAAATCTACCAAAGATATATTGACGATATCTTTGTGGTATGGAAAGGGTCAGAAGCAACATTCAAGGAATTTTTGCAGGAAATAAGTATCAACAAATATGATACTTCTTTTTCAGTAGAATACAACCGAGGTTGTATTACAAGGTTCATTATTTTGATTTGGAAATATACCATCAAGATCATAGGTTATGTACAAGAACATACTCCAAAAGGAGAGATCGGAATGGGTACATTCTAATAGGTAGTAGGAACTACCTATGGGTAGTGTGTGGTTGGAAGCTATACCCAAAAGCCAACTCACAAGAATCAAGAGGAATTGTAATTCTGATATATTTTGATATAGAAGCTAACACCGTCATAGAAAAGTCAAGGAAAAAGGATACAAAGAACACAAGTTGAACAAAATAAAACAGCAGGTTAAATACATAAATATGGAACAACTACTCAAAACTAAACAGCAAAGAAATCAGAAAAATCAAAAAGATTATGGTATGGCCTTTAACACAGAGTACAATAGACAATACAAAAAACAATAGAAAGACCCAGCAATAGAAAAATGTCTCCCTAAATGTCCTCAGTTTATATACAGACCCCCCATTCTTAAAAACAGATTAGTCAAAAACATCCCAGATCCACCTAAAAACAGTTAAATTTTTAGACCAAACCGTTTTTTCAGATGCGGAAAATGCATGATATGCAGGACGTGCAAAAGCAGTAAAAAAAAAAACTACGGAATTCCAATCAAACCAAATAGGAAAAAGGTTTGAAATAAAAAATATTTTATTACATGCAGCAGTACCCACGTCATCTACCTTTTAGAGTATACATGTGGGTTACAGTATCTAGGCAGAACCACTAGGAATTGAGGGTTCGATTGAAAGAACATTGCAACAACATAAGAAAAGGCTTTAAATAGCATAGCCTTTCAGAGCACTTTAGAAAACATCACAATAAAAATACCACACAACTCAAAATATGCGCTATAGATAAAATTGAGGACCATTGGCGTCGTATAAATAAATAACAGGCAGTCTCACAAAATTGGATACACAAATTGGGATCTATTACACCAGCAGGTTTAAATGGTGGAATTAGACATTAACTGTTTTATACATAATTTTTAGGAACTTTTTTATAATAATCATGAGTATAAATATTCTTTGTGATCAGTCGAGTTGTTGCTGTAATATGACTCCGATATGTTTTACATCTGCTATTTAATTTGCCTAGATGCCTAAACAAAAGGGTATGCTAAGTACAATAAATATGGGGTATTATTTGCCATCAAAGTTTTTTTAGGTTTTTGGGGACTTTTTTGGATTTTTAAGTTACCAATGTCTCACCATGGGGGATAAAGGAAGAAAATAGTGGGATGAATAGAAAGAGATACTGTTGGCTGAATACATTTTCGCAAAAACAATCTATTTTATATTGTTTAGCTGGGATTGATCTGCAGGTGAACACCATTACTCAATTATTAACCTTTTGGTCACTCATGGGGCCGGCGGAAGTTACGATTGGGTGTAGTAGGAGGCATTGATGGAGTAGTGGGAGGGATTAGTCTTATAAAAGATCGTTATGGCACCGGAGCACTCAGCCCCTGATGAAGCTTCCTGGGTGGAGCGAAATGCATTAGGTGACGGAGACTTCTGGTGATGTAATTTCCTGGATTTGGAACACAAACCGCGGATAGCACAGCTGTTTTACATGCTTTTACCAAGAATGTGTAATGTTAGCGTAATTTTTTACCCTAAATAAAACTTTTTTAATTTTAAATGGTATTATGCTATGAATCTCCTATTCTCCTCCTATGATTATGATTTACAGATGTAAATGTGAAGAAAATACAAGGAATTATTTATAAAGGCACACGGTATCTTGTACTACAGGCAATATTTTCATTGAAAGCTGGTGAGTGAGGGCATGAGAGGAAGGGGAGTACAGAACTTTCATCACATTGTTATATTTTTGCATGGATTGCAACTATAAAGAAACAAAAACGGCACAGAAGTTTCACAGCACTTTATGGACTTATGAGTTTTTATTTATTTGATTTATATGTTGAAATTTTCCTCTTTTTATGGTAAAATTATTTTTTTTTTGCATAGCAGTTTTCAATGATATTGCACAATATTGGTTGTTCTATTTGTAGCACCCTCCTAGGTAGGTGCTAGTGAGAGAGTATGGTTTTTGGCTCTGTCTGCCTATCAGAGGAGCAGCAGGTAAATTCTATATTCCCTCTGCTTAACAGGGAGCAGTATCTGTGAGTTAGGTCTGCTCAATGTGCTCAGTGTGTGATTAATATGGTCTGAGGGAGTGTCCCCACTGGGCCCAATAGGGACATTGGACAGTGGAGGAAACCTGGCCAATGAGGACACAGACTTTGATACAGCCCCAGGGATTGGCACAGACTGCTGTCTCGGTGCATTGTGGGGTATGGTATAAAAAGCCAGGAGCACATGTGCTCAAGGTCTTTGGCTGGTGAGCAGACTCCCGGAAGGGTGGTGGCGGCTGCCTCCTCTTCTGCATGGTTGGAGTATGGTCACAGGCTGTCGGTCTGGTGAGTCAGAAGTGTGGAGCTGAACCCAGAGGTCCAGGAGAGCTGACTAAAGGAGTTGAGACACTGGAGAACCTGAAAAGCAGTATTGTGAGTGCAGGGGATCGTGTCTAAGGGCCTGACCAGGAAGGGGGCCACTCTGGAGTAGAGAAGTCAGAGGACGGGTGTCAGCTGGTGGAAGGAAAGGGGGTACTAGGCAAGTGCCTGGAAGATAAGTGCTAAAGAACATTACCTCAGATTAATCTAGTGGCAGGATGAAGCAGCGGCCTTGCCGCATTCTCAGATAGAAGTCCTCAGTTATGTGAATAGTTCAAGTGTTGGAGTACCCCACTCATCTCTTCTCCCATTCCCATATAAAATAAAACAACAACCGCTAGAGTGATCATTGACTGAGCCAAGAAAGTAAAGTGTTAATTTTCTGCAAGCAGTTGCTACAGGTAACCCAGGGGAACCTTGAAGTGGGAAAATCCAGCAGCCCTCAAGGGGCCAGTGCTACATATTGCTACCAAATTGTTGGTGGCAAAAAACATACAATAAATACAGACAGCATGGGAATCTTACAATTTAATTTATAAGGGAATCCACACCCTTTCACCTAGCAGCAGCCTGGTTAGCGATCACTATAGTACCACACCTTAGCATAGGGATATTCACATTATTTAACCACTTTACCACTAGAGCATTTTGCTGTCTTACGTCTGGGCCACTTTTTGCGATTCGGCGCTGTGCGACTTTAACTGACAATTGCGCGGTCGTGCGACGCCATACCCAAACGAAATTGACGTCCTTTTTTCCCCACAAACAGAGCTTTCTTTTGGTGGTATTTGATCACCTGTGCGATTTTTACTTTTTGCGCTATAAACAAAAAAAGAGCGTTTATTTTGAAAAAAATAACAATATTTTTCACATTTTTGTATATGAAATTCCCCCCAAAAAAGATGTAAAAACCAATTTTTTTTAAAATTTTTGGCCAATTTGTTTTCTGCTACCCATGTTTGGTAAAAAAAATCGCAATAAGCGTATTTTGATTGGTTTGCGCAAAAGTTTACTAACAAAGGGAAATATTTATGTCATTTTTGGTGTTTTTTTTTTAACGAGTTATGGCGGCGATCTGCGGACAGATCGGACCTTTGACTGACATTTTTGACACTTATGGGGGTACCAGTGACATTACTGCAGTAATCAGTGCTATAAATATGCACTGTTACTGTAAAAATGACACTGGCAGGGAAGGGGTTAATTTTATTGGAGAGGGAGGGGTTAATGTATGCCTGGTGCTTACTGACGTGTGGGGGGGGAGGTGACTGTGTGAGACAGGGACAGATCGGATGTTCAGCTATGCTGAACACTGCAATCTGTCACTCCCTGTCACTGAGGAGATACGCCCGCTTGTGTTTACACAGGCGGGCGGATCTCCACACTAGATCCCCGACGATCGGGGCAGAGCAGCTGCGATCGCCGCTGCCCCTCCCCTGGCCCGACTCCCACTGTGAATGAAAACAGCGGGAGCGTGCCTCCGGCAACGCGCGAGCGCCGCCTACAGGGGAGGAGTCTGGCGACGTAGGTCTACGTCGTCAGACGGGAACGAGCCACTTTGCCGCAGTACTATTCCAGTACTCAGTGGTAAAGTGGTTAATATTTATAGTGCTGCAGCCAATCCTTAGGGAGGCATGCCCAGTAGGTGGCTGAGTGGGAACATAAATAGTGCTTAAGGCAGGGTGGCTACACTTATAAGACATCAGGGTCGACTAAGCCCACCAGGCACCACCTATGGCTAAATATCACTTTAGGGTGGACTGTTCCTTTTATAAAAATGTTTCTGAATGCATGTTTACCGTATGCCAGTATATGAACTTTTTTTGTAGAAAGTGAATTTCCATTGTATGATATATTGAATAGTAAAGCATTGAACTAGATAGCATAAATACAAGGGGATTCCACTGGGGGTTGCCTGCTCTCTTCTCCTTTTCAAGAAAAGTTCACCATTTTCTTTTTCTTTTTTTTTTCTTGTAAATGCTTCAGTTTGAAGAAATTAAGAGATAAAAAGAAGCGGAGAACCAGCAGATTTACCATTTATAATATTTCCTTCAATAAAAAATAGGTGGTGAAGCTTGGAGCAAGTATTTGAGAATGTCAGAATTAAAACCCACACATCGATCAGGGGAAGAATGAAATATACCTCTCACCTTCAATGAAGGCATTTTTATGCATTCAGAGAAGAAGAAAAGGCTAAGTGCGGTACGCATTTGCAGCTGGAAATCGTCCTAAAACCTCAATTTTATCTTACAGACCACTAGGGGTTTATGTCCAAAATATTTATAGGACCAGCTTAGAAATAAAAAAGTGGTCTCGCTGTTTGGGCTTCCAATGTGTGTGTGTATATATATGTAGCGGTGTTTAATATGCCTGAAAGATGATTGTTTGACATTTGAGAGGAACTCGGCTCCATCTAGTGGCCAAAACGACACACTGCAGCTACTATGGAATTTCTTGTGATGTGATTTTCCTTTCAGGAAGTTGAGAGACTTCATCATCCATAGTGCTCTTGGACTACCAGGATGCACTGCTTCACCGCACAGCCTTCTGGGGGAAGCTTTATAAAGGAAGGGAGGAGCCAGGCTCACTCTCTTGGGAAAGACACAGTGAGACAAGCAGGATGCCAGTGCTGTGGGCTGATGCTGTATGCTAGGCCGAAACTCCTGGGCCTTAAGTGACTAAGTTGCAGTGTTTCATCTCCAGTAGAGGATCCCTCCTGGAGGTCCCATCGATGTTCTACAGAGACCAGACTCATCCACCCCAAATACCTAGCGCGGCTGGTGACAGAGGCCGGAGACTGAGACAGCAGCGGAGGCTTCCTGGGAGACAGTCCTGTTGGTGAGAGGGCACCTGCCCAAAAAAACTGACTCTATCTATCAAAGAAGTAACTTTAGTCAGGATTAGCCTTAGAGTAGTAGAAGGCAATATACCAGGTGGCCCAGTACATCTCTCACAGAAGTTTTACCGGCAATCCTGCACAGACAACCCGCGGTGATTACTAACTGTTTGCTGCCATTCTCTCTATTGATCACCCATCCTCAATGTGGATTACAAATTGCGAGTGCACCAACGTTGCTAGCGAAGATATAGAGAAGAAACAGCGGACTCAGATAGGTCTGACATTCTGATACTGTGTCTAACTGAATGCTGAGCCTTATCTCCAAAAGTATAATAGTGATTAAGATGGTGGTCCTATAGGCTCTGAGACATTTCCTGAAACAATTAATGTGCCCTTGAGGAGTGATATCACAGTATTTATCTTATCTTTGATTAATTAATTAGTATATCCTTTTACAAAGTCATATTTTACTGTATCGAAACTGTTTATTTGATTTACAGTAAATAACTTTCCTGTTTAAAAGCAAGCTTGTGTGTGGTCACCTTGTATTACCCAGAAGGACTGCAGCTGGAAAGAGGTAACAGGTCATTATTATTTATTGAAGTGTTATATTCCAATCTGTGTAGCCATTTGGTATTCCAGTCCTATTCTGGGTCAGTTGTGCCTAGGGAGGGTTCGAGCCAATTCTGTGGGTTGTTAGGCAGGACGTAGACCCAATAATCTAATCAGCAGCTCCTGCGGGGGTGGTGCTACACGTGGGGGCTCGTCCGGGATCATCTACAGTCCTGCAACACAACCCTCCCAGCCACAGAATCCCCCTCAACGCAGAAATGGATCCTACCGCTGCAGCCGAGTGGTGCAGGGAAGAGAATGTCGTAGTGGAAAATGGCCTGGTGGTTGAAATCAAGGGAGAGGTCTGGACTGAGGAAAAACTCCTCCCAGTTTTAAGGGCACTGTCCACAGACAGGAAATTCTGGGTGACTGACATAAAGACAGACACCACCGTTCCACACACGTATGCATTGTGTGAGTGGAGGAAGGGGGTCCCTGATTACTTTAAGGGAACCAGTGTAAAGACTACTGACCAAACAGAACTTTTCTTAATACATCCAGAAGTCCTTACTGAAGGTCCCTCATCCACCACTCCTGGGGTCTCCAGCAAAGAAAAAGGTGTCCAAGAAGGGAGTCCAGAGTCACCACCTTTGTCTACCTTTAGCTCAGAATTGTGTGCTGTTCTCGGGGAAATCGTAGCAACATGTAGTAAGGACTCCCCAAACTATCTGATGACTGAATATAGGAAGCTCAGGACATTCTCTGGGAAACAGCCTGTGCCTTCGACAGAAGATGGGTTTGAAGAGTGGTTAGATACCGCCACTCAGGCTTTGGAAGAGTGGGAGGTACCAGAACAGCACAAGAAACAGAGAATCACAGAAAGTTTAAAGGGACCTGCACTAGAGGCCGTACGTAATCTCAAGCTAAGCAAAAAGAACTGTACTGCACAGGATTATCTAGACATTCTACAAGATGTATTTGGTCGGACGGAGAACGTGGCTGAACTTCTTTACCAGTTAGACCACTGTTACCAAGAAGAGGAAGAGAAGTTGTCCGAATTTATTAGACGCCTAGATAAGATCATCCACCAGATCTTGTTAAAGAAAGGGATAGACCCCCGGAAGGTAGATGAGACTCGTGCACGGCAGGTGCTGAGAGGGGCTCAACCCTTAGATCCCATTGCCATACTGTTGCGAACTCGCCAAGATGGTGGCATTCTGGAATACCCTGACCTGATCCGAATGGTCAGAGAAGAAGAGGTCATGTTGGACAAGAAAAGGAAGAGTCGGCAGTTTGACTCAACTGCTCGTGTCAGAGTGATAAGTGCAAAAGAAAGTGACTCGCAAGTTGAACTCCTAAAGACCCAGGTGTCCCAGTTGATAGAAATGGTGTCCATCCTGACTAGTCAGGCATCTACTCTACCTGATGGGAACGTGTCAGAGAAGCCGGATAAACCTTCTAACCTTAGAGTAGACCCGGAACCGAGACCTAGGAGATCGCTAACTTGTTTCAACTGTGGGGGAGTAGGACATGTTAGAGGAGTATGTCCCAGCCCAGGAAATGTCGCCTCAGAACCTCGCAAGCCAGCGGAAAAACTTCAGAGGGCACCCGTGAAGGAGTCGACCGGGTGCCCGCCAGTTTCAAGGGAATCCAAGAGACTCAATGATTCAGGGAATCTGAGTCAGGGAGTCAGATCCAGGTACAACGCCCCTAGTTCTATACTCCAGGCTACTGAGAGAAGGAAAATCAATGCACACTGGGCCCAGAGGGGACTGAAGTCCAGAAGAAAAAAAAAGAAAAGAGCCTGGGTGCAGAGAACTGAATCAGACAACAAGGCCACTTCAAGAGAATTCCCAACTAACTTGGTCGGGCCTTCCCCTGTAGTCTCTGTCCAGGTAGAAGGAATTTACACAAGAGCCCTCCTTGACACTGGGGCCCAAGTGACTCTTCTGTATAGAGACTTCTATGATAAACACCTTACCCATCTACCTCTGCAGAAGTTGGAAGATCTGGAGATATGGGGTATCGGGACTCAAAGTTTTCCCTATGACGGGTATCTGCCAATCAAGTTGACCTTTGACCCATCAGTGGCTGGTGAAGCTGAAACCTTCGACACCCTAGCGGTGGTCTGTCCTCGTCCGCCAGGGGCCAACAAAAGCTCTCTCATCGTAGGGACCAACACTGACCTAGTAAGGCGCCTCCTGACACAACTGGTCCAGGGACAGGATGCTCCAGCGCCAAGGATTCACCCCATGCTACGGCAGGCCTATCAACGATTAGTATTGGAGCAAGAGACTCCTGCAGAAGGAGTTGGAAGACTCTGGAAGTTGGACAGAACGGAAAAGGTCTTGCAGCCAGGAGAGGTGGCTTGTCTGAAAGCTTCCGTTAAACTCACATGGAAACAGCCGGGCCCTTTTATCATCTTTGAATCAGGTCCACAGGAAGAGGAGAGAGGGATAGAAGTAATCCCTGAAGTGATCCCTTTGAAGGTGTTACAGAAAAACCATGGAAGGGTTTTAGTGAGTGTCAGAAACACCTCTACTACACCGGTGAAGGTACCGGCCAGAGTGCTGTTGGGCCAAGTTAACCCGGCTACCCCAGTTGTCCCATCTGATCTTAAAGAGGAGGAAAGGGGTGAAGATGTTATAGAAGAGCTCTGCTCTGGAAACGCTGCCCTCCCACCAGAATGGGTGAAGAGGGCCAAGGCACAACTTGCTCGATGGCGAGGAATATTTTCTAGGGATGAGTTCGACGTGGGATGCGCCAGGAGTGCCACTCATAAGATCCGCCTGAGTGAGGACAAACCTTTCCGAGAAAGAGTCCGGCGAGTTCCCTTAGGTGACTTAGAAGATCTACGTCAGCAGCTGGCGGAACTCAAGAAGACTGGGGTTATTCGAGAATCCAGGAGCCCATATGCTTCTCCGATAGTGGTAGTCCGGAAGAAAAACGGATCTCTGAGGCTTTGTATCGACTACCGAACCCTGAACAGAAGAACCATCCCAGACCAGTATACCACTCCTCGAATCGAAGACGCCCTACAGAGCCTGTCAGGGGCGAAGTGGTTCAGTGTGATGGACTTAAAGAGTGGGTATTATCAGATCCCCATGCACCCTGAAGATCGGGAGAAGACAGCCTTCATCACCCCTGTGGGGTTCTTTGAGTTCAATCGCATGCCTCAGGGGTTGTCAGGGGCCCCTGCTACCTTCCAAAGGCTGATGGAAAGGACCGTTGGAGATATGAATTTGATAGAGGTACTGGTATACTTGGATGATGTTATCGTGTTTGGCAGAACTTTGGAAGAACACGAGGAGAGGTTGGAAAAGGTCCTGAAGAGGCTACATGAAGAAGGCCTGAAACTTTCTCCTGAGAAGTGCCAATTCTATCAGTCCTCGGTCCATTACCTGGGCCACATCGTGTCTGAAGAAGGGGTGGCCACCGACCCGGACAAGCTGGATGCTGTCGCCTCCTGGCCGAGACCTACAAATGTGACCGAACTTCGGTCGTTCCTGGGTTTTTGCTCCTATTACAGGAGGTTTGTAGAGGGGTTCGCCAAGATTGCCCGACCCCTCAATGAGTTACTAAAGAACGAAGAAGATGACGTTCCTGAACTGGTCAAGCCAATGAAGTCCACCATGGGACCCCGGAAGGCCAAGGAGTCCATCCAGGATCAGTGGACCCCAGAATGTGAAGGGGCTTTCATTCAGTTGAAAAAGAATCTAACCACTGCCCCTGTGTTGGCCTACGCAGACCCCACGAAACCATATGAACTACATGTCGATGCCAGCCGAGATGGGCTGGGTGGGGTACTCTACCAGGAACATGAGGGCCACCTGCGACCCGTAGCCTACGTGAGCAGGAGTCTACTACCTGCTGAAAGGAATTATCCTACCCACAAACTTGAATTCTTGGCCTTGAAGTGGGCAGTGGTTGACAAATTGAAAGATTACCTGTACGGAGCTGAATTCATTGTCAAGACGGATAATAATCCCCTTACCTATCTGTTGACTACAGCCAAGCTGGATGCCACAGGACACAGATGGTTGGCTGCCCTCTCTAGCTTCAACTTCAGCCTGAAGTATCGGCCAGGAATCGGGAACAGGGATGCAGATGCCCTATCCAGAAGGTTGCATGCACCACACGAACCTGATGAAGAATGGACCCATTTGGCTCCAGAAGGGGTGCGTGCCCTATATCAGGGAACTGAACTTCGATCCAGAGGAGGATCAAGAGCCGAAGAGATTGGGGTTTCGGCTGTAGGAGTACCCAAATACTATTGCAGGGTGACCCAGGTTGAAGGGGAAGATTTACCCCGGCTGTCCAAAAGGGACTTGAGGAAGGAGCAGCTGGAAGACCCTCTGGGAAAACTTCTTTTGGAAGCCTTGGAGATCCAGCGCCCTGAGTTGCTTCTCACCGACTCTCCTCAGGGGGCCCGTCTGTTGCATAGAGAGTGGACCCGGTTACAGATCCGAGAAGGGGTGGCCTACCGAAGAGGCCCATCTGAAGATCTGGAGGAGAAGTGGCAACTGTTCTTACCAGCTAAATACAGGGAGAGAGTTCTGGCTGCTCTTCATGATAATCATGGCCATCTGGGACCTGAAAGAACTTTTCAGCTTGTCAGAGACAGGTTCTACTGGCCCTGTATGAGGGCCGAAGTTGAAGGATACTGTCATTCTTGTGTCCGATGTATACAAAGGAAGACTCTGCCACGTCAAGCAGCCCCAATGGGCCATCTGCAAAGCCAGGGACCCATGGAACTGGTGTGCATTGATTTCCTTTGCCTAGAGCCTGATCTGAGTGGCCAAGGGAGTGTCCTTGTGGTAACAGACCATTTTACCAGATACGCCCAAGCATTCCCAACAAGGGATCAGAAGGCCTCTACAGTAGCCAAAGTTCTTGTAGAAAAGTTCTTTGTACACTATGGGTTACCACAACGCCTCCATTCAGATCAGGGAAGAGACTTTGAAAGCAGACTGATCAAGAGACTGTTAGATCTGTTAGGCATCCAAAAGACTAGAACTACTCCCTACCATCCACAAGGGGATCCCCAGCCAGAAAGATTTAACAGGACTCTTTTGGACATGTTGGGGACTTTGAGCTCAGAGAAAAAACAGCATTGGGGCAAACATGTAGCTGCCATTGTGCATGCCTACAACAGTACTGTCAGTGATGCTACTGGATATTCCCCTTATCGTCTAATGTTTGGACGAGAGGCTCGATTGCCAGTGGATTTGGCCTTTGGCATCTCGCCCGATCACACCTCTTCAGCATCGCACAAGGGATATGTGGACCGACTGCGGAAGAGTCTGAAATCGGCCTATGATAAAGCTCAGGCCACATCTGATCAACGTGGACTGAGGAATAAAAGGAATTTCGACTTAAAAGTTCGGATCCAAGACTTGCAACCAGGGGACAGGGTATTGTTGAGGAACTTGGGTGTCCCGGGAAAACACAAGTTGGCAGACCGCTGGAAGTCCCAACCTTATGTTATCTGCAAGCAACTACCAAACCTCCCTGTGTATCAAATTCGGCCTGAAGGAAGTGTGGGTCCATTGAAGACTTGGCATAGGAACCATTTACTGCCTCTCTCTGAAGCAGTTCGCATGCCTCCTGTCGTAGATTCGCCAGAGACCCCTTCGACCTCTCGCCTGTCCAGACCAGTCACCAGATCTCAGTCGACACTCCCAGATGCGAGGGGAGGAAATTCTCCATCTGAAGATCTGGAAGATGAAGAGGAGGTACCTGACTGGATGTGGTCGTCTCAGTTACCAGAACCCACACCTGCCTCCCTGTCTTCATCCGAATTGGCTGACAGAGGAACCCTTCGGGCGGAAGCCCCCGAATTCATACCTTTCCACATGCTTCCAGAAGAAGTAGTTGAGGATGAAGATCCTGAGGAGGAGGTTGCACCTTTCTCTGAAGAAGAACTGACCGCTCTTGAAGCATCAGATTCCTGTGTGTTGGAACATGAGGAGGAGGACATTGAAGAATCCCCAGAAGTGGCTGGTCCTAGTACCTCTGAGATCGTGCATCCCAAAGAACAGAGGGAAAGAAGAGTCATTCACCCACCCAAAAGACTGACCTATGACCAATTGGGTGAATGCTCGGAAGAGGCTATCTTTACTTCCAAACGAACTCTTGATCAGCCTAGTTCTTCCACCGCAGATTTGGTGGAGGACAACCCTAGCTCACCCCCAGGCACATCTGTACAAGCCACTCAAGTGTCAGGGGTCTGTGAACAGAATTACCTTCCCTCCCCTGACAATTGGTGGGAGGTTCCTATGTCGAACCTGTGTTGTAATATGCAGTTGTTGAGTTTGAATTCTGCTTATGAAAAGGAAGATAATTCCCTGTTATGCATATGTTAATGTTTTTGTTGTGTACTGCCAACATATGCACTGGAGTACATGCTGTTGTCCTCTTTGGGGACCAAAGTTTCTTAAGTGGGGGGAGTGTGTAGCGGTGTTTAATATGCCTGAAAGATGATTGTTTGACATTTGAGAGGAACTCGGCTCCATCTAGTGGCCAAAACGACACACTGCAGCTACTATGGAATTTCTTGTGATGTGATTTTCCTTTCAGGAAGTTGAGAGACTTCATCATCCATAGTGCTCTTGGACTACCAGGATGCACTGCTTCACCGCACAGCCTTCTGGGGGAAGCTTTATAAAGGAAGGGAGGAGCCAGGCTCACTCTCTTGGGAAAGACACAGTGAGACAAGCAGGATGCCAGTGCTGTGGGCTGATGCTGTATGCTAGGCCGAAACTCCTGGGCCTTAAGTGACTAAGTTGCAGTGTTTCATCTCCAGTAGAGGATCCCTCCTGGAGGTCCCATCGATGTTCTACAGAGACCAGACTCATCCACCCCAAATACCTAGCGCGGCTGGTGACAGAGGCCGGAGACTGAGACAGCAGCGGAGGCTTCCTGGGAGACAGTCCTGTTGGTGAGAGGGCACCTGCCCAAAAAAACTGACTCTATCTATCAAAGAAGTAACTTTAGTCAGGATTAGCCTTAGAGTAGTAGAAGGCAATATACCAGGTGGCCCAGTACATCTCTCACAGAAGTTTTACCGGCAATCCTGCACAGACAACCCGCGGTGATTACTAACTGTTTGCTGCCATTCTCTCTATTGATCACCCATCCTCAATGTGGATTACAAATTGCGAGTGCACCAACGTTGCTAGCGAAGATATAGAGAAGAAACAGCGGACTCAGATAGGTCTGACATTCTGATACTGTGTCTAACTGAATGCTGAGCCTTATCTCCAAAAGTATAATAGTGATTAAGATGGTGGTCCTATAGGCTCTGAGACATTTCCTGAAACAATTAATGTGCCCTTGAGGAGTGATATCACATTATTTATCTTATCTTTGATTAATTAATTAGTATATCCTTTTACAAAGTCATATTTTACTGTATCGAAACTGTTTATTTGATTTACAGTAAATAACTTTCCTGTTTAAAAGCAAGCTTGTGTGTGGTCACCTTGTATTACCCAGAAGGACTGCAGCTGGAAAGAGGTAACAGGTCATTATTATTTATTGAAGTGTTATATTCCAATCTGTGTAGCCATTTGGTATTCCAGTCCTATTCTGGGTCAGTTGTGCCTAGGGAGGGTTCGAGCCAATTCTGTGGGTTGTTAGGCAGGACGTAGACCCAATAATCTAATCAGCAGCTCCTGCGGGGGTGGTGCTACATATATATATATATATATATATAAAGAAGCCAGGGCTTACTCAGCCCACCAGGCTCCACCTATAACTAAATATCACTTTTGTCTTTTAACCACTTAAGCCCCGGAAGATTTTACCCCCTTCCTGACCAGGGCCTATTTTGCGATTCGGCACTGCGTGACTTTAACGGACAATTGCGCGACGATGTATCCAAATGACATTGACGTCCTTTTTTTCCAACAAACAGAGCTTTCTTTTGGTGGTATTTGATCACCTGTGCGATTTTTTGATCATGCGCTATAAACAAAAAAAGAGCGACAATTTTGCAAAAATAACAATATTTTTCAGATTTTTTAATATGAAATCCCCCCCCCCCCCAAAAAATGTAAAAATCAAAATTTTTTAACATTTTAGACCAATTTTCTGCTACATATGTTTCGTAAAAAAAATCGCAAAAAGCTTATTTTGATTGGTTTGCGCCAAAGTTATTGCGTTTACTAACTAAGGGAAAGATTTTTATTGTTTTTTTTAACGAGTAATGGCGGCGATCTGCGATTTTTTTTGCGGTACTGCGACATTGCGGCGGACAGATTGGACCCTTGACTGACATTCTTGCCACTTTTGGGGGTACCAGTGACATTACTACAGTAATCAGTGCTATACATATGCACTGTTACTGTAAAAATGACACTGGGATGGAAGGGGTTAACTTTATTGGAGAGGGAGGGGTTAAGTGTGTCCCTAGGGGCGTGTTTCTTACTGTGATTGGATGTGGCTTTGTGTGTAACAGCACAGATCAACGGTCCTACATAGCAGGACCGAGTGATCAGTGCTTTTACACAGGGGAGAATGACAGGCGACTTTGTTTACATTTGCCGCCTGCCTTTCTCCCTCTCCATCCGACGATCGTGAGTGACCGGTGGACATCGGGTCACACGCGCCGGCTTCTTCGGGTACGAGCGGGGGCGCGCCTCCGGCGGCGCGCGCTCACCCCCTATTCGCTCCCAGGCTAGTGACGTACCGGTACGTCACTTTGCCTGGGAGGGGCTGACCGCCGCCGTATATAGTCGGGCGGCGGTCGGCAAGTGGTTAACAAAAATGAATCCAAATACGCATTCACAGTAGGTCTGTATGTGAAAGTGTTTTAGTAGATAATTATTCAATGAATTTCCATAGCACAATTTATTGAATAGAAGAACATTGAACTAGATAGCATAAATACAAAGGGAGTCCATCGGGGTTTGTCTGTTCTCTTCTCCTTTTCAAGAAAAGTTCACCATTTTCTTTTTTTTTTTTTTTTTCTAAACGCTTCAGGTTTCAGAAATTAAGAGATAAAAGGAAGAAATGGAGAACCAGCAGATTTACCATTTATAATATTTCCTTCAATAAAAAATAGGTGGTTAAGCTTGGAGCAATGTATTTGAGAATGTCAGAATTAAAACCCACACATCCATCAGGGGAAGAATGAAAAATACCTCTCACCTTCAATGTGGGCATTTTTATGTATTCAGAGAAAGAGAACGGGCTAAGTGCGGCACGCATTAACGGCTGGAAATCATCCTAAAACTTCAACTTTATCTTTAGCCCACCGGAGGTTTATTTTCCAAACATTTTTATTTGCAGAAAGGATCTACTCATCATGACCACAAAAATGGTGATGCAAGTGATCATAGGTTATACTATATTTGTAGCACACTCTTAGAGTCGGTTCACATTAGCGCGACTTGTCAGGCGACTTGTCAGCCTGACAAGTCGCGCTCCCTCGTGGTCCATTGACCGCTACAGGACCCGTTCTAATAGGATCGACACAAGTCGCTCCGACTTAGGAAAAGCAACATAGATTTGCTCTTGACCAGAGTTCTTATAAGGTGCCACATCCCTTAATGATACAGAAATTGGGAAATTCCCCTGGATTGGGACTTTTTAGGCACAAAGACTAAATATGTAGAAAAAGTAATATAATTTTATTGAACAAATATACAAAATTGTGAGGTTAAAATAATTTTTAAGCTTGCAATACTTTTTAACCTCACAATTTTGTATATTTGTTCAATAAAATTATATTACTTTTTCTACATATTTAGTCTTTGTGCCTAAAAAGTCCCAATCCAGGGGAATTTCCCAATTTCCGACTTAGAAAAAGGGTCCTGTACTATTTCGGGGCGACCTCGGAGCGACTTGCATAGACCTCCATTATGTGAAGTCTATGTACATATGCATTCACAGCCTTTGCTCAACACTTTTTTGAAGCACCTTTGGCACCTATTACAGCCTCAAGTCTTTTTGAGTGTGATGCTACAAGTTTGGCACATCTATTTTTGGGCAGTTTCTCCCATTCTTTTTTGCAGGACTTTCTGGTCTGAGAGTTCTTCAGATGCCTTTTGGCAAAATCCAGATGGACTGTCATGAAAAAAGCAAGGGGGTTTTTTTGGTGTCTCACACCAAGGTAATGGGACTTTGTGGGCAAGTAGCATTAACCACTTGCCGACCGCCGCACGACTATCTACGTCGGCGGTCAGCCCCTCACAGGCAAACTAACGTAGGGCTGCGTTGCTTGCTTGTGAGGGTCTAGGGAGCGAGCGCGCGCCCCCGGAGGCGCGCTCCCGCTCCCGCGTGGTCACGGACCCCCCCGCGCGTGTGACCAGCGGACCCAATGTCCGCCGGTCACTCGGCGATCGGCGGGGGAGAGGGAGAATGTCAGGCAGCTTGTGTAAACAAGCTGCCTGTCATTCTCCTCGCTGCAAAGACACAGATCACATGGATCTACTATGTAGATCCGTTGATCAGTGTCCTTACAGCTGAAGCCACAGCCAATCACAGTAGAAAGCACGCCCCTAGGGACACACACAGCCCCTCCCTCCCAAATAAAGTTAACCCCTTCACTACCAGTGTATTTTTACAGTAACAGTGCATATGTATAGCACTGATTACTGTAGAAATGTCACTGGTAACCCCAAAAGTGTCAAAAATGTCAGTCAAGGGTCCGATCTGTCCGCCGCAATGTCGCAGTACCGCAAAAAAATCGCAGATCGCCGCCATTACGCGTTAAAAAAAAAAACAACAAAAATGACAAAAATCTTTCCCTTTGTTAGTAAACGCGATAACTTTTGCGCAAACCAATCAAAATACGCTTTTTGCGATTTTTTTTACCAAACATAGGTAGCATAAAACAAATTGGCCGAAAATGTTAAAAAATTTTGATTTTTACATTTTTTTTTGGGGGGAATTTCATATAAAAAAATGTGAAAAATATTGTTATTTTTGCAAAATTGACGCTCTTTTTTTGTTTATAGCGCGTGATCAAAAAATCGCACAGGGGATCAAATACCACCAAAAGAAAGCTCTGTTTGTGGGAAAAAAAGGACGCCAAATTCGTTTAGGTACAGCGTCGCACGACCGCGCAATTGTCCGTTAAAGTCACGCAGTGCCGAATCGCAAAATACCCCCTGGTCGGAATGGGGGTAAAATCTTCCGGGGCTTAAGTGGTTAAATACAAAAAGGAAATAAAGAAATAAAAATAAAGAAGTTTGAATTTATTTACAATCTTGTAGAAAACAAAAGAGGTAGTATTGCATCTCAAGATGTGAGCATTAGTGTTGGGTAATACCCAACACTAATGCTCACATCTTGAGATGCAATACTACCTCTTTTGTTTTCTACAAGATTGTAAATAAATTCAAACTTCTTTATTTTTATTTTTATATTTTTCTTTATTTCCTTTTTGTATTTAATGCTACTTGCCCACAAAGTCCCATTACCTTGGCGTGAGACACCAAAAAACCCCCTTTCTTTTTTCAGAGATAGGGACGGAGGCAAAAACTTATTTTCATACCACTATTAGGATCAAAAACCCCCACCCCCTCGATGGACTGTCATGTGCCTTTTACTGAGGAGTGGCTTCCATCTGGCCACTCTAACATACAGGCCTGATCAGTGGAGTGATGCATAGATGATTGTTCTTCAGGAAGGTTCTCCTCTCTCCACAGAGAAACGCTGGAACTCTACCAGAGTGATGATTGGGTTCTTGGTCACCTCCCTGAGTAAGGTCCTTCTCCCCCGATCGCTCAGTTAAGCCTGGGCAGCCTGTTGGTTCCAAATGTCTTCCATTCACCGATGATGGAGGCCACTGTGCTCATTGGGACCTTCAATGCTGCAGAAATTTTTCTGTACCCTTCCCCAGATCTGTGCCTCAATACAATCCTGTCTCGGAGGTCTACAGAAACTCCTTGGACTTCATTGCTTGGTTTGTGCTTTGGCATGCACTGTCAACTGTGGGACATTATATAGACAGGTGTGTGCCTTTCCAAATCATGTCCAATCAACTGAATTTACCATAGGTGGATTCCAATCAAGTTGTATAAACATCTCAATGATGATCAGCGGAAACATGATGCACCTGAGCTCAATTTTGAGTGGCAATGGCTGTGAATACTTATGTACATGTGATTTTTTTTTTTACATTTTTTTTATTTTTAATAAATTTGCAAAAGTTTCAAATAAACTTCTTTCACATTTTCATTATGATGTATTGTTTGTAAATTTTTTAGGAAAAGAATGAGTTTAACCACTTCCCGACCACCCGCCGCCTTTTTACTGCGGCAGGGTGGATCTCCTGCGCAAACCCACATAGACCTACGTCGGTCGCGCTGCCGTCCCCACTCAGCAGCGGGGAAGCCGATGCACAAGTCAGGTGGCTCCGATTGCCGCCTGACACCCACGATCACTCCCCGCTGAGAGAGAAGGAGGGTCGGCTCTTGTAAACACAGCCATCCGTTCTTCTCTCTGGAATGATCACAGAGCTCATGTGATCATTCTATATAGGATCACATATCTCTATGGTCATTTCACAAGCCACGCCCCCCCCCCAAAGTTAGAATCCCTCCCCTAGGCTCACATTTAACCCATTGATCACCCACAGGGTTAACCCCTTCCCTGCCAGTGTCATTATTACAGTAACTGCATATTTTTAGCACTGATTACTGTAGTAATGTCAATGGTACCCCCCAAAGTGTCAAAAATGTCAGTTAGGGGTCCGATCTGTCCGCCGCAATGTCGCAATCCTGCAAAAAATCGCAGATCGCCGCCATTACTAGTACAAACAAAAAACAATAAAAACGACATAAATCTTTCCCGTAGTTAGTAGACGCGATAACTTTTGCGCAAACCAATCAATATACGCTTATTGCGATTTTTTTTTTTACCAAAAAATATGTATCAGAAAACAAATTGTCCTAAAATGTTCAATAATTTTGATTTAATTTTTTTTTTTTTTTTTGAGAATGCTAAAAAGCAGAATGTAAAAAATATTGTTTTTTTTTTTTTTTTCAAAATTGTCGCTCTTTTTTTGTTTATAGCGCAAAAAATAAAAATCGCACAGGTGATCAAATACCACCAAAATAAAGCTCTATTTGTGGGAAAAAAAGGACGTCAATTGTATTTTTGTACAGCGTCGCATGACCGAGCAATTGTTTGTTAAAGTAAAACAGTGCCGAATCGCAAAATAGGTCATCAGTTAGTGTCCTTAGGTGATGGACATCTTCTCTCTACTGAAAGAAGCTTACCTCTCTTATCTTGAGGCATTTTTTTTTAAGATTGTTCTATTAGGTTCCTAGTTGTACCATAGACATCTTGGCTCTCCTTTGGCAGCTTTCCAGATCAGCTGACTTCTTGGATGAGCCTTGACAAGGCCATACTGGATGAGTATGCCAGCCTGGAAAGTCACTTTGGGTACAGGATCCTGCATTGGTGCTCACCTTGGAATGTGGTTCATCATATTGAGATAGCAATAAATGAATGCCTTGCACTCCTTAACCACTTGCCTACTGGGCACTTTCACCCCCTTCCTGCCCAGGCCAGTTTTCAGCTTTCAGCGCTCTCACGATTTCAATGACAATTGCGCGGTCATGCTACACTGTACCCATATGAAATTTTTATCATTTTTTTCACACAAATAGAGCTTTCTTTTGGTGGTATTTAATCATCTCTGGGTTTTTTATTTCTTACAAAAAAAAAAAAGAAAAAAGACAGAAAATTTTGAAAAAATAAAAGTTTTTCTTATTTTCTGCGAGTAAATTTTGAAAATAAATAAATGTTTCTGCTTCACTGATGTGCGCTGATGAGGCGGCACTGATGGGCACTGATAGGCTGCACTGATGGGCACTGATGTGCACTGATGAGTTGGGCATTATGGGCACTGATGAGGTGGCACTGATGAGGAGGTACTAATATGCCGCACTGATGAGCACTGATAGGTGGCACTGATAGGCGGCACTGATGAGCACTGATAGGCGGCACTGATGAGCACTGATAGGCGGCACTGCTGGGCACTGAGAGGTGGCACTGCTGGGCACTGAGAGGCGGAACTGACGGGCATCACTGATGGGCACTGAGAGGCGGCACTGCTGGACACTGATGGGTGGCACTGATGGACACTGACGGGTGGCACTGCTGAGCACTGACGGGTGGCACTGATGAGCACTGATGGGTGGCACTGATGAGCAGCACCATCAGTGCCCACACTCAGTTCCCATAGTGCTGCTAATCAGTGCCCATCAGTGCCTAGATGAGCAGGCACTGATGGGCACTGACTGGCAGCACTATGGGCACTGGTTGCAGGCACTGATGGGGGGCACTGATGGTGGGCACTTGTGTTATTTTATTTACCTCTTTTGTAATCAGGGCACTGGTGATCAGTGCCCTGATTAAATTTTTCTTTGTCCCCTTACCGGTGATCGGCTCTGCTCCTTCCTCACACGCAGTCTCTGTGTGAGGAAGGAGAGCTGGCGATGAGAGATGATCTTATATGTTTACATATGAGATCATCTCTCATTGCATGTCCGATCACATGGTAAATGGCCGCTGTGATTGGCCATTTACCACGATCTGTGATTGGCTGTGTCCAAGAGACACGGCCGACACAGATTTTTCCTGATGCGCGCTCATGGGAGCGCGCGGGGAGCCTGTTACTGGGAGGCCGTTTAAAGACGGCCTCCCGGAAATTCGAGTCCGCGCTGCAGCTGTACTTCGGCTATAGCGCGGATCGGAAGTTGTTAAGAAAAATGCAAGGCATTCTGTGAATGGTTCCCCTGCTGGTTACTATGCAGCAGGAAGCTGCTCAGCATTGAACCCAGAAGACAGCAGTGATCACTGTAGTAGTGGCAACTGCTAGAGAAATTCTCTGCTTCCAAAGAGAGCCATCAGGTATAGCATATGCATACTGGACCAATCTGGACCAATGTAACTATGCAAAAAAATCCATACCTGAAGTTCAGCTTTAAGGAAACTAACAGGTCACACTGTTATAATTTACATTTACAGTGCATCCAGAAAATATTCACAGCGCTTCACTTTTTCCACATTTTGTTGTTACAGCCTTATTCCAAAATTGATTAAAATGTATAATTTTCCTCAAAATTCGACAAACAATACCCCATAATGGCAATGTGAAAGAAGTTTGTTTGAAATATTTTGCAAATGTATTTAAAAAAAAAATGAAAAAAAAAAAAACCCCATGTACAAAAGTATTCACAGCCTTTGCTCAATACTTTGTTAAAGCACCTTTGGCACCCATTACACAGCCTCAAGTCTTTTTGAGTATGATGCTACAAGCTTGGCACACCTATTTTTGGACAGTTTCTCCCATTCCTTTTTGCAGGACCTCTCAAGCTCTATCAGGTTGGATGGGAGGCGTCAGTACAGCCATTTTCAGATCTTTCCAGAGATGCTCAATCGGGTTCAAGTCTGGGCTCTGGCTGGGACACTCAAGGACATTCACAGAGTTGTCCTGTAGCCAGGGAGGGCCCAAGACATTGTGCTGCCTGGGTCCAAGAATGAAATGCTGACCCCCCCCCAAAAAAAATCACGCCCATCAAAAGGCCCCCACATCCATTATTTTATATAAATAATAACCTTTAGAAAATATTATGTATACTGGTATCTTCTTCCATATCTCACTACTGGACCGGTCCACCAAACACCCACTCTCTGTCCTCAGTCCTCCTGTCACTCCTGTGTCTGCAGTGTCCACGCCCTAGAAGATCCATCCTGCCCTGTGTGAGATGGAGTGCAATGAGGTCTGATGTCACTACGCACACCACAATCAATGCAAGGGACATTCCCAGGAGGAGACACTCTACCTCCTCATACTCATCAGTTTGCAATATGGGCGGCAGTATGAGATGGCCACCTGTAACATGCTGAAAACTGATGACAAACAAAACTGCTGTAAAAAAAGAAATCTTGGGAGTCAATTTGCTGCCCCTCTCCAAGTGCTGCCTGGGTCAAATGGATCCAGCGAGACTCATGGTAGGGCCGGCCCTGCCTGTAGCCACTCCTTTGTAATCTTGGCTGTTTGCTTAGGGTTGTTATCCTGTTGGAAGATGAACCTTCGCCCCAGTCTGAAGTCCAGAGCGCTCTGGAGCAGGTTTTCATCAAGGATGTCTTCCCTCGATCCTGACTAGTCTCCCAGTTCCTGCCGCTGAAAAACATCCCCACAGCACGACACCATAACTGTTCCCACAAAGTTGGGAGCATGAAATTGTCCAAAATGTCTTGGAATGCTGACTCCTTAGCGTTTGTTACCCTAAAAAAAAATAAAAAAAATAGATCCTGTTCCCTTAAAGCATGAATAACAGCACATTGCTTGTGCTGTGTAATTTGGCCCCTTGAAAAACTTAAAATACCTGGCTGATCCTGCTTGGCTAGTGGTCAGTTTATGTGCCTCCGTCATCCACAGCTCTGCTCCCACCGTCCCCTCCCTGCCTATCAGCTCTGTCCAATCCCCAGCCCTCCCCTCCTGCTGCTATCATAACTAATGTATAACCATACAATCCCCTCTGTAAAATAACATTGTGTATCCCAGTGTCTGTGCTATATAAAAAAAGATGCAGATTTCTACCTTATATCTCCCGGTGCTCACCTGACCGCTCGGCTCTCTCCACCTCTCCTCCCCAGCTGACGTCAGTGGGAGTTCTCAGCCCCTCCCACTATAGCTGTCAGCCAGGTAGAGAAGAGAGCAGAGGAGTCATGTGAGCGCCGGGAGACGCTCTGAGATAAGGTGGAAATCTGCATCTTTTTTATATAACAGACACTGGGACACAATGCTTATATTGTATGGTTATACTGTCGTAGGTTAACAACCACTTTAAGAGTTCCCTTCTCTGGAACTAAGGGGCCAAGTCCAACCCCTGATAAACAATCCCACACTGTAATCCCCCCTCCACCAAATAATTTGGACCAGTGCACAAAGCAAGGTTCATAAAGACATGGATGAGTGAGTTTGGGGTGGAGGAACTTGACTGGCCTGCACAAAGTCCTGACCTAGAACACCTTTGGGATGAATTAGAGCGGACACTGCGAGCCAGGCCTTCTTGTCCAACATCAGTGCCTGACCTCACAAATGCGCTTCTGGAAGAATGGTCAAACATTCCCATAGACACACTCCTAAACCTTGTGGACAGCCTTCTCAGAAGAGTGGAAGCGCTTATAGCTGCAAAGGGTGGGCTGACTTAATTTTGAACCCTACGGACTAAGACCGGGATGCCATTAAAATTCATGTGCGTGTAAAGGCAGGCGTCCCAATATTTTTGGTAATATAGTGTATATGCTGCTATCTATACATCATGTATTTTTATTTTTTCTGTAGCCAAATCTGTCTTCGATTAATAGGGGTTTAGTCCATGTTCTCAAAGAAATGTCTGCATCCACTAATTATACAGATGGAAATCTGCATTTCAGAACTGCCACGACCCAAATGACACATACTGATACATACTGAGTTAGGGGTGTTTTGCACTGACCTTGTGTGGCTTTGCTGTTGTCCTTGTGAGTTGAAGTGTTCAGTTGAAGATTTCTTGCATATACTTTGAATATATTTGAATGTAATAAGCCATCTACAATGTAAAGACTCAATTTCTATAGACCAAAGTGTTTTTTCCTTTTTTTTCTATATCTTTTTAAAAGAGAGAAGACTTTTTTTTTCCACTCTGCAGGTGGAGTATAATATGCCCTTTTCGTATATAAGTAATTTAAAGCTAAAAACCCATCTGAATAAATATAGTCTATATATAATAGCCATGTATATTAACCACTTAAGCCCCGGAAGATTTTATCCCCTTCCTGACCAGGGCTTTTTTTGCGATTCGGCACTGCGTGATTTTAACGGACAATTGCACAGTCGTGCGACGCTATACCTAAACGAATTTTGACGTCTTTTTTTTCCCCACAAATAGAGCTTTCTTTTGGTGGTATTTGATCACCTGTGCGATTTTTAATTTTTGCGCTATAAACAAAAAAACAGCGTCAATTTTGCAAAAATAACAATATTTTTCACATTTTTTTATATGAAATTCCCAAAAAAAAAATGTAAAAATCTAAATTTTTTAACATTTTTGGCCAATTTGTTTTATGCTACATATGTTTGGTAAAAAAATCGCAAAAAGCGTATTTTGATTGGTTTGCGCAAAAGTTATTGCGTTTACTAACTAAGGGAAAGATTTTTGTCATTTTTGTTGTTTTTTTTTTTAATGTGTAATGGCGGTGATCTGCGATTTTTTTTTGCGGTACTGCGACATTGCGGCGGACAGATCGGACCCTTGACTGACATTTTTGACACTTTTGGGGTTACCAGTGACATTACTGCAGTAATCAGTGCTATACATATGCACTGTTACTGCAAAATGACACTGGCAGGGAAGGGGTTAACTTTATTGGGGAAGGAGGGGTTAAGTGTGTCCCTAGGGGCGTGCTTCTAACTGTGATTGGACATGGCTACTGGTGTAGGAACAGTGATCAACGGTCCTACATAGTAGAACCGTATGATCACCATTCCTACACAGGGGAGAATGACAGGCGGCTTGTTTACATCAGCCGCCTGCCTTTCTCCCTCTGCACCGACGATCGCCGAGTGACTGGCGGACATCGTGTCCACCGGTCACACGCACGGACTTGCTCGGGAACGAGCCGGGGCGGGAGCGCGCCTCCGCGGGCACGCGCTCGCCCGCTATTGGCTCCCAAGCAAGTGACAGGCTAGTGACGTATATATATGTCACTTTGCCTGGCCGGGGCTGACCGCCGCCGTATATAGTCGTGCGGCGGTCGGCAACCGGTTAAATAAAACTTGGTCTCTGTTGATGTCTTTCAGATCTATATACAGCATGAAACAATGAAACAGCTCTTTTCTTCTATGCAGGAGCATCCTTTAATAAAGACTGGTCACTGCTGCTCTCTCTTCTTGTGCAGTGTGACTGGTTTCCACCCATCCTATAGTTTTCTACAGGCAGCCTGTAATGGGTGGAGCCTGCTGGGTCCCTCCCATAGCTCTGCAGCACAGTGTCAAAAAAGAGCAAAGAAAAATTCCCAGCTCACTTACCAGCCAGCCTGCAACAAACCAAATTTTCCTGTCTAACAGTTTACGTTATAACCAGGGGTTTACAGTAGTTTGCACACATTTTCAAATATATGCGTAACCTGCAGGGCCACTTCACAGCACCCTAGTGTACTGCAGTCCAATCTTTGGTATCAGGAACCTGGTTCCTCCAGGAACTGGCTGCATACTCTGGCCACATGAGGCCGGGCATTGTCGCGCACCAGGAGGAACCTAGGACCCACTGCACCAGTGTAGGGTCTGTCAATGGGTCCAAAGATTTAATCTCGATACCTAATGGCAGTCAGGGTGCCATTGTCTAGCCACTAGAAGTGTTACGTCCCTTCATGGATATACCTCCCCAGACCATCACTGACCCACCACCAAACTGGTCATGTTGAACGATTTTACAGGCAGCATAACATTCTCCACGGCTTCTCTAGACCCTTTCACGTCTCTCACATGTGCTCAGGGTGATCCTGCTCTCATCTGTGAAAAGCACAGGGTGCCAGTGGCAGACCTGCCGATTTTGGTATTCAATGGCAAATGCCAATCAAGCTCCATGGTGCCGGGCAGTGAGCACAGGGCCCACTAGAGGATGTTGGGCCCTCAGGCATCCTTCATGAAGTCTGTTTCTGATTGTTTTGTCAGAGACATTCATACCGATAGCCTGCTGGAGGTCATTTTGTAGGGCTCTGGCAGTGCTTATCCTGTTCCTCCTTGCACAAAGGAGCAGATACCGGTCCTGCTGATGGGTTAAGGACCTTCTATGGCTCTGTTTAGCTCTCCTAGAATAACTGCCTGTCTACTGGAATCTACTTCACGCTCTTGAGACTGTGCTGAGAGATACAGCAAACCTTCTGGCAATGGCACGCATTGATGTGCCATCCTGGAGGAGCTGGACTGTCTGTGCAACCGCTATAGGGTCCAGATATCGCCTCCTGCTACCAGTAGTGACATTGACCCTAGCTAAATGCAAAACGAGTGAAAAATCAATCAGAAAAGATGAGTAGGGAAAAAGGTTCAGTGGCCTCCACCTGTAAAACCATTCCTGTTTTGGAGGTTGTCTCATTGTTGCCTATTTAGTGCACCTGTTGTTAATTTCATTAACACCAAAGCAGAAGAAACTGATTAACAACCCCCTCTGCTACTTAACTGACCAGGTAAATATCCCAGGAGTTAATTGACTTGATGCTATACTCTAATCAAAAAGTGTTCCTTTCATTTGCTTTTGGCTGTCATAAATCAGCTTACAATATGGTGTGTAAATCTTGGGCTGGGGCAAAGGCTGATTCATTGTCTAACCAGAGGATATCCGTAGAGGGTTTAAACCTATGCCTAAGGTGATCCAGCTGTGCCGCTGGGTTAGTAGTCCTTAACCACTTTACCTCACTAGAGCTCTACTGCGGCAAAGTGGCTCGATAAAGTTTGGCGACGTAGACCTACGTCCCCAGACATTCCCGTCTCTCGGAGGCGCGCGCGCACCAGGCATACATTAAACCCTTGATCACCAATAAAAATTAACCCCTTCCCTGCCAGTGTCATTTTTACAGTAACAGTGCATATGTATAGCACTTATTACTGTAGTAATGTCACTGGTACCCCCAAAAGTGTCAAAAATGTCAGTCAAGGGTCCGATCTGTCCGCCGAAATGTCGCAGTCCCGCAAAAAAAAAATCGCAGATCGCCGCCATTACTCGTTAAAAAAAAAAAACACCAAAAACTACAGAAATCTTTCCCTTAGTTAGTAAACGCAATAACTTTTGCGCAAACCAATCAAAATACGCTTATTGCAATTTTTTTTTTTACCAAAAATATGTAGCAAAAAACAAATTGGCCTAAAATTATAAAAAATTTAGATTTTTACATTTTTTGGGGGGGGGGGGGGAATTTCATATAAAAAAATGTGAAAAGTATTGTTATTTTTTCAAAATTTACGCTCTTTTTTTGTTTATAGCGCAAAAAATAAAAATCGCACAGGTGATCAAATACCACCAAAAGAAAGCTCTATTTGTGGGGGAAAAAAGACGTACATTTAGTTTTGGTACGGCGTTGCATGACCGCGCAATTGTCAGTTAAATTCGCACAGTGTCGAATCGCAAAAAGTAGCCCGGACGTAAGACAGCAAAATCCTCCGGTCGTAAAGTGGTTAATATCCACCAGAGTGAAGAAAATGTCATCAGCTCACCAAGGATTCCTCAAAAAGGTCCAAAGCTTAATTTTCATGGTCACATGATAAACATACAGCAACGTTTCGGAGCCATGCAGGGCCCCTTCATCAGGAAACTGACCCTTTCGAGGAATCCTTGGTGTGCTGATCACATTTTCTTCACTCTGAAACCCACGGTTTACAGCCATCGGTCATTACAGCACCCAGTATTACTAAACAGACAGTTTCTTGAATGTGTGCGTGGGGAATATTATTCTTGGACTTAATATGAACCAGTCCCATACCTCCAGCTTCTTTTTTTTTTAATAAGATAAGTATAGGGACACCTGGTCATTTCCCTTTCTACATATATTTCTTGAGCAGGGAGATTAGAGCAGGTAGCAGGGCATAAGTGGCATGAGTAAGGTTCGGAAAAGGTATAAAATATAGGGAAAATTTATATTTTAAAAAATGTTAAAAATTACAATGCAATCATATGCATCAAAAAGCAGAAGTGTGTTCAATTTGTAAAAGGAAACATAGTATGGCCTGGATGCTTTTGCCGTTGCTTTTTATAGACCAAGTGTAGCTTTATTTTTTATTAATTCAATTATTAATACATTTAGCAATACATTTTTTTAAAAAATTATTTATAATTCATTTTTATCAACTGCCCTTGCTTAGATCCAGAAAGCTGTGCTATATATGAGAGAGGTCCCACATGCCACCTGCACAGCCAACAATCAACAAGGCTCAAAATCGAGGAACTGCTGTTCCTATGTTGGGTGGACTTCAGGGTAACCTTTCAATGCAAAACGGAAGGTTCTCTTTTTGTAAGCCCCCTGCCCCACAAACACAAATGGTTTTAAAGATGCATTTGTAAACAAACTGATTATCCCCCCCCCCCAAAAAAAAAAAAAATAAATTTACACCCAAAAAAAAAATAAATGTACCTCTTGCAATAGGTTGGAGTGCGTTCTTGCAGAATTGTGAGCTCTACTGTGAAGCACGGTGACCACGCCCAGAAGCTTCAGAGGCTGGGGCCAAGGTATGTATTTTTTATTGATTTTTTTTTTTTAGGGCAATTTATTTATTTACAAATGACTTTTTAAAGTTATTTGTGTTGGAGGGTAAGGGGCTTGCAAAAAAGTAGACCTTCCATTTTTCTTGGAAGGTCTACTTTAAAGATTTATTGAATTCTTGCTTTGAATGTTTGTTATGCAGTCAGGTTGTAAGGGCCATGTCAGAAGAGTGAAGCATTTGCAGTTATCCTTTTTTTCTTTTAAGTGATTTCTCACTGAAGAAATACTCAACATTTTCAAAGAAGAACCTTTAAAAAAATGAAAAGCGAACTAACTCTAAAACCCTCCCCATCCGCTGGGTCCCTGCTGTACTTAGCTCCATAGGTGATGAGCTGCCAGTCAAACAACAGCAAATAAAAATTTCCAACTCAACTTACCAGCCAGCCTTCAACAAAAGAAATTGTCCTGTCTTAAAGTTCACATTAAAAACAGGGGTTTGGTTTGCACACATTTGCAAATACATGCGAAATCTGCAGAGGCCGCAACAAGGCATCCTTGTTTTTAACATGAACTGTTAGACAGAACTATTTAGTTTGTTGCAGGCTGGCCGGTCAGTTGAGCTGAGAATTTTTCTTTGTTGTTGTTTGACATGCAGCGCCCATCTATGTGCTCCTTGCTGTTAAGGCCAGTTATGGGTTGGGGCAGTTGCCATTTGTTTGTACCGTTGGTTATTTAATGAGGGGGCACACTGGACACCTTCACTGCCATTGTGCTATTGCTGGGTGTCCAGTCCGCCCCTGTGCCTTTAACCACTTGGCACCCGCTCTATAGCTGAAAGAAGGCTACAGTGCGGGCTTAAAATGCCGGGAGGGTGTAAATGGACGTCCTTCTGTTCTCGCATTGCCTGTGCGCCTCACAGACTTGTATAAAGTATTCAAAATTTCTACTTGAGTAAAAGTACAAGTGCTCGATCAAAAAGTGACTTAAGTAGAAGTGGAAGTGCTCGCAGAAAAAGTTACTTAAGTAGAAGTACTAAAGTATTCAACATTTTTTTTACTTAAGTATTGCAAGTAGTTTTTTCAAAAAAATTGCTACTTAAGTACTAAAAGTAAAAAGTACCAGTAGTTTTGAAAAAAAAATTCTACTCAAGTACTGAAAGTAGAAGTACAAGTACTGTGTTATGTAGTTATTAAAGAAAGAAGTCAAAAGTTTGAACATCATATTGTTTTTTATTATTTCAAATGATTTATTCAAATGATTAACCTAAAGGACAATCACAATTCCTTAGGCTGTAACTTTTTGTAAACAAAAAACAGATAAAGTATGTCCCTCCCTTCCCCTTTTAAAGCATCCACCTTTTAAAGCCAGGGGTGGTCTCCTTCCTGAGCTTCCTCACTCTCACAGCCAGGCAGATCACTTGAAGTTGAAGGGCCAGGGGTGGAAGGTGGTGTTTTTGGTTCGTCCATCTTTTCAGCTGATCAAAAGGCAGAACAGGAGCATGCGCAGTCTTCTTAATCGCGGTTTGATTTGATTTGCTCAATTGATGAGGATGTGCCAGGCCAGCTTCATCAAACCTACAACGCTTAAAGTGAAAAATGCATCAAAAACTACTAACAAAGTGGCTGTGCTAAAAATGCTAATAAAGTGCCTGCAATTATATATATATATATTCTTCTTGTATTCAAAATCATCACCCACAGTATCAAAAATAAAGTGACATGTCTGTGCTAAATGCAGTGCAAATTATTCCCACAATGTAAATTTAATTCATATAAAATATATATGACAATACCACAATAAAATAAGTTGTGATTGTGAATAAGTTAGGTGCAAGTTTAAGTGTGTAAACTAAACTTTATAACGAAAAGTCCATAACTGAATTCCAGTGTGCAATCTAAGAAGTGCTTGTCACTTGCTGGCAGATGCTTCCACCTTTCTTCTGTGATCTGCTCAAGTAAAGTGGTGGACTGGATAGCCTCTCTCTCTGCCTCTCACCTTAGTAGCACTGGCACTGCACTGGTTCAAAAAGCTGTCTATATTATTTTCATTATAAGAACTTGTCAGAACATGCTTCCACCACCTGTCCTTCACACTAGTAGTGCTCATTTGCTTTGCTCAAGTCAAGTGCCACTGCCAGTGGCCACTGCAGTGCAGGCACAGCCGCACAGGCAGAGGCAGGCCGCAGGAAGCACAGGCACCACCACAACACAACACTTATGGTCCATGGACCATGGATGGTCGGATAATCATCATAGCCGTCAGTCTCACTTTTCTTGGTTCAAAGAAGCCACCCATGACCCGTGTGTATATAATATATTAATATTTTATATTGATTATTTGATTCTCAAATGGCACATTTGCCATGGCAAGGATTAGGCCCTCTCCACGGTCCACCTCACTCACCTCATAGAGAAGAAGATGAGATAACGAAGAAAATGCTCCGAATCCCGCCGCCCGTGTCACAACTCCTCTTAGTAAGGGCCCTAAGGGGTGGAGTCTGAGTGACACACAACACGTCTAGAGGCAGAAACCTCGAGCGGGAAGATGGCAGCATGGCTCCTCCAGTGCGGTCTTAACTTGATGATCATGACAGTGATTCCGCGGGCCGCGGCGCGAGCGAGGCTGTGGGATTGATTGAATTGAGTTGTGCTGCCTACTGCTACATGCTACCTACTACTAAATTATGAGTCAGTATATTTTATTTCATTTTTATACATAAAAGCGGTATTGTTGAGCACTACTAGCCACTAGATCTCCTGGCTGTCACTTTGTCACATGTTGGGGAATCACAGCGGCTCGGCTCCAGAAGTTGCGGGTGTCCCCGTCATCCTGCCAGGGCCGCCAAGAAGTTCATCACCTAATCTTAAGTTATTAATATCTTATGAGGAGAGGACCAATGAGATTGAGAATTTAAATAATTAAATATATATATGGCTTTTTGAGCCAGTGCAGTCAGTGCCACAGTGCCACCCAGACGCTATCCACCAGTGCCACCACCATTAAGTGTGTTGGTCGGTCACTCGAGCACTGAAGGAGGTGGAAGCATCTGACAAGTGAAGTCACACTTTAGATTTGCACACTGGAATTCATTTATGGACTTTTCGTTATAGATAGGTTTACACACTTCAACTTGTTGCAGGCACCTGACCTAACTTATTTCATAACTTATTTTATTGTGATTTATTGTCATATTTTATATGAATTTAATTTACTGTTACATTGTGGGAATAATTATTTCCACTGCATTTAGGCTTTAGCACATTCATGTCACTTTATTTTTGATACTGTGTGGAGTGTGGGCAGGGCACTGGGGGCAACAATGATATTATATCGATTGCACAGGCACTTTATTCGCACAGCCAAGTTGTGTTTGTTAGTAGTTTCTTGATGCACTTTAAGCGCTGTAGCACAATTTATTTGTTTGTTTCATATTTTCTTTTTATTGGAAAGATTTGGTATAGCAGCTTTTATTATACACAGCCTTTATTTTCGTATGCGCTGATAATACACGTGTTTTGAGCTTTATGTAACCTGCCATCTACTGTTCTGGCAGTGGTAATTTTTTTAAAAGTAACGAGTAACTATGCAGCACAAAAAAAAAATACTTGAGTAGAAGTATCGAAATCATCGAAAAAATGTAGTGAAGTAAAAGTAGAAGTAGGAGAAAAAAATTCTACTCTAGGAAAGTACAGATACCGCATTTCGGTACTTAAGTACAGTACTTAAGTAGTTCTACTTCGTTACTATACATCTCTGGCGCCTCAGGACGCTCTGTGATCGCTGAGTCCTTGGCTGATCACAAAGCAGGGTAAAGGGCCAATCACAGCAGGCCCTTTACCACATGATCAGCTGTGAACCAATGACAACTGATCCTGGAAGTAAACAGAAGGTGGTTACTGGCGTTCTTTTTTCTTCCCCTGCAGACTCTGATGTAAGGGGGACTTTGTGTTGGATTATGTTACCCCGACCTTCATGTAAATGGAGAAATATGTTATTTTTTGTTTGTTATACCTTAAACACATTGCTAACAGCGCTTGTATCGGCAGGATCCAAAAAACACAGCCGCCCGAATTCCGGGTATCACGTGGTGACGTCAGCACGCCTTCTCGACACGTTTCGTCATAGATGACGTCTTCCTGGGGACTCCGGAAGTCGGGCGTATGTGTTTTTTGGATCCTGCCAATACAAGCGCTGTTCGTTTTTATACATGTGAGTGTTTTACCATTACAATAAATGTCCATCTTTGCATACTTCACAATGGTGGCTATTGTTCTTTCATGATCATTGCTGGATTGTGGACTGCCTGGGTCTCTATGCTGCGGTGTCTATCATCTTGCTGGTCTGAGTGGAGTTGCCAAGGGTCCTGGTTGAGCTGGTTGGATTTACTTTCATGAGTCATATATGCCTGATTACAGCCTTCATCTGGTAGGCGCATTAGCGTGATATGCTCCTCAACACGGTGGAAAGAATATTATTTAGCGGTGGAGGATTCTGTCCTTGAGCACTATTACACACACCTTTGGCCTTTTATTCTTTAATGGACTCTGTGTTTTACTGGATTTATTGCATTTAATTTGGTGTCACCTTTCATTCATTCGTTCGATTGCACGATCACTTGATTAGTCACCAGTTTGATAGCTTATTGCTATCTCTTTGAGCTATTATTTATCACATTTGTTTCATTACATATATCATTTAGCGCATCTTTAGTTTTTTATTTGTTACTTTGGTGTTTCCCACTGTAGCTGCAGCTTTGATTTAATTCAATTCCTCACCTTTATTGAATTTCTGTGCTTAGCACGGTTATTTTATTACACATTGCTAATAGTACCAGCTACATAGATTACAATACGTTTGTAGCTTAAATATTGACATTTGCCCTGTTTTGCACTGAAAATATTCATTTTATGTACTTTTTAGGAAGTGTCAGAAAAAAAACTGCTTCTGTCAGTAAATGTCATGTGTTGTGTAGGGATGGGCTGAACACTCCCTGCTCAGTTCGCACCAGAACATCTCAAACAGAGAAAAAGTTCTACCGAACATGCGAACTCTATTACCCATTCTGGACCGGAAGGATTTGCCCCCTTAATGACCAGGCCATTTTTTGCGATTCGGCACTGCGTTACTTTAACTGACAATTGCGCGGTCATGCGATGCTGTACCCAAATAAAATTGATGTCCTTTTTTTTCCCACAAATAGAGATTTCTTTTGGTGGTATTTGATCACCTGTGCGATTTTTTTATTTTTTGCGCTTTAAAAAAAAACGGCTACAATTCTGAAAAAAAAAAAAAACAATATTTTTAACTTTCTGCTATATAACATTCCCAAACAAAAAATTTAAAAAAATCAAAATTTTTTAACATTTTAGGCCAATTTGTTTTCTGCTACATATTTTGGTAAAAAAAAATTGCAATAAGCACATTTTGATTGGTTTGCGCAAAAGTTATCGCGTCTACAAACTATGGGAAAGATGTATGTAATTTTTGGGACTGCGACATTGCGGCGGACAGATCGGACCCCTAACTGACATTTTTTACACTTTTGGGGGCACCAGTGACATTACTACAGTAATCAGTGCTATAAATATGCACTGTTACTGTAATAATGACACTGGCAGGGAAGTGGTTAACACTGTGGTTGATCAAGGGGTTAAATGTAAGCCTAGGGGAGTGATTCTAACTTTAAGGGGGCGGGGCTGGCTTGTAAAATGACAGGCACTCTGTGATCACTCCAGAGAACGGTCAGCTGTGTTCGGAGTACCCGCTCCCGAGTGGGGGACAGGTGCGCGGCACCAGCGGTGCACGCTCGTCCCCTAGCTGCAGGCGCGCAATCGATGTATACCTATGTCAATTCGCGCAGGAGGGGCTGCCTGCCAAAGTATAACTGCGGCGGGCGGTCCTTAACCGGTCAAAGTCTAGGGGACACAAACATGAAAAATCAAAAGTCCTCATTTTAAAGGCTTATATGCAAGTTATTGCCATAAAAAGTGTATGGGGACCTGGGTTCCTGCCCTGGGGGACATGTATCAATGCAAAAAAAATGTTTTTAAAACAATCGTTTTAAAGGAGCTGTGATTTTGATAATGCTTAAAATAAAACAACAAAAATGAAAAAATCCTCTAAATATCATGCCCGGGGGGGCCTATAGTCTGCCTGTAAAGTGGCGCATCTGTATGAGGTATGGAGCCTGCTGCAGAAATACTGAAATCTCTTAAGAAAAAAAATGCTCACAGCTGTAATGTATTGTTGGCTCCCACTAATACAGATAAAAAAAAAGAAAAAAAAAAAAGGGGAACCTCACGCCTAGCGGACGCCATGATGTCACTTACCATGTGCCCACTCAGGCAGCCCCCTTCCCAAGCCTGCCCGAGCCCGGCTGAGCCCAGCCAGCTTTGGAACTCTGCATGCACATTTCTGAAACTGGCCCGCGGCCATACCTTTTACAGACAACCACTGTCTGTAACAGACAGTGTAAAAATCAACTGATTTTTACAAATTGTCCGTAAATTTACAGATGGTTGGCAACCCTTGTGCACCCCCATGCCTATCCTGAACCATACAAGTCCACCTGCCCTCAACGCAGGGAGGGTACCCCCTGGCTTGGTGAATGTGGGGATCTGGGAGAGGAAAGGGGGTATTTATTGGAGCCTAAAACCCCCCTTTAAAATAAGAACCCCCCCGATATCTGCTCCCCCCATTTGAATAAGTAAGAAGTACATGGTACCCCTTGTTACTTATGCACAAAAGATAATGCCAATGTAAATAAATATACCCCATGTTTGAGGGCTCATTTACATTAGAGTTAGCCACAGTAGATCATTCTTCAGAGGGTGTTTGACTGGCAGTGAGGAGGTGTTATGTCATCTCCTCACCACCTGTTGTAAATCCTAAAAACTGATACCACTACGCTGCAACCATGTGCATTCAACTAAGTTTTTAACTGATTGATACATGTCCCCCCTGGCAGTGCCCAACTCCCCATGGTCTTTGCCAATCCCTTGCCTATTAGCCTTGCAAATGGAAAGAACTGATTTTCAAGATTCTCCTCCAATCCACTTTAATGGGGTTTGCATGAAAGTTCACAATTTGTGGATTTTTTGGAACCTGCCCTCGAATCAAACCCAAGCAGATTCGCTCATTGCCATTGACGGCCATGGCGGCAGTACACTAGAGAACAACGGCTGTGATGTTGCTGCATATAAAGCTATTAGCAGACAACTTTGGCTATTAATACTAATCAGAACTTTTATTTTGTTCCAGCCAGCCAGTACACAAAGCCAAATCGTTCCCCCGACAGACTGCAGCTAAATCAGCACAATAAACACCTAATTTACCAGGAGGATATAAAAATAATTATCCCACTCCATCCTCCTGGAGAAAAGTGCACATCAGCAAGCCCTTCTCAAAAAATAAAAAATAAAAAAAAATAAGTTGCTAATCTCTTAATAAATAGACGAACGTCGCCCGGTTGCCATGGCAACTCAATGCGCACAATGGCAGGGAGTTCCGCGATAAGGAAGATCACGCAGTGCAAATCAAAATATTAATCAGCCGATAAGAGCAAAACAAATAATGACAAGGCAACCGCTAAGACGAGCCTGCGATATGAGTTTATGGCGACGGGGAGAGCGGCGTGGTTAGAGAGACAGGATGTAATTAATGAAATTACAGGCGCACTCGGAGTGAACTTTCAATGAGCAGTAAAGAAAAAAAAAGTTTGGAACACTTTGGCGTGATTGTTTTTTTTTTTTTTCCTTCTTCTTTTTTTTGTTTTTGATAGCAGCATTTCACTCGTTTTCACTTGTCTCAATAATCAGTCTAGGGGATGCCTCTTAGGATTTTTTACTGCTAAAGGAATTGAGATAAGAGAGGGGAGATATGGAATACTCCCAGAGATGTAACTAGAATTTTCAGGACCCCATTGCAAGAAACCATGAAGGGCCCTCTTGACCCCCCCCCCCCCCCCCCGCTGCAGCCCTTCCCTCTGGGCCTGGGGCCCTTCCCACTGATCTTGGGGCCCTTAACTCCTTATTGCAGTGTCCTTTATTACGGTCCTGCAGTGGGACCCTTTCACATGTTCTGCAGCGGGCCCCCTTCTTGCCATCTTGGGGCCCCCCTACGGTGGCGGGACGCCAGGGCCCGATCGCAAGTGCCAATCAGTCACTGTGTCCATTCAGAAAAGGAAAGGGCTGCTAAATTACATATTTACTGGCCCCTTCCTCTCCCTTATTTACAGTCGCCAGTGGGAGAGGGGAGGGGGAGGGGGGAGTCAGCAGCGCTGCAAGGGAAAGGGGGGCCAGGGGAGCACACAGGGGCTCGGTGGAAGCAGGAGACAAGTAACCTGGATAGGAGGGTTGATGGGGAAGTGATATATAGAGGAACCAATGCCCTCAATTTTCCTCCTGCAGCCACTGAATGTCTGCAGGAGAGAGAGAGAAGGCGAGGCAGGCTTTCAGCATCTGCATCAGGAAAATGGAGGGGATTGGTTCCTCTATTTGCCACCCCACTTCCCCTCCTATCCACATATACAGGGGAGGTGGGTGGGCCCCCTGTAGCATGGGGCCAGGTTGCATTTGTGACCCCTATATTTACACCCCCAGATACTCCAGATTCCCTGATTATGTGCAGGAGGACACGTCACTTTGCTAAGACTCTCTGGTCAGTCTCTATGCAGGGACAAGTAAGGATGACTGTGACTGAACTCCCTACTTAGAAGTTTCCCAAACAGGAATATTACTGGTTTGTCGTCCCAGAACATGCCAATAAAGTTTTCAAATACACACATTTGAGCACTATTATCTTATTCCGTTATTAGATGTATAGCTGCACTTGCACAAGCACTCAGCACTTTGTAAGGGTATTGGTACATGGCCAGCAAGCATCTCACCTGGCACGGTGCACTTTCATAAATTGATTGTATGATTTATTTTTTATCCTATGGTATTATGATTGTTGATTGATGTTACCACCCCTGATTTTTTGGGATTATGTTGGATTAATAATTTAGTCTACATGTTTGCACATATTGCACAATTTGGCACCATACCCCTAATTCCCTTGAGCAGGTAGCGCCATATACCAACACTGGTTCTTATTTTTGATCTATTAGTTTGCCTGTCACATGTTTCCAGGTGTGATTCACTGGGTCTGAGGGAGTGTCCCCACTGTATCCAATGAGGGAGCTTGTTGGATAGTGGAGGAAACCTAGCCAGTGACATCAGGTTTTATGGCAGTCCCAGTGGGAAGGCACCACTGCAATGCATCCTGGGAGTGACCATAAATACTGAGGGGACATGTGACAGGGCGTCTTTTGGAAGGAGCAAAGTCCCAGGTGTAGGTGGACGGCTGTCTCTCCTTCTGCAGGTGTGAGGAAGGTTGTTCAGGCATAGGGAACCAGGTGTGTGTGGAGTTGAGCTGCAGAGGATCCAGAGTGCTGAAAGTGGAGTTGCTGGCAGAGTCTCTCTGGAAAAACAGTGTCCATGAATACCAGGAGATTGTCCAAAGGGTCTGCCCAGGAAGGGGGACCACTCCAGAGAAGTCAGGGGATCAAGGAGCTAGCTCACACAGGAAGTGCAACAGTAAAGGGGGTGCTGTGTAGTTGACCCTGAAGAATAGGAACAAAGGGGGTGCCAGGAAGGGCCCTGAAGATTGTTCTGTAGTACAGTACAGTTTACCTCAGACAGTTCATTTATTAGTACTTCACTGCTAATGACAAGGTGAAGCAGCGGCCTTGCTGCACACAGCATTATTCAGTCATCCCAGCCAGTTGTGCATAGTTATACAAGTTGGAGTATCCCACTCATTCCCTTCTCTCATCCAAGTTCTCAATAAAAACACAAAACCAAAGATCCTAGACTGTTTCCTGACTGAGCCAAAATCACTTTGAACATGTTGAACTGTCATGCTATTGCTAATGGTAACCCAGGGGAACCCGTAACCAGCAGCTCCCAAGGGAGTAGTGCTACACAAACATGTTATTCTTGCCTGCTCTGTGAAGTTGGTTTTCCACAGAGTAGCCTGTATCCTCCTCTTCTTGGGTCCCTCTTCTGTGCTCCTGGCCCCTCCCTCCTGTTGAGTGCTATAGGGGCACCTGAGCCGAGTCACAGCTCCCCGTCTCTATTCAGACACAGAGCCATGACCTGACTCTGCCCCCTCTCTCTCCTGATTGGCTGACTGACTTTGACTGACAGCAGCGGGAGCCAATGGCACCCCGCTGCTGTCTTAGCCAATGAGGAGGGGAGTCCCAGGCAGCTGAGACACTCCTGCAACATCACTGGATAAAGATGGGCCCACGTAAATATTAGGGGGACTGCTGCACACATAAGGTTTTTTTTTTATCTTAATGCATAGAAAACATTAAGATAAAAAACCTTCTGCCTATACAACCCCTTTAATCATTAGTACAATACTCGTAGCTGTCACTGACAGTGCTGGGAGAATGCTGTGTAGCATGCTTTCAGCAGAAACACATGCAGCCCCACGGATAATGACCCACTTCCATGAGGCCGCATACAGTGATGTATTTAAGTTTTGTGCTGCCCTAGGCTGGACTAAACTCGTGCACCCCCTAATTTGACTATGACCCACCCCTTCATGTTAAGGCCACACCCCTTCCTGTTTCAGACCAGCCCTGTCATCTGTAAACCACACCCCTTCCTCTTTAGGCTCCACCTTTTCCTCTTAGAGCTCCACTTCTTCCTCTCTGTATATTAAAAGTGGGTACAAAGTGCCTACTTGTATATTTTGTTGTTTTGTATGGGTACGTCGGTTTGCGGGAGCGCTCCTGGATGTGAGCACGTGCTCCTGGCGGCCCCCATTAGGCAGTGGGGATGCCAATCCATGGGGCCAGCGGGAGGCAAACATAGGAGCAAACTCAGACGGGATTCAGAGGACGGATTGAGGTTTCTTTTTTCATGCGGGGGGCAGCTTTTTTGCTGCCCCCCACACAAAGTGCCGCCCTAGGCCTAGGCCTTGCCGGCCTAGGCCAAAATACAGCAGTGGCCGCATATATGAGTATGCTTGGAGGGAAAGAGTTAGAAAAATGAAAAAAAAAAAGCAATTATAATTTCACTTTTAAGTGAGCATGTGGTTTGTCCAGTCAAGCTTTCGGTTTAAATCAGCTAAATGCATTCAAAATTTATCAGAATAGAAGATGTTCAATTTCTTATAGTTTTTTTTTTTTCGAAAGTAGCCACAGCCTGAGTAGAGAACCTTGTCCCCTGCCAGTAGCTCCTGTCCTGAGTGGGATCCATGCTCTCTGTGTAGAAGCAGGGATCTCTCTGCAAAGGTTTGGCATGTTTTCTACACAGTCAGATGTAGAACTCTCCAATCAGCAAAGCGTATGCTCCCTGCTGGAGAGCCCTGGCTCTCACTCAGCAGAGGCTTGTACTGTATCTCTGCAGAAAGACCACTGCTTCCTCACAGAGAGCAAATGGTTCAACTCTGCATGGGGCTTAAAATTAATCTTGAAGCACAATGCAAGCTTAGCTTATAGCTTTCGAGCCCCCTCCCTATGAAAAAAATCGTCTGCTGAAAGTTTGTGCAAAATACTTACCTTACCCACATCATCCACATCGCTGGGTGTGATGATTCCTGGAATTCCTGGATGGAGAATACAGAGCAGACTGTATCTCACTAGAAGTCCCTCCAGTCTATTGCAAGAGCTTCTTAATAGATTTTGCTCTGTATTACTCCAGGATCTCGCTGGAAGGAGTGTGGCGTCACTTTCGCCTAGGCGCTGTGGCCAGATCCCATGAGGAAGGTAAGTGTAGCACTGCCCCCTAGGGAGCTGCTGAGTGTGGATTCCCCTAGGTTACCCATAGCAAGGTGCAGTTAAACGTATCGCTTTAAGTCCTCGGCTCAGTTAATGAACAGTTTAGGGGATTTGGTTTTTTGTAGTTTTATTTGGAACTGGGATGGGAAAAGGGATGAGTGGGATACTCCAACTAGTAACTATGCACAAACTTGAGGACAACTATCTGCAGTGCGTGCGGCAAGGCTGCTGCTTCACCTTGCCACTGAGGTGAAGATTTTAAAGGTGAACTATACTTTAGGTTTCTCTTCAGGGTCTAACTTGGCACCCCCTTTCTTACTCGCTGCATGTGCTGGCTCTTGTCCACTGACTCTCCCTGGAGTGGTCCCCTTCCTGGGCAGACCCCTGGCAAGCTCCCATGTACTCATGGACACTGTTTTTCCGCAGGAATCTCTGCCACTGCTCAACCGTCAGCTTCCTCTGGACCTCAAAGCTCAGCCCCACACTTCTGGTCCACTAGGCCGACTGCCTGTGACCACTTTCCACTCTTACAGTAGGAGAGACAGCCATCACCCTCCTCCTGGGACCTGGCTTCCTGCCCAAAGACATCCTGTTACATGTGCCCTTGGCTTTTATGACCAACCCCAGGATGCACCACTGTTGTGCCCTCCCGCTGGGACAGCCACAAAAGCCTGTGTGTCACTGTCCGGGTTTCCTCCACTGTCCAACAGGCTCCCCTATTGGATGCAGTGGGGACACTCCCTCAGACCAGGTGAATTTTCACATGGACACATGGACACGTGTAACAGGCAAAACTAGAAATCCTGCTCCCTGATAAGCAGAAGAGCATTCCAATGCCTTTACCTAGCACCTAACTAGGAGGGTGCTACATAAGTAATAAAATATATTTGCAGCGGGTGATTTTTGCAAGGGGAGGGAGCCCAGGCATTATAGACAGGCTTTGCATTTTAATGCAAGGTCTACTTTAAATCTCAACTCCAAGTTACATCCCCATCTGAAATTGTGTCAAAATGTCCCGATCTTCTATGAAACCGCAGCAAAGCAAAAACTAATTTTGCTCATCTCAATTCCTAAAATGGACCCTGCCAATATCCAAAATACACTGCTCACAAAAATTAAAGGAACACTTAGAAAACACATCACATCTCAATGGGGAAAAAACATCATGCTAGGTATCTATACTGATATGGACTGGGTAATGTGTTAGGAATAAAAGGATGCCAGCAAAAATTGAGACAAGACCCTGAATGTAGTGGTGCCACGTCCAATGAATATGAAAAAAGCAAAAGGGGGGACAGAAAGAGCCCCCTGAGGGCAATAGGTCTTTAAAGGCACCCACTGTTAATCTCATAAAGAAATGTACAATCCTTAAATGTATAAAAACATACAAACAAGACCATGACAAGAATGAATAAGCACAAAAGTGCTAAGCAGCACGCTCCTGAGCCAGAAGAACTCATAAATGGCCCGACATATGCCAGGGTTAAATATCTGTGGACCACCAGGACGGCCATACTCCTGTGCCCGGGTCAAAAGGGCTCTACTGTGAAAAAATGCAAATGAATTGCTAGGCGTTTCGCTATGCAGCTTCTTCAGGAGATCGTATTGGTGTTTAAATAGTAGGCAAGGGGGACCCAGTATCCTCTTAGATTGGAGCTATAAAGTAGTAAAGATAGCAGGATTGATCCTAATTGGAACTGACCACTGTATGGATGTATCCTCCCTGTGTGGGAGCCGCAGCTCATCCGAATGCTGATCCAGTTTTTTTGGGATGGCCCCTCCAGCAAGGAGACGATGGAGATCTCTCTACCATAAGCTGTCTCATTTCTCTACCATAAGCCGTCTCCAAAGGCGTTTCGGAGAATTTGGCAGTACATCCAACCGGCCTCACAACTGCAGACCACGTGTAACCACACCAGCCCAGGACCTCCACATCCAGCATCTTCACCTCCAAGATCGTCTGAGGCCAGCCACCAAGACAGCTGCTGCAACAATCGGTTTGCATAACCAAAGAATTTCTGCACAAACTGTCAGAAACCGTCTCAGGGAAGCTCTTCTGCATGCTCGCTGTCCTCATCGGGGTCTCGACATGACTGCAGTTTGCCATCATAACTGACTTGAGTGGACAAATGCTCACATTCGATGGTGTCTAGCACTTTGGAGAGGTGTTCTCTTCATGGATGAATCCCGGTTTTCACTGTACAGGGCAGGTGGCAGACAGCGTGTATGGCGTCGTGTGGGTGAGTGGTTTGCTGATGTCAACATTGTGGATGGAGTGGCCCATGGTGGCGGTGAGGTTATGGTATGAGCAGGCGTATGTTATGGACAATGAACACAGGTGCGTTTTATTGATGGCATTTTGAATGCAGAGAGATACCATGATGAGATCCTGAGGCCCATTGTTGTGCCATTCATCCATGACCATCACCTCATGTTGCAGCATGATAATGCACGGCCCCATGTTGCAATGATCTGTACACAATTCCTGGAAGCTGAAAACATTCCAGTTCTTGCATGGCCAGCATACTCACCGGACATGTCACCCATTGAGCATGTTTGGGATGCTTTGGATCGGCGTATACGACAGCAACTGGTCCTGCCAATATCCAGCAACTTCACACAGCCATTGAAGAGGAGCGGACCAACATTCCTCAGGCCACAATCACCAACCTGATCAACTCTATGCGAAGGAGATGTGTTGCACTGCGTGAGACAAATGGTGGTCACCTGACTATACTGACTGGGGGCAAAAACAAAAGTGTTGCATTTATAATTGTGTACAGTGTATATATAGTATCTCCTAAAAGTGAGTACACCCCTCACATTTTTGTAAATATTTTATTATATCTTTTCATGTGACAACACTGAAGAAATGACACTTTGCTACAATGTAAAGTAGTGAGTGTACAGCTTGTATAACAGTGTAAATTTGCTGTCCCCTCAAAATACCTCAACACACAGCCATTAATGTCTAAACTGCTGGCAACAAAAGCTAGTACACCCCTAAGTGATGATGTCCAAAAAAGTGTCAATATTCTGTGTGTTTATTGTACAAATCTGGATACAAATCTGGAAAAATATTTATTGTACAAATCTGGATACAAGGTACAACAGAATGGGAGTGGTAGACGCGCTTCACATGACCAACAGCACGCTTGTTCACTATCAAGCGAACAAGCATGCTGTTGGTTGTGTGAAATGTGTCTACCACTTCCATTCTATTATACCTTGTATCCAGATTTGTACAATAAATCTTTTTCTACTATCAAGTCATTGTTTGGTGTGTGGCCACTTTCTCTTCACAGCACTCATGGAGCCCCAGACCATGGCACTCCCACCACCATGCTTAACTGTAGGCAAGACACACTTGTCTTTGTACTCCTCACCTGGTTGCTGCCACACAAGCTTGACACCATCTGAACCAAATAAGTTTATATTGGTCTCATCAGACTGCAGGACATGGTTCCAGTAATCCATGTCCTTAGTCTGCTTGTCTGCTTGACCTCAGACCTTGTAACACTAACGAGTCATATGACACCGGGGAGGGAAAATGACAAATTGAGCCGAATTTGGACACTTCCACTTAGGAGTGTACTCACTTTTGTTTCCAGCGGTTTAGACATTAATGGCTGTGTGTTGAGTTATTTTAAGGGGACAGCAAATTTACACACGTGTTATAGAAGCTGTACACTCACTACTTTACATTGTAGCAAAGTGTAATTTCTTCAGTGTTGTCACATGAAAAGAAATAGTAAAGTATTTACAAAAATGTCAAGGGTGTACTCACTTTTGTGAGATACTGTGTGTGTGTGTGTGTATATATATATATATATATATATATATATATATGTAGCACCCTACAGGTAGGTGCTAGGTAAATGTATAGTGGGCCTTATCTACGTAACAGCAGAGCTGTGATATATTTAGCTAGGGTGTCAGGGCTTCCAGATGTGCCTGCTGAGGGCAGAAGTATCCCCACTGGCTCCTGTGAGGGGCTTCTCATAGGGCAGTATGGGAAGCCCAATCAGGGGACACTTTCCAGCTTGTAACCACCCTAGAAGGCAGATTATGCTGCTGAGGATACTGGGAGTGGGTATAAGTAGGGGGGAAGTGCGTGGCACGGTGTCTTTGGCATGAGCAGAGTCCCAGGAGGGAGAGTACGGCTGTCTCTCATTCTGTCTGAGGAAGAGGATATCTCGGGGTGTCGCCTGAGTATCCAGAGAGTGCTGAGTTGAGCTGAGGGGATCCGGTGTGCCGAGAGCCTGCCGAGAGCAGAGGGGTCCAGTCCCAGGAAAGCCTACACAGGTCGTAAGTACTGAGGATTGCCCCTGGGGGTCTACCTGAAGTTAGAGGGGACCACTCTGGAAGAGGTTCTGGGGTCCAGTGTCAGCTAGCTGTAAAGGGGGTACCTAGGTTGAGGACCCTGAAGTTGCAGAGCGGGTACATGGTCAGTCGACCATGAAGAGTTCAAGGTCAAACGGGGCACCTGCAGTTGGTCCCTGAATTGTACAGAGCGTATCAGTGGAAGATAAAAGGAAATAAAGCTATGCGCTACCAATGAGGTGTAAAAGGTAAAGATGGAAATTAATGGATGTGAAGGAACACCAGATATCCGCAGCTGATTCAGTGGTGTCACCACTTATTAAACAGAATATAAGAACAAGGGGGAATCGGCGCAAAATATATCCAATAAATATGATAAAAGTTCATCAGTGATTTGGTGACTAGATACACTTCCCGTGACAAAACGAATTGAAAAGGATTAAAAGAGGTGCATGGAAGCCAGCCAGCCCCCAGTCTGATGTACTCACCCTCCAGTCTGCCACCAACCAAGTAGACCTGTCTCAATATACATAAAGAACAGGGGTTTAGTTGACACGCATTTGCAAACGCATATGTAAGCTGCAGAGCCACGACACGGCACCCTGTTATATTTGCAGTCCCTAACACTTTTAAATGTAAGTGTCTCCACTCTGGGAGCACATGGTTGCTAATGGGTGGATAGGAAGCAGGTGGGAGGGAGCAGCCCAAACTTCCCCCACCCACTTCCGTCCACGACTGGTATGGTATCTCAATGCTCTAATAGCAATGTTCTTAAGATGGTACAAACTGAAAACGACCAGCTGAGAAGCATACACCTCTAATCCCTTGGCGGATGCAGTGTAAAACACAGATTGGGACTTTATATGAGGCAGTTTGCCTGTATAGCTCAGTGCCTCCATCCCTAATTTCATAAAGTATTTGGGACTTTACATGAGACAAGCAGGTCATGCTATGGTCTCCATCCCTGTATATGAAAAAACTGGGATCAAATTAGACTGCATCCACCAAAAACGCACGAAAATCGCACGGTGGGACTTTAAATGAAGCACCAGCCTGTAGGCGAGGTGCCTCCATCCCTAGTTGCATAGACAATGTGGGCTATGTGGGACTTTAAATGAGACACCGGCAGGTATGCCCAGCGTCTCCATCCCTGTATCGGAAAAAACGAATTGAAAAGGATTAAAAGAGGTGCATGGAAGCCAGCCAGCCCCCAGTCTGATGTACTCTACACTTCCCGTGACAACTCAGTGCAGTGATTCGTGAGCTTGGAATCCAAGATTATGTGTAATGGCCGCTGACCTCCATTAACACTCAATAGAGCGTTATTAATATAATTGATCACTGTAGGGGACCTCCGGATATTCTCCAATTGGATGGATGGCTTGTAGAATCACTGGGGAATCACTAGAAATGGATCTCCAAGAAATGTGAAATGCCCATTGGATGATCTCTTTTCTTTTATGGGGTCAGCATAAACAAAGCCAAAGGATCAATGTTCCTGGGATACTCATTCCTTGCAGCACTGAAATGTTACAATGTATGTCCTCTCTCTGCTTCCTGCCGAATCTGCCAGGCACCTTCATACTGCTCACATTGCGAGAGGAAAATATTGTGAATATCATTCCAGGAATTCAGTACTTTTTAATACCTGCAGGTATACCATGAGTTGAGTCTAACTAGGTGCCTGCTGCCTCTTTAGAAGTATCTCTATTATTAACATCTGACAGGTTTTTTGTGCTCCAGGACGATAACTTCTAGAGCTCCAACGCTGCTCACTGTGGTCTCTGAAACTGGTATGCCTGCCCCTCCTTCTGTCTATTCACAGAAGCCTTTGTATTTTATGAACTCACAAAATACAAAAGCTTCTGTGAATGGGCACCAGAGGGGAGGGGCAGGCATAGCAGCTCTGTGTGCTTTTCTCCTCTCACATCCAGAGTGCAATAAACCTGTCACAGTATAAGCAACAGAAATAAGTACCCGAGGTGACATGCACCTAATTAGACTTAACTCATAGTGTGCCTGCAATTTTTTTGCAAAGTAGCTGAATTCCTGGAATTCAGCTTTAATTTTTAGCATACATAGACATCAGACTCAGAAGAAAGGCAAATACAGAATCCTTACAGGAATAAAATGGTTTGAATCCACATAGTATGCCAGACACGTTTGAGAAACAGAAACTTTTTAGTATTGATATTCTGTACATCATATTGTATTTGAGAGACAATAGGAAGCCAAACTGGGGCAAGTCTGAGAATGCTTCTCTTTTATCACAAGCCGGGGTTCCCAAGTGCTGATCAATGGGACGGGGTAAACCAGGCTGAAGTAGGCTTTGCTTCACTTTTGCATCCCAAGGTTTGATTTTCATTCATGCCGGAGTCTATCTTTAGGATGAAATGCTGTTCAAGGTCATTGTCTGATAAGTCCATGGTAATTTATTTATGAAAGGAGGTCACTGTGGGAGACATTTTGCAAGAACTGCCTTTAGGGGTTAATTTGTATTTTTTTTTTTTTTTCATTTTTATGAGTATCATGTTTGAAAGTATCACGCATGGGGTTGGCCTAATTTATTTTTTTAATTAGTTTCTGGGCGTTAGGCAATTAGAATGTGTGTGCGTGTGTATTTAGAATGTGCTTAATTAAAAAGAGAATAAATTATATTTCATGTGTACATAATACACATTTTCTCAGCAAGTTACCCCGACGACATGGAGGGTTTTAATTAATAACAGTCATAAAAAAAACTTTGAACAGCAGATTACAAGACAAATAACTGAGCGGCCAAGAGTGCGGAGGCTTTTCTTCTGAGATTACAAAGGCTGCTTTGTGATTTATTCATAGTTAAAGTCATAGGGTCAGTTTATTTTTGGTAAGAGCTGAAGGGTTAACTCGGGGCTCAGCCCCCCCCCCCCCCTCTTCTCCCTCAAATTTCCCCAGACAGGCTGTTATGCTGACTTTATATTAATATACTTACCTTTTCTGAGGTCTTCAGGGCAGTCATAGGATATGCTCTTCCTCTTATGTCCGCTCCCGGTGGTGGGAGGCCTTCCAGATGCAGAGATTGGCAATAAACTGATGATACTATTAATGAAGGGTGCAAGAATTGACAATCATACTCTTGGATCACTGACAGCAAATTCTCAGGAATGGATTCATAGATGCCCCCTTGGACTCCCCCCTCCACAATTCCCTTGTTCTCCTCCCTTCCCTTTTGTATTTTCTCCCTTAACCCTCTAGTTCTAGACTGAACCATCTTGGCACCAAGGACCGGCCTTGTGGAAGACAAGAGGAGGGAGGGTGTTGGGGGTGCAGCCTGTCACCTTAAAGCGGAGTTCCACCCTAAAATTATACTTACCTCCATCTTCTCGCTCCGGGTCACCTGAAAAACAAATGGATAATCGCAATTTTTTTTTTTTTTTTACTTACCTCGTTTAGAAGAAAATATACTTACCTTACTTCCTCTTCCTCCCCTCGGCGGCCACGGCGATTCGTCACTTCCTGGCATGCAATGATTCCTGGGAGCTGAACGTCATCGCTCCCAGGAATCAATGCGCCTGCACCGGCCCCGACGTCAGTTCCGGTGCAGGCGCCGTCAAACCTTGCAAAACAGCTTCTGGGCATGCCCAGAAGCTGTGCAGGGATGACGCTGCGGCACCGGAAGTGACGGCGGGGCCAGTGCAGTGCATCGTGGGACAGAAGAAGACGGAAGAGGACACAGAAGAGGATCGCGCTGGCTTCAAGCTGCCCACACCTGAGATGGCAGCGCTGGAGAAGAAATTTTCAAGGTAAGTATTTCTTCTTTCAGGTAAGTGCAACCCGGGACAGATCAGAGGCTAGCCATTGTGGAATGCACTAGCCCTGACTGTCCCGGGGGTATGTTCATTAAAAAAAACGTTCACTGGGTGGAACTCCGCTTTAAGGGATGGGGGGAGAGTGCAGCCTGTCACCTGAAGTCAGCTCAGTATGAAGGTCCTCAGGGCATGGTGGTCTCTCTCTCTCCTACAGACCATAGTACAGGTCTCACCAGTGCTTTATGATGATCCTGTCCCTGGCCCGGCTGTCCTCCTTCCCCTTCTTCTCATCTCCCTTCTTCTTCTCCTCTTCTTCCCACGTTTCACTGACGTGGCCACAGAGAGGGAAGGTAGTAGTGGTTCTGGGAGAAAGGGAGTGAGCGCCTTCTGGTGGTTGGAGGGTAGCAGTGCAGGTTGTGCTGACTCGCTCTACCCACCGGCCACCTCTCCCCCTACAACATGGCTTGGTCCTCAGCAGGCCACGGATCGTCACCGGTCCATGGCCCAGGGGTTGGGAACCTCTGCTCTAGTTATTAAAGTCTGGTGCATACAGTAGATAGATGTACCTCTTTCTCCTATAATAAAGAAACAGTAAAAACGAAATAGCCATGGGATTTTTTAGAGGCATATCTAAATAACAGACATATATAAAATCCCTTTGTTTTATTGAACATCCACTTGAAAGTTAAAGAGGTTGGTGTATTACTGTCAGGGTACTTTCACATAAACATTAGCTGTATGAGTTACATATTTCTTCAATTCAAAGATATGGATGGAGGATGAATTAAACATGAATCTCAACACGTTTCGTGAACATAATTCACTTCATCAGGCGCTGATGTAATTCACAGGCTATCGGTAATGACAAAATTAAAAAATTTTTCTCATTTATTTGATAATCAATTACAAAAAAAATAGCCTTTAACCCTCCTTTCTCTCCCCTCCCCCCACCCCCCCCCCCTCTTGTAATCCCCTAATACCTTTTTTGTTTACTATCTTTTTTTTTTTTTTAAAGGATTTTATTGAAGAAAAAGAACACAAAAAAAGGAATACTATACGATCAACAACATTTTTTGTGACTAGACAATAAACGCATCCATCACCAATTACGTATTCTAACAACTAATAGGGAGAAGAGTCATAAATGAAACCCAAGTAATGAGAATAGTTGGATGGATCTCAGCAAAAGGACCACTAATGTAGTCAGAGAATTTTGGTGGGGGAGGTGGGGAAGGGTCGACAACCATTAGTAAACTTGGTAAACTTAAGTCCTACAGTGGATAATTACTAGCTGGTAGCAGAGTAGGTGAAAGTTCTATTGAAAGATTCCAGTTCTCCGTCATCAGATAGTGATCTTAGAAAGTCCTGCCATTTGGTAAGGAAGCGTTCTTGTGATGATTTTGAGTTGAAATCTGTGTTGATTTGGTCCTTGTGGAGAAGGCTGATAAGCTCTCGTTTAACCTGAGTGATAGATGGACTGGTCGGGGATATCCAGTTGGAAAGGATAGCCCACCGAGCTATCAGTAAGCAAGTAAGAGTCCAGGCGTGAGGGTGGGGGGTGAGGCTGCTGGACCATACTTGAAGTTGTTTGTCCCAATGTCCAAAAATTAACAGTAAGGGGGTCCTTGGGAAGTTGAAGAAGCGTGATTCCATTAATGAAGGATAATATTTGATCCTAAAATGCAGAACTGAAGGTACATGGCCAGAATCTGTGTTTTAGGTTGGGTCTCTCGGCATTGCATAATGGGCAAGTACTAAATTTGGGATTGTTCTTTTCAGATAAAAATGGTATATTATCAGGATGAAGGATCTTTACCTGTGTTCCTTTCCAGGTTTCATTTGGTGTTAGTTTCAACGTTTTTTTTGTACCCCTGGTAGATTTTTGCGACAATGTTGTCATCCAAGAAATTCTCTTGCCCAGTTGACTGTGGTCGAGGTTGCTAGGTTGGAAGAAGCTGAACTGATGAGAGGTTTATAAATGTCGGAGATGCTGAACTTCCCCCGATTCCAGGAAAAGATCAATCAATGGTGTTCACTATCTTTTATGGGTTTGGGGAATGATATTCTCCTTATACTTTCTGGCTTTACATTTTACTCCCCATGCTTTTTTTAACCAATACTGTACAATCACCACTTTTCTTACCCCACTCCATCGGAGGTGTCCCATTGCTGTCTATTGGTCTAGGCTCATTTTTCCCTCTGGTTATATAGTTTTGAAAAGTTATTGGAAGCAAGTGGTACAAACGTTGTTACTGTTGACCCAGCTATGGTTGGAGCCAGCCAATGATACCTGAATAAATGTGCATTGAGTTTGGTGATGTCATCTCATGTTATTTGCTTTTCCTTTTCTTTAACATACTCCATGTATCTGTAAGGCCAAGGTTTGCCTTTTGTGTCACTGTCTATCTAATGTGACATTGTATGTTTATCCTATTGCACCTGGATGCTTTGTTCTTGAATAAAATAAAGAATTAAAAAAAAAAAGTAAGGGTGCAACCATAGGCGTGCGCAGGGGGTGTGGCAGGTATGCATGGGCACACTCTAATCGCTATGTTCGGTGACGATTCCCCCTACTTCTTGCCCCCCCCACCTTGTTGCCCCCCCCCCCCTCTGCCCTGCAGTGCTGCTAGCTTCCCTCCTCTCCTCTCCCCCGGCTTCTGTGGGGGATATTTCAGGATGGAGAGCGGAGGAAGGGGCTAGTCAATATGAAATATGCCAGCATCTTCCTTTTCTAAATGAACACACTCACTCACTGTGTCCATTCATAACTGAAGCATAGTAAACTTTGTCTACTATGCTTCAGTTTGTGAATGAACAGGAAGCCACTCAGTACAGACCAATTCATTCATTGTCCAGTGCATTTGAGGCTGCAGAGAAAGAAGGCATGTGTTTATTGAGCTTTAGGGTGCACGCCCTAATGCAATAAGCTGCACACACCTACAGGTGCAACATTTTTAAATTAAAAGATACAGTATCTATGTTTGCATCCCCATCCCTCTGTGAATATACAAGGGTTTCCGCTTTTAACTCTATTAAAGTGTTACTAAACCCAAAACAGTAAAATCTGTAGATGCAGAATAGCATGCTTGTTATACTCACTGTGTAACTTAAGTGATTAATCCTCTGCATTGTGTAAAAATTCTGTGTGATCCTGTATGCACAGATCCTCCCCCTCCTGCACCTTCACTCTGGGCAAGTCCAGATAAGACACAGTGAGTGTAGTACAGCTGCACATGCTCAGTTTGGTCTCTATTGCTGGAAAGAAAGCTTCCTGGTTTTAGATGAGCTATTCAGGTCGCATGGTATTGACATCACACATTTGTATACAGATCCTAAATGACAGCCCAGTCCCTCCCTCCTCCTGCATGCCAAGTAACTAATAAAGAACACAGTGGCTGGGATGTCAAATCTTGATTGATGGATAAACCGCCTCCCATAAAAGCATGAGGACACAGGCTATAGTGGATTTCAAGAGGATCTTGAAGAGAAATCTCCTACATGAACACTCTGGACCCTGCAGAGTATCACATGACTGCAGTATATAGATTAGCTACCATGGTACAGTATATAGCTGCAGTATTTTAATGTAAATTATTATTTATAAGTTGTGGGCAGTGTGGGGAGGCTGATGAACATTTTTTATATTACTGGGCTTAGTAACACTTTAAATTTAAAAAAAAGTGCGGACACTTTTTGCAGACTCCTCGTAGATCCTATCCTTCCTATTGTACTTTATCTTCCTGGTGTTAAATAATGTATTTTGGGGTAATGTTAAAGACATAGCTCATCCAAGTTACAGTACTTCTTGAGTTCCAATGGGTGTCAGGAAGATATTCCTGCATTTACAGTATATCCACACCTTAAAGTCATAAAGGTTCAGATTAATTTTTTTTTTAAATACCAAACCTGTCATACTTACCTGCTTTTTTTGCGGGTCCCTCGCTGGCGCTCCTGGCTCCTCCCTTCTACTGAGTGCCTCCAGAGCAAGCTGCTTGCTTTGGGGGCACTCATGCATGTCCGCTCCTGACCTTCCTCTGTGTGTCCATAGGACACAGAGCTTGGATCAGCCCCACCTCCCACCACCTCCTCACTGGCTGTGATCAACAGCAGCAGGTGCCAATGGCTCCCTCTGCTGTGTTTCAACCAATGAGGAGGGTGAGACCCAGGTGAGCTGCTGCTCTCGTGCACAGTGCAGGATCAGGATCAGATAAGTATTAGGGGGGCTGAGGGGGGCTTCTGCACACTGAAGGATTTTTACCGTCATGCAAAGAATGCATGATGGCAAAAAAACTTTACCCTTTACAACCACTTTAAGACACCTTCATTCAATCTACACCATGAAATGTGTAGATTTTGATTGTCCAAATATGATGAGAGGTATGAAGGTTGTGTAGCCACCCTATTCTATTGATTGTTGTCCCATTGTTGGTGTCAAGGATCCTGCATAGGTGTTAGCCCTTGTCATTTGCAATGGGAGTAGTGAGGGGGTGGGGGGGTTAGTGGGGCAGCAGGAAACATAGTCATGTGACAGTTCATTGTGATTGATGAGAATCTACATCTCTGGGTGATGTGATTGACGCTGGTCTTAAACTGTGGGACATTATTTACATGTTTTGTTTTGGGGTTTTTTAAGCACTTTGTCACGGTCTCTGTTTTTTTTTTTTTTTACTTGTAGATTTTTTCTTTTTTTTTTTAGTATGAATAATAAGAAGTACTGAAGTACCCCAAACCTTTTCCCTGGGGGGGGGGGGAGGGGTGATATTGCGGGGCCCCATTATAAAAGAGGCTTCCAGATTCTGATAAGTCAATTTCCCTGGAAACCTCCACATCCTTTTGGGGACTGGATGCGGGAATGAGATCCCTGTCTACGCGACATAGCCAGGAAAGGTGGCTATGGCTGTGACCATTAGAGCCGGTTCACACTGAGGCGATCCGACTTTCAGGGGCGACCTGTGAAGTCGCGGTGCACAGCACAGGACATAATGGAAGTCTATTCAAGTCGCTCCCAGGTCGCCCCAAAGTAGTACAGGACCCTTTTTCTAAGTCGGAGCGACTTGTGTCGCTCCTATTAGAACGGCTCCTGTACTACTCAATGGCGAGTGACCGACCGCGACTTGTCAGGCTGACAAGTCGCCTGACAAGTCGCGTTAGTCTGAATGGGGTCTAATTGGTTAACAACATCCCTGGCTGGTATGTTTACAAACACAAACCAGCTGGGGATCTGTCATTCAGCAGGAGCAACCACAGGTTGCAGGAAATAAATTTGCACGATTCCCCCATTAACACCGACAGTGCTGACAGGCAGTGGCGTAGCATGGTGGGTGCAGGGGGGGCCGGCCGCACCGGGCGCAAAATCTGGGGGGGCGCATCTGCAGTGTCACTCTGTCTGTCTGACTCTGACATACACAATTCACACACTATCTGCGGCTGCCTCCATCTATATGATGGGAGATGTCCAGCGCGGCCGCCCTATGGCTGAAAATGGCAGGTCGGAGCGGGGCTGGACTGTGCCTCACCTGTCCATTGGTGTAGGGTGGCGTTGCAAGCCAAGCCCCGCTTATGCCGCCTCTCCTCACTGCTCAGTCACTTTAGCAGCGAGTGAGTCAGCAGCCTGCCTCTGTCAGATTGTTTTTTTTTTTTTAATCATCTGATTAGAGCCAGAGGCTCTAATAGGCTTAAAAAAAAAAGGGTGGACCCGGGGCGCAAAGCAGTTCGCCCGGAGCCCACCCATTGTGTGACAATAGTGAATGAAAATTCGCTATTGTCACACGAATCCTCCTCCTGGCCAATCAGGAAGTGGGTCCGAGACCCGCTTCCTGATTGGCCCGAAAGGCAAACGCATGCCATTGGCCGAGGAGGAGGCGGGAGCACTCGAGGAGACGCGGGGAACTGAGGAGAAGCCACCGCTGCAGGTAAGTCTCTCTGCATTGAAGGGGGCACGCTGGACACTCTGCATTGAAAGGGGGCACGCTGGTCATTCTGCATTGAAAGGGGGCACGCTGGTCTCTCTGCATTGAAAGGGGGCACGCTGGTCATTCTGCATTGAAAGGGGGCACGCTGGTCACTGTGCTTTGAAAGGGGGCACGCTGGTCTCTCTGCATTGAAAGGGGGCACGCTGGTCATTCTGCATTGAAAGGGGGCAAGCTGGTCATTCAAACTTGTATTTAGATGCATTTTACTTTAATTACATCAGTATTTTCATAACAAACAATACATGTGCTTAGGGGGTAAGGGTTTCTTTAACTAATCTAAAGTGGAAGAGACTCGAGTGCTAAAATCCCGTGGGTTAGGGGGGCGCAAATTACCTGCCTTGCCCCGGGTGCTGACAACCCACGCTACGCCACTGCTGACAGGGGAATCCCTCCTGCCGAGTAATTGTCTGATTCCAGCAGGAGGGTGGGGGAAGCCATTCCTGCCAAGAGAAGACAGTGATTATTGCTAGCAGCTATAGTAAATCCGGCAGGCTGGTTGTACCCAAGTTCCTGCTAAACCAGCTGAGATTCTAACCATCTATGGTCGGCTTTAACCACTTAAGCCCAAGGCCTATTTCTGACACTTTTTGTTTACAAGTTAAACTCTGTATTTTTTTCCTAGAAAACTACTTAGAACCATCAAACATTATATATATATATATTTTTTTTAGCAAAGACTCTGGAGAATAAAATGGCGGTCATTGCAATATTTTTTGTCACGTGGTATTTGCACAGCGGTCTTTAAAACGCCATTTTTTTTTTTAAAAATTACTAAAAATCACATTTCACTGCATTTAAAAAAACAGTAAAGTCAGCCCATTTTTTTGTATATTGTGAAAGATGATGTCACTCCGAGTAAATAGATACCCAACATGTTACGGTTTAAAATTGCGCACACCCATGGGATGGCGACAAACCACGGTCAATAGAATCTCAATAGGCGATGCTTTAAAACATTTTAACGGTTACCAGTTTAGAGTTAGAGTGTAGCTCTTTTTTTTTTTAATTATTGCTCGCTCTCTGGCGATCGCGGCGATACCTCACATGTGTGATTTCATATGCGTTTTCTTTCGTGCGCTAGCTAACGGCGACGGGGGCAGCTAAAATCTTTTTTTTTTTTTCCTATTTATTTTTTTTTATTTTTTTAACTCTATCACAGGTTTTAAAAAAAAAAAAATCTGATCACTTTTATTGCTGTCACAAGCAATGTAAACATCCCTTGTGACAGTAATATGCAGTGACAGGTACTCTTTATGGAGGGATTGGGGGTCTAAAAGACCCCAAACCCCTTCACTACACTTCCATGTATTCAAAACGCCGCAAACCGCATTTTTGAAAACACTCCTTTTTTGAATTTGCCGCCTTTAGCAGCAAAGTAACCCGGACGTGACATCATGGACGCCGCCTCCGGGTTACGTCATCAGAGACCCTTTCGAAGCCGCGCCCGGCTTTGATCAGGACTCTCTCTTTTAAAACCAGCCTTGCACGCCACATGCTGACCGCCGCTAAGTTGTGTGTCCCTTGTCACTGGCGCTCGACTTCGATCCCCTCCACCCTTGAATGGTTCCGTAGGCTGAACCGGATCGAGGAGGTGGAGGAACTGATTAGTGTCTCACGGGACAACATCTCTAAGTTTTGTAATGAATGGTTTGACTGGCTTTGTTTCAAGGAGACTGATTCGTACAAATCGATCATTGGATCCTCTTGAGCTCCCACTCCGTATGGGATTCCCCAGGAATACAATGAACGAACGTTCAACTCTGCACTACTTCATCTCTGCTCTGCCTGCTGACACCTCGTGTATTGGGTTCCCCACTTCACCTTCCGTGCCCTCCCCTTCATCAACCCCCCCCCCCCTTTTTTTTATGATTTCTTTCTCCCCCTTTCGTTCCCCTAATTTCCACTCCTGCACCTCGTTACTCCTCACCCTTTTTACTGCTTCTCCTATTCCTCTTTAGATTCCTTCGGTCTACAGACCCGCCTCCCCTTGGACTATACTCATTATAACGTAGCCCCTGTGTGAGATATGTGGACCCTTTAGACCACAGGAATTGCAACATTTCCATCCAACCTGGCTGTCCGTCTTCCACTGCCTTTCATTGGTACCACTGGGGTACATGCATTCATACTACCAACAAATATTGTCCAGGTTGGCCTGCCTGCTCCGCCCTGCTATATTTGTGTAGGAATATCACTGCTGCCCTCTCTCCTGAATGTATCTCTGACTACGTCCTGGGAAGTATAGTCCTGTGTTTGTTACATTGTATGCACATTCTTGTCTTTTTCATGCCATCTTCCTGTTATTACTCTGAGGAAAATGTTTATACTAAGTCTATCTGATGTGCCTTCTTTTACACCCCGTTCAGACAGGGGCGACACGACTTGCTGGGGCGACCTGTGAAATCGCGGTGCACAGCGCGACTTGCACGGACTTCATATAATTGAAGTCAATGAAAGTCATCTCCAGGTCGCCCCAAAGTAGTACAGGACCCTTTTTCTAAGTCGGAGCGACTTGTGTCGCTCCTATTAGAACGGGTCCTGTACTATTCAATGGCGGGCGGGCGACCGACCGCGACTTGTCAGGCGACCAAGTCGCCTGACAAGTCGCGCTAGTGTGAATGGAGTCTTACCTTCAATAAAATGTTTATGGAAAAAAAAAAGAAAATAGAAAAAAGAAAACCTAAAAAAAGAAAACGGATGCAGCCACCACATGTAAGAAACAGTAAATTGTAATATAATAAACGTTTGTTTTTCGGTTTAATGCAACTTTAAAAAAAATCAGCAGGGCCCTGCTAAATAAACCATACTATAATGCACAGATCTATAAAATATGTATAGGGGAAATAGGAAATCCTTCCCCCTCCCTATGGATGTTAACCACTAAGGCTTTACATATTTTATAGATATGAGCATTATAGTATGGTTTATTTAGCAGCGCCCTGCTGATATTTTTAACCTTTTTAAAGGGTGTTAAATTTTTTTCTTTTCTTTTTCTCTTTGTATATGTGGCTTAAATATGAAAATATTATACAGTATTATATTTTTTGAAGTATATACCATGCATTGATAGCAACAGTATCATAAGCCATATGTTTTTTCTCAGATCGGTGTGACGGCTGCATTCATTTTCTTTTTTTAATCTTCTTTTGCTTTATTTGCACTTGGTGATCCTGCAAATAACACACTTCCTGTCCCTAGGTGGCTACATCATTCCCCCGCTGTATCTATGGAGGAAGCCATGGTTGTCACTCTAAAATGCTCTCCTGATTTGGACTACAAACATGTCTATATTTCTTAGTCCCCAGGACATGGGGGCAGGGCGTTTGGGGATTAACAGAAGAAAGAAAGGAAGATATTCTTTGGTGTGCAAAGAATATTTGGGACGTGGTGCTTATATTCTGTTAGACTTGTTTTTTGAGCTTGTCCCCTTCCTTTCATTCTTTGGTGTGCCTCATAGGAAGTGATAAGTACACAGCATTTTTGTCAGCATTAACACATATTTTCTGTATTTGCTTGTAAGAAGGGCTTCATTATTGGCTATTAATGGTGCCATGAGTCCTTACCCCACTCCTATAATTTTGCTAGAACACTATCCCTTATGCTGAGGCCAAATCCTCCACCATATTGTGCCCACTCTGTGCCAGAGGCTTCCTCACAACATTTCAAGCCCTTGACCTTTAAATCCAAAGGAAGGAATGCCCACGGAAATTAGAAGCTTTGCATAGCTTCCAACTGTCCCTGAGAAAACTGCTCAATTCCACTCACAGATAGCAACTTGCGGCACCCATCCCAGAGAAATTGTATGTAAAGAAAAACCCCAAAGGGCATTTAAAAGGACGGGGGAAGGGATGTTGCGATGCCAAGGAAGGTACGATGACAGAAATAATAACTGTATATATAAAAAGTATTAATCTTTATTATTACAAAATGAATACAAAAGACAATTTCTTAATGGCAGTACATAGCATCATAAGAAGACTTTTTAAGTTGAAACGCGTAGGGGTTTGAAGTCCTTTATCTGAGTTTTCTCTGCTTTGCATGTGCCGCTTGGTATCCGCTTTTTGTATACTGTGCAATTTAATTTTATTTTTTTAAATGTATGTTGCATTATCATCATTTGTGAAATAAGATGCTATGCACTGCCATTAAGACATTGTCTTTTTTATTCATTTTGTAATAATAAAGATGAATACATTTTTTATATATATATATATATATATATATATATATATATATATACAGTTATATTTTCTGTCATTGTACCTTTCTTGGCATCGCAACATCCCTTCCCCCGTCCTTTTAAATCCCCTTTGGGGTTTTTCCTTATTTGCAACTGTCCCTGATTTCAAGGGACTGGCCCTGATTTCAAGGGACTGGCCCTAATTTGGAACAATGTCCCTCTTTCCTCCTCATTTGTCCCTCATTTTGGTCTATTCTATATAGTTCTATATAAAATGCACTATTTATCTTTCAAAAAGTGTTTCCCAGTGCTAAACCTTTCATCCAAATTCTAAATTGCTGCATTTAGAATGTGTACACCCAGTATAAAGGAATAATAGTGGTTGAAAAAAAAAAAGCACTTGTGGGTTTAACCACTTGCCGACCGCCCCCGCCGCCTTTTTACTGCGGCAGGGCGGCTCGGCTGCGTCCAGTCACGTAGTAATACGTCCAGTCACGTAGTAATACGTGACTGGAGTGCATGTGGTTTCGACACAGCGGGAGGCAGGCCGCGGGAGGAGCAGCAGCGATTGCCGCTGCTCTCCCGCAATCGTCCAGGAATCTGAGAGAAGACCCGCCTGCTTATGTAAACAAAGCAGGGGATCTTCTCTCAGACAGGCAGGAACAGATCAGCAGTTTCAGCTAAACTACAACCCCGATCTCTCTGTGCCTGTCACAACCCCCCCCCCCCCCCCCACACACACACACACACAGTTAGTAAGCACATAGGCATACATTTAACCCCTTTGATCACCCCCAGTATTAACCCCTTCCCTGCCAGTGTCATTTATACAGTAACAGTGCATATTATTTAGCACTGATCACTGTATTAGTGTCACTGGTCCCCAAATAGTGTAAAAAATGTCAGTTAGGGGTCCGATCTGTCCGCCGCAATGTCGCGGTCCCGCTAAAAAACGCCAACATTACTAATAAAAAAATAAATAAATAAAAAGTCCAAAAATCTATCCCGTAGTTTGTCAACGCTATAACTTTTGCACAAACCAATTAAAATACGCTTTTTGGGATTTTTTTTTGCCAAAAATATGTAGCAGAATACAAATTGGCCTAAACTGCTAAAAAAAATTAATTTAAATTTAATTTTATTTAAATTTTTTTTATTGGGAATGTTTTATAGTAGAAAGTAAAAAATATGGCGTTTTTTTCAAAATTGTCGCTCTTTTATTTGTTTAAAGCGCAAAATCTAAAAACAGCAGAGGTGATCTAATACCACCAAAAGAAAGCTCTATCTGTGGGGAAAAAAAGGACATCAATTGTATTTGCGTACATCATCGCATGACCGCGCAATTTTCCGTTAAAATAACACAGTGCCAAATCGCAAAAAATGGCCTGGCCATTAAGGGGGCAAATTCTTCTGATCCAGAAGTGGTTAACTATTATTTTTTTTCTTTTGTATAATTCTCCTTTAAGGGAGCATGGCAGGGAGTGTGTGCCTACATACTTTTGCTAATAGGTGTTCGTCATTCCATTGTCAAAATGTTGGGAGGTATGGATTTGCACTTTACTGATGGACGGACTTTACTGGACTCTCTGTAGACACCTTCTTCTGGGACTCTCCAAGGGAATGGCCCCAGTCAGGGAACTCTTGGTCTGGCTTAAAAGGCCTTTTGCAATCTGCCATAGCCCCCACCTCCATAAGGGTCAGAAACTCTACAGCCGGCTCCCCCTACTTTTCTCCAGGGCCTCCGCTTTCTGGTTACATCTGTGCTGGTGTGGGGTTTTTGGCTCCCATAACTCAAGTGCATTAGACTCCTCCCAACATGGCTTATAACTCACCATTTTGGGAGGAGCCTTATGCACTTGAGGCATGGCATGACTCAACCATGACATCACTGCAGTAGGACTCTAACTAAAAGGGACCTAACACTTGATGACAGTATCTGCTGTAACCAGACGCTATTCTGGCACAGAGCCACCAAGTGGCAGACTAGCTAACTGCACCTGCCTACATGCTGAAAATGTTTTTAGCTTAAAAAAAAGGAATGCAGCCACCACACCTAAAGTTTGTTCTTGGGTTAAGTTATCCTTTAACTTGCCAACCACTGCGCAAAATTAAAATATCAGTTTTTAGTGGAGTTGACCATTGACAAAGCATGTCAGTTACATGACGGAGGTGCCTGCTAACCCCAGTGACAAACAGGTTCATCAAGTTATAATACATGAAAACTGACTGTCAAGCTCACAAAACCTATTTACCGAAAGCTGCAGCTTTGACCTGGAACGAGCGCATTGTACATCGCCGAACGTTGACAGGATTTAAAAGCGCTGAATAAAGAGAGTGTTCCACGTGAAAATGACTTTTTTGGTCCTGATGTAGGAGAAAAAAAATAATAAAGGTTTATAAGATGGAAAATCAGGAGCCTTGGATTTTATTTAGAAAGTTTGAGCTCTTTCCTATTAGCATATAAAAGTGTTTATAGATTAATTCAACCTGTTGACAGAATGGAAATTGCTTCCTTGTGAGAAGGATTTATGGATTTTGTAAGCCAGCGGACTCTGCTCGCTCTCATCTCTTTTCCCCTGCGCTCTTTAGAAGGGATAGGGCAGATATGGAAACCGGCTTGATAATCTGCCAGATAGAGCAATACAGTGTTGTGACCTTTCTTAAAGGAAATGTCCCTTCATGCCCCAAGGATTTGCTCAGCTCTTCTATAAATACTCAAAGAGATTTGCTTTTTACTCACAGCTTGGAGATACCAAGTATATTATTAAAAGAGAAGTCAGGGTTTTTTTTTTTTTTTAGATAGGTAGTTAAAGCCTAGTTGCTCCTTCTGCTTATCAGGGAGCCTGATTGTTAGTTAGGCCTGCTCATGTGTTCCATGTGTGTCTTCCAGGGAGTGTCTTCACTGTATCCAATAGAGAGGTATGTTGGACAGTGGAGGAAACCCAGCCAATGACATACAGGCTTAGATACCGTCCCATGGGTTTGAGGCAGGAAGTGGTGCATCATGGGATAGGGTATAAAAGCCTGGAGCACATGAGGCAAGAGGTCTTTGCGCGGGAAGCCAGGTCCCGGAAGGAGGGTGACAGCTGTCTCTCCTTCTGTAGTTATGGATGGTGGTCACAGGCAGTTGGCCTGGTGAATCAGACAGTGTGGCTGAACCCAGAGGTCCTGGAGATGCTGACTTTAGGAGTTGGGGCTGAAGTAAATCTGGAAAAACAGTGTCCGTGAGTACAGAGGAACTTGCCCAAGGGTCTGCCCAGGAGAGGGAGTGTAGAGTCAGTGGACGGGTGTCAGCACACAGAGAGAGAGAGTGAAAGGGGGTGCCAAGTTTAAAGCCTTGAAGAGAATTTCATGCAGGAACACTTAAAATACCTTTATCTTAGTGGCAGGGTGAAGCAGCAGCCTTGCCGCACTCTAAAGTCAGTTGTCCTCAATATTGTAAATAGTTGTCAGTAGGAGTATCCCACTTATCCCTTCTCCTATGCAAGTTCTCAATTAAGACACAAAAACAATATCCCCTGGACTGATCATTGACTGAGGCAAGGACTTAAAGTACAAATTTTCTGCTATCAGTTGCTAAGGGTAAACCAGGGGAATCCAGAAAGTGTTATATCCAGCAGTTGCCGGTAACAAAAGGCACATGCACCAGAGGGGAAATCCTGGACGAGCCCCAACAGGTAGCGTTCACCCCCGCAAAGGCCACTGATTTGTCCCAGGTTCCTTTTGCAGATTAGTGGAACAGTCTAGGGGTTGCCTTTTTTTATATCTATTGCTGGACAAACTTGGGAAGGGCAAAGGGAGCTGTGAGATATTCCATTAGCACTGAACAGTAAGGATAGGACACTCTTCACCCTGTCACTACTCCTTAGGAAAGTCCCTTTATGGCTCAGAAAGTAAAGAGCACTGAGACACCATTAGAAATATCCCAGGCCAAGCCATTACCAATACTAATACACAAGGAAAAATTAGGAGGATATATCCGTGCTATGGACTAATTGGTGAAAAAATATATTAAAGCTGCTGCCTCCAATTAAAAAACTACTAAGTAGATGTTGAGGTATAATGGAAATTGTAGTGGGTGTGGAACTACTTGTGATGAGTGTCTATTGCAGATCTCAGTGTGTTACTAAATCAATATTGTGTGGCCCATAACATACCAAGCCTAATAAAATACGTGCTGCATATAGATCATATACCCAAAGCATGTAAATACCTTTTTTCATGTATCTTTAGGCCGGTCACGTGACTCCCGGCCACTCTCATCTCTTATCTAAGGGCTACAGCAGGAGGGGCTGAACGGCCAGCCACGGCAGTCACGTGACCTCCCCAGCTGACATCACAGGAAGATCTCAGCCCCTTCCACTGTATTCCTGGATCTGAGTATTAGAGCGGCCGGGAGTCACGTGACCAGCCTGAAGATATATGAAAAAAGGTATTTAGAGGCATCCTTTTTAATAAACAATTACATTATGGCTGCTTAAAAGAGAGGGGCTGGCAGCGAATCATGGTGTAGGGTTACAAACCTTTTAAAGCATATCTAAAGCCAAAATGTTTTTTTTTTTTTGGATAGTGGACAAAACAATAGCTATAGCAGCTCACATCACTGTTATAGGGCCCGGGGTAGGAAAGGGGCTTTATTAGGGAGGCATTAGGAAAATTGAACATTGAACTCCGTTATAGAAGGGCTGATGTCAGACATAAGAACTGTGCAGTAGGATTTTTTTTTAATACAGTAGTTTGTGGGATAACAATGGCCATACCAGCTCTTATAGCTGCTGTATGGCCTGGGGTATAGAGAAGGCACCATTAGAAAGGCATTAGGAAAACAGAGCTGTGAACTTCCTTGCATAGCAAGGCTGAATATGTCACATATATTATTAAGATCATTGACATGTACAGTGCATACAGTGCTTCACTTTTTCCACATTTTGTTATGTTACAGCCTTATTGCAAAATAGATTAAATTCATTATTTTTCTCAAAATTCTGCAAACAATACCCCATAATGACAATGTGAAAGAAGTTTGTTTGAAATCTTTGCAAATTTATTAAATGACATGTACATAAGTATTCCCAGCATTTCCGTAATACTTTGTTGAAGCATCTTTGGCACTAATTACAGCCTCATGTCTTTTTGAGTATGATGCTACAAGCTTGGCACACCTATTTTTAGGCAGTTTCTCACATTTTTCTTTGCAGGACCTCTCAAGCTTCAGGTTGGATGGGGGGCGATGGTGTACAGCCATTTTCAGATCTCTCCAGAGATGTTCATTGGGTTCAAGTCTGGGCCCTGGTTGGGCCTCTCAACGACATTCACAGAGTTGTCCTGTACCCACTCTTTTGTTAACCTGTCTGTGTGCTTAGGGTCATTGTCCTGTTGGAAGATGATGAACCTTCACCCCAGTCTGAGGTCTAGAGTGCGCTGGAGCAGGTTTTCATCAAGGAAGTCTCTGTACATTGCTGCATTCATCTTTCCCTTGATCCTGACTAGTCTCCCATTTCTTGCTGCTGAAAAACAGCCCCACAGCATGAGCATGATGCTGCCACCACCATGCTTCACTGTAGGGGTGGTATAGGCCTGGTAATGAGCGGTGCCTGGTTTCCTCCAGACGTGATGCTTGCCATTCAGGGCAAAGAGTTCAATCTTTGTTTCATCGGGCCATATCATTTTGTTTCCTATGGTCTGAGAGTCTTTTGGTGAACGCCAGGTGGGCTGTCATATGCCTTTTACTGAGGAGTGGCTTCCATCTGGCAACTCTACCATAGTATCTACACATAGACCAAATTGGTGGAGTGCTGCAGAGATGGTTGTTCTTCTGGAAGGTTCTCCTCTTTCCACAGAGAAATGCTGGAGCTCTGTCAGAGTGACCATCGGGTTCTTGGTTACCTATGTGACTAAGGCCCTTCTCCCCTCGATCGCTCAGGAAGAGTTCTGGTGTTTCAAACTTCTTCCATTTACGGATGATGGCGACCACTATGCTCATTGGGACCTTAAATGCTGCAGAACTTTTTCTGTACTCTTCCCTAGATCTGTGCCTCCATACAATACTGTCTGGAAGGTCTACAAACAATTTCTTGGACTTCATGGGTTGCTCTGACATGCAGTGTTAACTATGGGACCTTATATAGACAGGTGTGTGCCTTTCCAAATGATGTTCAATCAACTGAATTTACCACAGGTGGACTCAAATCAAGTTGTAGAAACATCTCAAGGATGATCAGCGGAAACAGGATGCACCTGAGCTCAATTTTAAGTGTCATGGAAAGGCTGTGAATGTATGTACATGAGATTTTTTATTTTTAATAAATTTGGAGAGATTTCAAACAAACTTCTTTCATGTTATTATGGGGTAGTGTTTGTAGAATTTTGAGGAACATAATGAATTTAAACCATTTTTGAATAAGGCTGTAACATAAAAAGGAAAAAGTGAAGCTCTGTGAATACTTTCCAGATGCACTGTATTGTCACAGTTGACATTGCAAGCTGCTACAGAGAGAGAGGTACTTGGAAGCCCCATCAGAATTTTGCTTTGGGGCTCAATGATTCATATTTATGCCCCTGAGAGTAGGGAAGGTATTTCAACCTTGTTAGTGTTTTTTTCTGTCTCTGTCCCTTCCAGGGAGATTTACTCAGATTTGTTCTTATAATGAAGTGGATTACAATTGGTCACCAGACCAAAATTAAAAGGCTTGTGTTGGAGACCGTGCTGGACTGACTGAATTGGTCATTGGTCCTAGATGGGTATTTGTGTTGGCAAAAAGAAAGGAATGCCTTCCGGTGGATAGTGCCCAGTGATTATATGGTGGCGATGTGCCCTCTTGGGGATTGGGCTGCTGCCTTTTCTGTGAAACCTTGCAGTCGTTTCAGCCTGTAGAGTGCCTGGTGTCCAGAGAAATGCAACTTCTGAAGTATTTAGCATTTAATAAAGCATTTAATAAAAAAGTAGCACCACGTACATTAAGCCAACACATTTCAGGGGAATAAACTCCCCCTTTTTCGGGGCTGCGCACAATTTAATGGGAACAATTCCTAAATTTGGTGGGGGGGGGATCAGCATAGTATTAGGGAGAGAGGGCCAGGAGGGGATGGCAGATAAGCATGGTATTAGGGGGAGGGGAGGCGGGTCAGCATTGTATTAGGGGGGGTCAGCTTTGTGCTGTCCCCCCCTTGCCCCCTCCCCCTAATACAATGCTGGTCCCCCCTCCCCCTAATACAATGCTGTTTCCCCCCCTCCCCCTAAATTTGGAGGGGGGGGGATCAGCATAGTATTAGGGAGAGAGGGCTAGGAGGGGATGGCAGATAAGCATGGTATTAGGGGGAAGGGAGGCAGGGCAATAGTGTGTTAGGGGCGGGGCGGTCAGCTTTGTATTAGGGGCCCTAATATGCTGATTCTCTCCCAGGCCAGCCCATTTACTCTTATCTGGCTGGCTTCTACATGTGGCAGGCTCTGCTCCGCTCGCTCAGTCTGACCTGTGTGGGGGAGGGATTGGCGCCATGACCGTCTTGCAGTCAGTTGATCCGCCGCCGCTCGCCAGATGTGACGCCATGCCGCTCACAGCGGCTGACGTAGGAAAGCATAGGACCATCGGTGGAGCACAGCGGTGGCCGGGGCTGCAGCGGCTATCATCACAGCGGCCCCAATGCTTAAAGCGGCCCCATCTTAAAGCGGCCCCAGGGTTGGCGGCCCACCGGGAAATTTCCCGGTACCTCGGTAGGCCAGTCCGGCCCTGAGTATTAGCCGATACCAATATCCGATGACCAAAATATCGGTATCGGTATCAGCACTAAAAAAAAGATATTGGTCGATCATTAATATATATATATATATATATTTTTTTTTTTTTTTTTTTCTTTAACACAGAGGTTTTATATAAAAAAAAACATAAATAAAAAAAAAAGAACATTAAAAATACAAAAATGAAAAAATGGGATATTAAACTTTAGAATTTTCCATAAACCAATATACAGTAGTTTTCCCTTTAATGAGAGGTTTTGCCTTCAAGCAGCATCCCTGATAGGGTTCCTTTTCCAGGGAAGTTGGCAGAGTAGGGTTATATTCCCTGCTAGAGCCATTAAACAATGCAGTCCTCAATTTTTCGAATATGTCTTCAAATTATATTATTTGCAAGTCATGTTTATGTGATTAATGAGCTGTGATGCCTTACCACGAACATGACAATGATAAGTACATATCACTTAATCCACTCAGACACAAGTTGGTGCCCTCTGGATTCCAATCATACTATATTGTTGCAATGAAATGTTAATGTCTAACTAATAACAGAAACGAGCTGTGAAGTGACAAAGCTCTTGTGTTAAAGTAAATTGGGATGGAAGTTTCAATATATATACTGTACAGGATAGCCAAGGATGGGTCCTGGACGGGTGTTTTATGGCACCAATATGGGTTATGGTCCTTTTAAAGCGGAGTTCCGGCCAGAAAATCATGCCTTTAGATTTTATGGCATCTGCTTCCTTATCCTTCCATGAGCAAGAATTGGATATTCCTGGCATTTTTTTTTTTTTACTTACCTTTTTACAGAGCATAATATACTCACCTTTACATCCACTTCCTCCTTCCTCGGCCGCGGCCCGCGCCGTCACTTCCTGTCCCGCAATGCGTCCTGGGAGCTCTTACTCGTCGCTCCCAGGATGCAATTGGCAGTGACGTAGGCGGCCGGCCGCTCCTCTCATCACGTTATTTCCAAACAGGAAATGACGTGATGTTAGGCGGAGCACAGTGCGGACGGCACCATATTTAAATAGGTCTACACAGGCAGAGAATGGCTTCATAGGGGCGGCAACTTCCTTCACGCTGCCGTCCCTATGGAAACAAATACTATGCCGATCGCATAGCACTGGGCATGCGCGAGATTTCGCGCTGGATTCACCGGCCTCCGCCCACTACAATCAGGAAGCAGGGCAGACATTTACCCACAGCGGACTCGGCGAACCAGCACAAAGATGGCGGCGCTCAGCAGAAATTTTATAAAGTAAGATTTCATGCTTGCAAAACTATTATTCCACTGTATAAAACAGGATTAGCGGATATATAGAGGTCGGAGGATCACTGTTTTGGGTACATTAAAAAAAAAAAAAAAAAAAGATTCTGTGGCCGGAACTCCGCTTTAAGGAAAATGTGTGTAATCAGGGGTCTCACCTATAATGGGTAAAGAACTCCGTAATAATCATGTAAAGGAGAGGACTGACCCGTAGTCTTCTCAGTATTAGTAAAGCGTATTTGAGACCTGGAATTTTGGAGGCTCGAAGTGACATTTGGGTGGGAGACGAACCTCCATTCCTGATGACTGGGACTCCCGTCCCTACAAAGTTAAGCAGCCTCCAGGGAGCAGCACATTAAACAGGAAACTTTTAGTATTTGAGATGGAGTATAAGTTTGTTAGAGAGACCCGTTGGAGTGCTGCACGTGTGCTGGCAGCTGCTAAACAGCCAGAGTTGGCCTGTGCTAACCTTGGGGTAAATCCAATCTATGAAATTTATGTTTCCTTTATGCTGTTTGTGCTGCAGATAAGCTGACTTTTCTGTTATGTTTTCTGGAACAAAGTGAACTCCGTGTTGCTGCTGGAAGTACTGTTTTGTTTGCTTTGAAAGGAAAACTAAACCCCTTTATGTTTAAGATAAACGGCTTTTCACATGGTCCCGAGGAACTTTACCCCTGAACAGTACAATACCAATAGATAGGAAAAGGTTCCTTTAAAGGGAATCTGTTGTGATAGAGTTTTTTGAGGTGTCTTTGCTGGATTTTTTTTTTTCAAAATGCAGGATTGAGAGCCATAATTTTTTGTCCTTCGCTTTAGCAAGTCAATGGACAGGAAAACAAGCATGCTGGTTGAGTAGAGTAGTTGGGGCCTCCATGCAGGATCTAGGTCTGTGAGTTGATAAATAATGAAGAACATCTGAAAACAAGGCATGATGGGTTTTTCTACGCTGACAGTGACTGTTTCAGTAAAAACCAGTTTACATTTTCTCCCTGTTACTTTTTTTACCTCCTTCTCCTCTTCCTTTTCCTCCTCTTTCCCATGCTCCCATACGTTTTCCTCTCTCTACCTATGTTTCTGATCCTGACCTCTTCTTTATCCTTATACTCTTTTCCCTTATCTTTCTCCTTCGTTTTCTGCTATTCTTCTTCCTCTTCTTCCTCATAATCTTCATTTTCCCTACCGCCTCCTCACTCCCTCCTTTTTCTCTTCCTCATATTCATCTGCACCCCTTTTCTTCTATTCATCTTCTCCCTACTCTTCATCCTCCTCCTCCTCATCTCTTTCCTTTATTCTTCCCTCTCCTCTTTCTTCTTTCTCCTGTTCATCTTCCTAATCCTCACCCCCTCCATTTCTTCATTCTCTTCTTCCTTCTCTCTACCTTTTTCTTCCTCTTTCTCCAACTCTTGCTTCTCCTTCTTTTCTGTGTCTTTCTTCTACTTTTTCTTCTCCTCCTCCATCGCCTCCTTTATTTACTCCTTTATTTCTTCCTTCTCTTTTTCCTTCTGCTCGTCTTCCTCCTCTTCCTTCTCCTACTCCTCTTTCTCCTTCCCCTCATTTTCTTTCTCCTCCTTTTCCTCCTCTCTCTCCTCATCCACACACTCCTCCCTTCCTTTTTCTCTTCCTTCTCCTCTTTTTCTTCCTCTTCATCCTCCCCCTTTCTTCCTTCCTCCGTTCATATTCCTTCTCCTAAACTCAATTATTGTATCTTTATCATCTTCTTCCTTCTCTCCATCTTCCTCCTCTTCTTTCTCCTACTCCTTTTTCTCCTTCCCTTCCTTTTCTTTCTCCTCATTTTCCTCCTCTCTCTCCTCATCCTCTCCCTTCTCCTCTTTTTCTTCCTATTTATCCTCCCCTCTTTCTTCCTTCCTCTGTTCATATCCCTCCTCCTCACTCCACTCATTTCTTGCTACATTATCATCTTCTTCCTTCTCTTCATCTTCCTCCTCCTCTTTTTTATAATACTCCTTCTCCTATGTGTCTTTCTCATTATCTTGCTCCTCCTTCTTCTCTTTCTTCCCCTTCTTCCCCTCCTCTTCCTCCTCCTTCTTCATTTGTTCCTACTCCTCTTGCTTCTCCTCATCTTCCTCCTCTTTCTTCTCTTACTCCTCCTCTTCCTTCTCCTCATCTTCCTCCTCTTTCTTCTCTTACTCCTCCTCTTCCTTCTCCTCATCTTCCTCCTCTTTCTTCTCTTACTCCTCCTCTTCCTTCTCCTCATCTTCCTCCTCTTCCTTTTCTTACTCCTCCTCTTCCTTCTCCTAATTTTCCTCCTCTTTCTTCTCTTACTCCTCTTCTCCCTTCTCCACATTTCCTCCTACTCCTCTTATTATTTCCTCCCTCTGTCTTTCTGATCCACTTTCCCTCCTTCTCCTCTTCTTCTTCCACTTTTTCCTTCATATTTTCCTTCTTCCTTTTCCTCTTCATTCTATTCTTTCTTTTCATCTTCTTCCTCCTCCTTCTCCTCCTCCTACTCATTTATCTCCTTCTTTGTGTCTTTCTCCTTTTTCTTTTCCTTCTCCCTTTCCTCCTCCTCTTCTTCCTTATCCTCATCTTCCTCCTATTCCTTCTCCTGCTCAATGCCCCCCTTCTTCTCATTTTCTTTCATCTCTTCTTTCTCCACTTTTCTGCCCTGATTTTGGTTATATCGCGATCTACAGAAATCTATCTTCTTGTCACTGCTCATCATCATCAAAAATGGTATGTAAACCCTTATATGTACCCAGTGAAGTGTCTGGTCTCAGGTGATACACAGAGATGCAAAAAAATCCTCATACATAAGTCGTACCTGTTTATTTGCTGTCTTATCTTGTCTACAGCCATTCAAAGTGTAGAATTTATAAACCTTGCCTGAGCTTATAGAAAAAAAGGTAGTGGAAAGCTGAACTTATACTCTGTAGAGCTCAGTGAGAGGAGCTCTGAGAGCTGATTGGAGGGAAGGGACAAATCCCCCTTCACATAGCACACAGTAACAGAGCTAAGGGTGTCAACCACAGGCTGTGCGTTGGAAGTCCCTCCCCTGTCACCTCTTTTCCCTTGATGTGAGAAACACTTGACAGAAGGGATTCATGCTGATAGCAGAGGAAGGACACAGCAGACAGAAATGACACTTGGTGCTCCGAATAGGGACAAGTGCATCCTATACAACAGGGGTCTCAAAACTTTCTAAACAAAGGGCCAGTGTATTGTCATTCAGACTTTGAGGGGCTAGACTATGCCCAGTGGGAATGAACATTTTCCTGCCATCAGTGGGAGTATACGTCACCACATTTGGTATCATTAGGAGGAATAGTGCCTCATCGTTGGTATCATTGGGAGGAATAGCACCCCATCATTGGTATCATTGGGAGGAATAGCACCCCATTGTTGGTATAATTGGGAGGAATAGCACCCCATTGTTGGTATAATTGGGAGGAATAGCACCCCATTGTTGGTATCTTTGGGAGGAATAGTGCTACATCATTGGTATCATTTGGGAGAATAGTGCCCCATCATTGGTATCATTGAGAGAAAGAGTGCTCCATCGTTGGTATCATTTGGGGTAATAGTGCCCTATCATTGGTATCATTTGGGAGAATAGTGCCCCATCATTGGTATCATTGAGAGAAAGAGTGCCCCATCGTTGGTATCATTTGGAGGAATAGTGCCCCATCATTGGTATCATTGGGATGAATAGTGTTCCATCATTGGTATCATTTGGGGGAATAGTGCCCCATCATTGGTATCATTGAGAGGAAGAGTGCCCCATTGTTGGTATCATTTGGGGGAATAGTGCCCCATCATTGGTATCATTAAGAGGAAGAGTGCCCCATCGTTGGTATCATTTGGGTGAATAGTGCCCCATCATTTGTATCATTGAGAGGAAGAGTGCCCCATTGTTGGTATAATTTGGGGGAATAGTGCCCCATCATTGGTATCATTGGGAGGAATAGTGTTCCATCATTGGTATCATTTGGGGGAATAGTGCCCCATCATTGGTATCATTGAGAGGAAGAGTGCCCCATCGTTGGTATCATTTGGGGGAATAGTGCCCCATTGTTGGTGTTAATGGGAGAAGTGGGGCCCCATAGTTAATGTCAGTGGGAGAATTGTGCCCCATATCAGTTGGCAGAATAGTGTATCAGTGGGAGGAGAAGTTCAGCAAGGGCCAGATAAAGGCAAGCAAAGGGCTACATCCGGCCCCCGGGCTGCAGTTTGGAGACCACTGCTATAGAGGGATATGCTTTGTTCACATTTCATGTCTGAGGTTTGCAACCAGTTTAGGCATCTTCTGGTTCCTCTTTATAAGACTTATATCAGCTTTAGTATATCAGAGAAGACACAGATGTAGTTTCAGAATATGACTTTCAAAATTAAACATTTGCCACATGCACATATGAAGAGCACAACTTGGCTGCATAATGGATACTGGAAGGGAATGTTTCGTATAACCGCTGCCAAATATGAACAGCATTATATAGAATAATCTTCGGTAAACAGGGAATTCCTGCCAGCTAATTTATCTGCCAGCATAAGAACATGTCAGCACAATTACTACAATTCTCTGAATTATACATATATGTTGGTTCATGTGTATTGCAAATATGTAGGTGGGAGAAGTGACCAAAGGCGCAATAGTTACAATGATTCTTACCCATCTGTTCTGCTATATTTGTTATCAGCGAGGATTGTTTTTGCTTAAAGTGGATGCACAGCAATTTTTTTTCCCTTTTGCTTAAAGCTAACGTTTAATCTGCTTATATTTTGCCTTCTCTTCTTCTTTTCCCCTCTCATCAATATGGTAATAAAATATTAAAGAAAATCTTTCTGTTTTACTACATACTATATCTTAGTAACTAAAACTATACATACAGAGCTTCAACACAAATATTAACCACGTAAAGATCCAGCCTTTTTCTAACATGTGTGTGTTGTTATAAGTAAAAATCTGTATTTTTTGCTAGAAAATGACTTAGAACACCCAAACTTTAAACATTTTTTTAGCAGAGACCATAGAGAAGAAAATGGCAGTCATTGCAAATTTTTGTGTCACAGTTTTTGTGTAGCGGTTTGTCAAACACAATTTTTTGGGAAAAAAATACACTTTAATGAATAGAAAAATAAATAAATAAATAAATAAATATATATATATATATATATATATATATATATATATATACACAGTGGTGATCGAAAGTTTGTACATCCCAGGTAAAAATTTGTATTAATGTGAGTAAAGTCCAGGGACCTGTCGCTGTACCTGTGACAATGGCACAGCGCCACCTACAGGTACATGTGGAAATATGAGAACTGCTTTGGCAATTTACTTTTTAATGGTGTAATATCCAATATTTCTATATCACAGGTTAGTTTTAAAAGACCTAAGACATCGTTCACACTGGGGCGACCTGTCAGGCGACCTGGTCGCCTGACAAGTCGCCGCGGGTCGCCTGCCATAGAGCAGCACAGGACCCGTTCTAATAGGAGCGACACAAGTCGCTCCGACTTAGAAAAAGGGTCCGGAGCTTCTTTGGGGCGACCTGGAGCGACCTTCAATGATATGAAGTCCGTGCTGGCCACTCTGAGGTCGCGCTGCGAGCTGCGCACCGCGACTTCACAGGTCGCCCGGCAAAGTCGGGTCGCCCCAGTGTGAACAGGGTCTTACTGTAAAACCTTCAAAGAAAAGAAATCTGTTTTCACAATCTTCTATATTTGTTATATTTTGTCTAGAAATGTTATCAAAACGTTATTTAAAATAGTAGTTTTCTAAAAATGGTGTGATTTCTTTTTATTGACAAAGACATACACATAAGTATTACATTAAAGGTACATATTTAGGGTTGTGGTAGGTTTTATAGCTAATGCTAAATGATCATGATCCTTTCTGTGATATGGAACAAGCCCTTTTAAAGGGTAAAGAGGAAAGTATAAATGTGTCAAATATTGTCATGGACATTTACTGGGAAGACAATGGAATGTACCAAAGGTTATCTTGTACCCTGTGCTACATTTGCATCTAGTTTGTCATCTACCTTGACTAATTGCCCTGATTATTGTATTTGTAAACCCCAAATCCGAAATTTTCAGTATATTTGGCATCATGTTCTTAAAGAAGAATTGGATATTTTTCATAGTTACACTGACCCTGCTTGGACCAATGTAACTATGAATATACCAACTTGTGAGATCCCTCTAGAAGAGTGATCTCCAAACTATGGCCCTCCAGCTGTTGCAAAACTACACATCCCATGAGACATTGTAAAACTCTGACATTCACAGACGTGACTAGGCATGATGAGGATTGTAGTTCCTGAACAACTGGAAGGCCATAGTTTGGAGACCCCTGGTCTAGAAGCTAGAAAACACTGTAGTAGGCACCACTACTCCAGTGATTTCCACTTGCTTCTGGGTCCCATGCCAAGTGGCTGCCCTGCTGCATTCTGAACCCAGGAGGTTGGCTGCTTGGTATGGGCAGCTTTTAGAGAACACTTTACTTTTTCTCAATGAATGCAAAGCATTCTCTGATTAGACTTACTGGGGCGGTGATGTCACAATCTCCACCTAGCGCAATCAGACAACAGACCTGTACTTCGAATAACCTGCACTCAGAAAATGCATAGGTTGCCACAACTAATCTGTACTTCTGGAAATGCTGCATGCCTGAATGCCATGTTGATCCAGCATCCCCTATACTTTCTGAGCCTCTGACTTGAAAAAAATATGAAGATTAGAAGTTTGGACTAGGGTTCCTACATGCTTGTTCTAGGACTAGCCAGTCTTGTTTACCCTTCAGAAACCCATGAGGACCATGACAATGGATAGCCAATGGAAAGCCAATGGAAAGTGCCATCTGAAGAAGGGCATTCACACTCCTGAGTGCTAACAAAAACAAAAATGAAGGCAAATTCCCATGGATTCAATTTATCTATTACTAAACTATTTATGCTAGTTTTTTTTTATTACTGGGGCAAGAGGGTGATGGGGCAGTGAAGTTTTGTGTGGTTGGACCCTTGGCTGGATTGCAGCTTTAAGTAGAATTTAGGGGGGTGGGGGTGGGGGTAGGGGGTTATAACCAATGGCAGTTTTTTTTTTTTTTTTGCCATCTTTGTTCCATTGGGGAGATTTCCCTTCACTTTCTGTCCAATAGCCAAAGCAGTGAGGAAGTGAAAGAAAATTCCTCCAAAGTGAAGGAATCTTTAAACTAGAGTCCCCATTGGAAGTTTTCTTATCTATTCCCATTCTGGTGATAGCCCACAATTTGGGATTTTCTTTTGCTTTCAGTGATAATGGTAAACAAGATAAATAGAGAGGGTAAATCTCTCTAATAAGGGCACAGACAGCAATAAAAACCTAGCTGGTGTTGTAATCCCTCTCCACTCTATCGGAAAAAAAAAAAAAAAGCCGTGCCTTTAATTATACTTTAGGGTAGGCTTTTTGCACAGTTCCAATTTCTCATGGCTAATATTAGCAACAGTTTGCACATGGGTTCCATTGCCCCAAGTTCCTTTTTTTTTTTTTTGCAGCTTAAAATTAAAAGACTAAAATGTAAATAAAAATAAAATAAGAATGCGGCGCAGATAATCTCTGCCGTATAGCGATAAATTATTAATGTACATCGAGGGACAAGATGCAAAGCATGGCATTTCTTTTGCTGCCTCCGAGTGAAAAGAGTTGACCTGTGCTCTCAGCTCTGAAGATGCACATTAAAAGGGCTTTATGACAGCTCGGAGCCCACTAACCCATGCAAATTGGAGCTTTCCCCTGGAGCGCGGTGATGGATAGGATTTGGACTTGCTGATTCAGTCACATTTGCTGGAGTGGGAGCCTGAGAGCAGGAACTGTTCTTTCAGCACCAACCATGTCCCAGAGGGGACACGAGATGTTTCCAGTGGATCATGTCAGTTACAGATGAGGTGTCAAGAGCTCCTGGTGCAATAAATACTTCACTTATCCTGGCATTTTGATTTGTGCCTCTTAGACACCAGCATAAAAGGCTGTACAGGGCACGATGTGTTACGTAGGTAGCAAGTCTACATACATAATAATAACCCTTTCACAATCAAAGGTCATCGATGCCCAGGCCGAATTTAGCAGCCTCAGTTAAAGGTCAACTCTAAGTATTTGTAAAGTTTCACTTTGTAGTACGCTCTCACACCCGTGCACCCCTTTACTGCAAGGATTAAATGTTCAGTTAGTCTAGTGCAGTGATTCTCAAATGCCGGGCCATGGCGTGCTGCCAAGCCGTGGCCTCCCTCCTGATGGTTAGGGCTTTGGATGGAGCTGGGTGTCACTGTGGGGAGATTGGGATTCTGGAAGGGGACTAGGTGGCCCTGTAGAGGATGAGGTTTCTAAAGGGGGCTGGGGAACCTGTGGGAGAAGAGGTCCCTGGAAGGAGCTGGGGGTCTCTCCAGTAGGCTGGGGAGTTTGCAGGGGCACTATGGGAGACTGGAGGGTGCTGAAGAGGCTGGGGGCATATAAGCGGTTATGAGGCATTAATGAGCCCTTTTGGAAATTGGTGTAGGGTTGCTACCTCATCCCTTTAAACCTGAACACATAATAATTACACAGGTTCTGTTGATGATTAAGGTGGTAATTAAACTTAGTGTCTTATCTGCATTAAATTAGCTTCAGAACCTGTGTAATAAATATGTGTTCAGGTTTGGTTTAAAAGGATGAGGTGGCAACCCTAGGTTGGGGGCACTATGAGAGAGACTATCAACCTTAAAAATCCCAGAGACTTGGTGGCTGCCTAAAGCCCCGTACCCCCCGCAACGAATTTCCGCCGACCGGTCATCCGTCTTTTGTCCAGAGTGCGTGTCTGTTGGTTGGAATGTGCCTAGACTGCACACGAATTTTCCCGCACGACAGAATTCTACTTCAGAAGTGATGTCATGTGTTGGATTGCTTTGTATGTGTTCTTTCATCTCTGAGCATGCCTAGTCTTGCTCATAAGATTTTTCCCCATCGAAATCTGTACTAATAAGACGAAAATCGGACGTGTTTTGATGGTCAACAAAAATGATATAGCCTGCACAGCAGGATTTTTTTGGCCGAAAAGTCGGAGTCGGTTGTCGGAAGCACCATACTAACAAGCCGAAAATCGGCAGATCGGTCGTCGGACGAAAATTCCCGGCCAAATTTCTTCTCGTGTGTACGGGGCTTTAGAATTTTTTCAGGAAGTACCATTAAAAGCATATAGAAGGAACAGGACAATAAGAGATATATTAGTACATTCAGATCATCAAAAAACAAAGAAACCTATGGAAAAAAGGGACATTTTTGGGAAGTAAGAGAAATGGATCATATCCTTGTCTTAGCTGTGTAAAATGTGGACAAATGAGGAAAGGTGATGTATTTATACATCATAATAATGGAAGAAAATACACAATTCATAGATTTTACACATGTCAAACATCATATGTGGTCTATGCATTAATTTATATATGTTGGTGAAACCACACAAAAAATGAAAGATCGTATGTCACAACACCGATCTTCAATCAGGAGTAAAAAGGTTACCGCTACCGAAACATTGTATGAAGCATAATCATAAGGATACTGAAGTACTGTTCATGATTTTGCAAGAAATAAAAAAAAAGACAGGAGGGGAGGAAACAGAATTATAGGGCTGAGACAGAGGGAAGTTTGGTGGATTAAACATCTACATTTCTTAAAGCCTAATGGGTTAAATAGAGATTAGGATCTCTATTTATTCTTGTGACTAGGATAATAGTAATTATGATTTTTGCACATTGCTTGGTAAAACGCACGTATTTTCCTTTGGTATATGACAAGTTTAAAGAGAGATCCTGAATAGATTGTTTAAACCAGGCATGTCCAACCTGCGGCCCGAGGGCCTCATGCGGCCCGGAACCTCAGGCTATGCGGCCCACTGCCACCTGACAATTTTTTTTTTGCTGGGGAAGAAGGAAGTCAGGTCGAGGGCATGGCCACAGCGGCTTCCAACTAACAGTAGGCAGAGGTTGCCTCAGAGGGGGGGGAGCATGTGCAGTGTTTCTGACTCTTACCACCATGACCACTTCAAATCATTGAAGTGGTCTTGGTGGTTAGAATGTTCCTTTATTATCGCTCAGAAGAAGTAAACCTCTGTATACTGATTCATTTTAATTTGATCATCTTCTAGTTGTGTTAAATTAGTGCGGGGGGGGGGGGGGGCGCGGTGGCGCGGGAAGGGCGCGGTGGCATTTTATTACTTATATACCTTAACTATAATTTATATTTTATATGCGGCCCGAGAAAATTTCTCTACACTCAATGTGGCCCAGAGAAGCCAAAAGATTGGACACCCATGATTTAAACTATTAATCTGATAATTTTGTGATGAGTCTGCTATTGCCGACATTCACGTGTGGGCTGGACACTCTTGGCTTTGGGGTGCCCAATCTCCACCCCAAAATGAAAATAATATGAAACAATGATGTGGTTTGATTTATATATTAAAGATTAGTACAAATGATGGTTGCAGTTAGCCATGGGGGGGGGGGGGGTGGTTATGTGGAGCTGTGGATATTTGGATATTGTCTTGAGACTGTTGAAAAATAATGGATTAAAGTGGATTCAATTAGAAATTGTGATCAAGGAGATACACCTGTGTACTGTAAGGCTGGACTCACTGAGGGAATAGAGATATGAAAGATTATATTGAGGATTAATGCTATACATGCAGCTCAATGAAGTACATAGGCATGTCTGAAACTGTGCAGCCGCTTGCAAATGTATGTTTACTTTATTTATTAATGCATGAAGATCAGAAGTAAAGGATATTTGGATCAACAATTGAATTGCATCTCCTATATTTATAAATATATACTGTATGTATATAGATAGATAGATAGATAGATATATAGATAGATAGATAGATAGATAGATAGATAGATAGATAGATAGATAGATAGATAGATAGATAGATAGATAGATAGATAGATAGATAGATAGATAGATAGATAGATAGATAGATAGATAGATAGATAGATAGATAGATAGATAGATAGATAGATAGATAGATCATCTCTATCTATCTATCTATCTATCTATCTATCTATCTATCTATCTATCTATCTATCTATCTATCTATCTATATATATATATATATATATATATATATATATATATATACTGGTTGATGTTTGAGACCTTGTGCTTCTGCAGCTTCCATTTAAGGATGCCCCACAGATGCTCAATAGGGTTTAGGTCTGGAGACATGCTTGCTTGGCCAGTCCATCATCTTTACCCTCGTCTTCTTTAGACAGGCAGTGGTCATCTTGGAGGTGTGTTTGGGGTCGTTATTATGTTGGAATACTGCCCTGCGGCCCAGTCTCTGAAGGGAGGGGATCGTGCTCTGCTTCAGTATTTCACTGTACATGTTGGCATTCATGGTTCCCTCAATGAACTGTAGCTCCCCAGTGCCGGCAGCACTCATGCAGCCCCAGACCATGAAACTCCCACCACCATGCTTGACTGTAGGCAAGACACACTTCTCTTTGTACTCCTCACCAGGTTGCCGCCACACACGCTTGACACCATCTGAACCAAAAAATATTATCTTGGTCTCGTCAGACCACAGGACATGGTTCCAGTAATCCATGTCCTTAGTCTGCTTGTTTTTAGCAAACAGTTTGCGGGCTTTCTTGTGCATCATTTTTAGAAGTGGCTTCCTTTTGGGACGATAGCCATGCAGACTAATTTGATGCAGTGTGCGGCCAATGGTCTGAGCACTGACAGGCTGACCCCCGACCCCTTCAACCTCTGCAGCAATGCTGGCAGCACTCATACATCTATTTCCCAAAGACAACCTCTGGATATGACGCTGAGCATGTGTACTCAACTTCTTTTGTCGACCATGGCGAGGCCTGTTCTGAGTGGAACTTGTCCTGTTAAACTGCTGTATGATGTTGGCCACCGTGCTACAACTCAGTTTCAGAATCTTGGCAATCTTCTTATAGCCTAGGCCATCTTTATGTAGAGCAACAATTCTTTTTTTCAGATCCTCAGAGAGTTCTTTGCCATGAGGTGCCATGTTGAACTTCCAGTGAGCAGTATGAGAGAGTGAGAGCGATAACACCAAATTTAACACACCTGCTCCCCATTCACACCTGAGACCTTGTAACACTAACAAGTCACATGACACCGGGGAGGGAAAATGACTTTCACTTAGGGGTGTACTCACTTTTGTTGCCAGCAGTTTAGACATTAATGACTGTGTGTTGAGTTATTTTGAGGGGACAGCAAATTTACACTGTTATACAAGCTGTACACTCACTACTTTACATTGTAGCAAAGTGTCATTTCTTCAGTCTTGTCACATGAAAAGATATAATAAAATATTTTCAAAAATGTGAGGGGTGTACTCAATTTTGTGAGATACTGTACATTTGTATATATATCATACATTTATATTATATATCATTTTTTTTTTTTTATTTGCAATTTTTTTCCCACAAAAGTGGAATTACCCTTTAAAGTGGATGTAAATCCACTCTTATAACTTGTACCTATAGGTAAGTCTATAATAGGGATTACCTATAGGTGCTATAAATATCTCCTAAACTTGCACCGTTTAGGAGATATTTACATTTCATGCAGCTGATGACATCATCGGCACATGTGCTCCAAAGGAATGGTGAATGGTGGCTCCCGCAATCAGATGGCCGGAGGACACGAACCAGGAAGCAGGACGGCCGAACATGTTGGCTGTGTCACCGGTGAGCGGGCGGCACTGCGGGGGCTTCGTTTTAAGGTAAGTACTTCATAATGAGCTAGTCTGCGATACATACTAGCAGGGGCGTAACTACAGGGGTTGCAGGGGTTGTCATTGCAACCGGGCCCCATGCTCCAGGGGGCCTGTGCGGTTCCCCTGTACACCTGGATAGGAGGGGCGGCAGAGGCGGCATGTAGAGAAATCACTGTCCTCCTTTTTCCTCCTGTAGCTGCAGGAGGAAAATGGAGGAGATTGGTTCCTCTGTATGATGCTCCCGCCACTCCTCCTATCCAGTTCACTTGTGTTCTGCTGTCTCTGGGCCCGTGTGCTCCCCTGGTCCCCCCCCCTACTGTGCTGCCCCCCCACTGTGCTCCCTCCCCTCTCCTGCCGGCTGCTGCAGGGGATGTGTCACAAACAATAGAGAACCACGAAGGGGTCGGTAAATATGTAATTTATCAGCTCCTTCCTTTCCTGAATGGACAGAGTCATAGTCAGTGACATTGTAAAAAAAATAAAATAAAATGATAAAAAAATACAATTAAAATACCAAAAAAATAAAAACTACTGACACCAGTGGGTGAACTTCCAGGATGGCAAACGTCACACTTGCGACCGGGCCCTGGCATTCCACCACCGTGGGGAGGCCCCAAGATGGCAGGAAGGGGGCCCACTGCAGAACTTGTGAAAGGGTCCTGCTGCAGGACCGTAATAAAGGACCCCGCAACAAGAGTAAAAGGGCCCCAGAATCAGTGGGAAGAGCCCCAGGCTTGAAGGGAAGGGCCCTGGCCAGGGGTCTGAGGGGCCCGTCATGGTTTCTTGCACTGGGGCCCTGAAGGTTCTAGTTTCGCCTCTGCATACTAGCTCATTATGCTTTTGTCTTACAGGGTTTTTTTTTTTTTTTTTGGGTTTACAACCTCTTTAAACATTCCGGTCTGTTGCATTTTGGCCAGCAGCTGAAAATTTGAAGTTTCAGCTAATCCTTCATATTTCCATATTTTTACAGAAATTTCAGTCCCATATTAAAGTCGTAATGGTTGGCAAAGCAAGTGGTAAACATGCCCAGCCAATAATCATTAATCAAAAGTGCTGGCGTGGAAGCGTTGCGTGCTTATTATAACCCATAACTTATTGTTCTTTCAACAGAAATAGTAAAAAAAAAAAATGCAAATTGAAACTCGGAAAGAGAAATTGAGATTGCGGTAAGATTTACGCGCTGTCATTTGTTTCGCCTATTTTTTTTTTCCCCCTCCTTGATAAACATAAACACAGCAAATTACAACATATTTCAATCGGAAAGCTCTTAAAATGCTCTAATTTTCCCATTCTGTACAGGTAGCGGCGGAGCCCCCGGCACAATGTATATGAACAATCATTACCTGGGAATTAATCTCGCCTTCTAAACAGAAATGGCTTTCCTTCTCCCGATGGGAATGACCTGGAAAGTTTACCTTAAAATTTATATTGCGGGCATGTTTAATAAACCTGTTTGTTCATTCCCTGCCTACGAAGATAGCCGACAACGATTGTATTTTATGAATAGATTTTTATTATTTCCTCTGTTTTTGTCTCGCAGGTGGAATGAATCATATCTAGTTCAATAGACAGGGCAGCTAATTAACTGGCCGCAGATGGTAATTAGATAAAAAAAATAAACAGAACTGTCAGTTTGAAACTTTGTTTTTTCTTTTTAACCCAATTTTCCTAGAAAAAAATAAGTATTTTGAGAAATGTTTTAGTGAAACAGTACACGTCATGTTGGCGTGGGCAGCAAAGTGGCATAGTGGTTAGCCCTCCTGCCTTACAGTACTAGGATGCCTGGTTTAACCACTTTACCACCGGAGGATTTTGCTGTCTTACGTCCAGGCCACTTTTTGCGATTCGGCACTGTGCGACTTTAACGGACAATTGCGCGGTCATGAAATGCCGTACCCAAACGAAATTTACATCCTTTGTTTTTTCCCACAAACAGAGCTTTCTTTTGGTGGTATTTGATCACCTGTGCGATTTTTACTTTTTGCGCTATAAACAAAAAAAGAGCGACAATTTTGAAAAAATAACAATATTTTTCACATTTTTTTATATGAAATTGCCCCCCCCCCCAAAAAAAAATGTAAAAATCTAAATTTTTTAACATTTTAGGCCAATTTGTTTTCTGCTACATATTTTTGTTTAAAAAAATCGCAATAAGCGTATTTTGATTGGTTTGCGCAAAAGTTATTGCGTTTACTAACTAAGGGAAAGATTTCTGTCATTTTTGGTGTTTTTTTTTTTAACGAGTAATGGCCGTGATCTGCAATTTTTTTTTGCGGGACTGCGACATTGCGGCGGACAGATCGGACCCTTGACTGACATTTCTGACACTTTTGGGGGTACCAGTGACATTACTACAGTAATCAGTGCTATACATATGCACTGTTACTGCAAAATTACACTGGTAGTAAAGGGGTTAACTTTATTTGAGAGGGAGGGGCTGTGTGTCCCTAGGGGCGTGATTCTAACTGTGATTGGCTGTCTGTTGAGCTGTAGAAGCAGTGATCAACGGTTCTACATAGTAGAACCGTGTGATCACAGTTTCTACACAGGGGAGAATGACAGGCGGCTTGTTTACACTAGCCGCCTGCCTTTCTCCCTCTGCACCTTCGATCGCCGAGTGACCGGCGGACATCGGGTCCGCTGGTCACACGCGCGGGGGGGTCCGTGACCGCGCGGGAGCGCGCCTCCCGCGGCGCGCGCTCACTCCCTAGACCCTCACAGGCTAGCGACGTAGATCTACGTCACTTTGCCTGTGAGGGGCTGACTGCTGACGTAGATAGTCGTTAGGCAGTCGGCAAGTGGTTAATGCATTCTATGCAGTCCCGGGTAGGGGGGTGCATTTCTTCTGCTGTGTGTAGCACTATCCCCATAGGGCTTGCTGTGTGACAGTCACTAAGGGACATCTCACACATCCCTCCTTACTCCCAGTTACTCGTTACTCAATAAACAGTCCTGGGGTTTTGGTTTTTGGTATTTATTGTGGAACTTGGATGGGAGAAGGGAATAGTGGGATACACCAACTTGAACTATTCACAGTAGATAAGGACAACTCTCACTTGGCCTCACCAGGTTACTTGTGGAAGCAGACCCACTGCTCTAACCATACTGCCACATGTATAGAAAGGGTTAAGTGTCCTTGCTTTTTCTCTCCAGCAACAGACTTGGTGATCTACATTATCTTCT